>NC_061865.1:50099467-50417986 GCF_907164915.1 Impatiens glandulifera | reverse complement strand
ATTTCGTTTCGTAACAATGTTGTGTTTAATATAGAAACTTACTGGCGAATAATTCTTCGTTTTCAAATTCATCACAGTATGACATGAAAGTGTCAATAATAATATGTAACTTCAAAGATTGGATGCGACATCATCTTCGTTTTCAAGGGTTTTACAGGCGAAGAAATGCCCGTTCGATTTACTGATTAGATATTGTGTAAGGAAGCGAACAACCAATCGATTGATCAATCTAAGGGGTTTACATGAACAGATCAGTTGTTTTACATTATACTTTGAATTGATCATGACATCCAAATTGCAATCAAAGAATCAAACATAACGACAATGAGTCGATTTATATCACTCCAGAATAAAATAACTACATAATGTAAAATATAACTTCAGACTATAATCAAACATAACTTCATAATATTGTTGAATACACAAAACCATTCCATAATCAGTTTACATAAGTACTGCACAGATTAACCAAAAATATAGCTGTTCAACAACACAAATGAAGCTCTAGTCTGATTCATGAGAGGATGACTCGTCTATCGGTCCTGTCAGCGACACGACCTCATGTTCGATGACGGGTGGAATGTATAGCTGAATGGCTTCGTTCACAGCATTGATCCATCGGTTGGGGATGAAAACCGTCAAAGAATTTTCAATTATTGATGCGTACTCTAAGTAAAGATGTTGAGGAGTAAACAGGAAGTCCTCCGGAGGATTGTGTCCATTTGAAGGTAGGGGATTCCGTAGGCCAAATTGTCTGTATATGACACTTGTGCAGTAGGAGGTAGTTCCCTGAAGGCCCAACAAAATGATGAATGGAGAACCCCTCATCTCGTACATCATTTCAGTAAACAGATACCACGGAACAATGAACCTAATTGGGTGAATATCCGAAATAAAATTCGGAGGCACGAGTCCATTGACCCTTTGCACTTGTAGATTGGCAAAGGAAGTGTAGGGAATTGAAGGACGGGGCAACCAATGCAACTTGTCTAACAACCAGAGGTATAGAACCAAAGGTGATCCACGGCGAGAATAGTTGTTTTCCTCGGGAATAAATTCGTTAAGACCAAGTAATGTCTCAGCAAGTACCAGGCTAGCCAGGTTTGGGGCGTTTCCCATCAGTGCAGGAACTACCCGCAGGATCCTTTCCGAAGGCCGGCGTCCTGCAGCCGGACATAAAAAAAAATGAGCCAGAACCACAAGCATGATCAGTTTGCTTTGTGTGTGGTTGATGGTCCTCTCAGCTCCCTGGACACGCCAAATGTACTCGTCTATGTTTGTCATATTCAGAAATCCATGTTGGAGGGTAAACAAGAGAGCATCAAACATTGTACATCCATAGAAGCTGTCGCAAATGTGGACGGCCATATGAGGATCTTGATGGACAGGCAAGATCATGAGTGCATTTGTACCACACCTAAGGATTGAAGCAAAGTCCTCTAGCGTCGGGCATATGTGCATTTCCCCAATAACAAAAGAACGAGAGTCCGTATTCCATCGGCTTTGCATGTGGGCCATCAGTCCGTCGTTAACGTTTATTCGTAATAGAGGAAGAATCTCATCTACATGATAGACACTAAAAGGGACAGGGTCATCGTTGATCAGACTTAAGTATCGCTCCAGTTGTTGCTGCGATAAAACCAGCATGTCTGGGTCCATCTCTACATCCATCTTATGAGTTCTACGCTAAATGACTGAAGGAAAGACAACGGGAGATAGAGATTCGGGAAGGAGTGAGAGTGTAATGTGAGAGTGAGAGTGAGAGTGAGGGTATGAGAGTGATGATCTTGATACAGCAGTAGTTGAAGTAATAAATGAGTTTTCATTCTTGAATTGACATCAATACATACCACAGGTAGGGGCATTACATGTTGGGAGGATATCTTCGTTTATGAATTGGCAAACATATAGTGAAGAAGATATCTTCGTCTCGGATATTAAAAATATGGATTGCACCAAAAATTAACGTAAGAAGATATCTTCGTTTAGGATTTTGAAAATGTATAGATGCGAGGATATCTTCGTTTATGAATTGGCAAACATATAGTGAAGAAGATATCTTCGTCTCTGATATTAAAAATATGAATTGCACCCAAAAATAACATAATAAGATATCTTCGTTTGGGATTTTGAAAATGTATAGTTGCGAGGATATCTTCGTTTATGAATTTAAACACATATAGTGAAGAAGATATCTTCGTCTCGGATTTCCAAAATATGGATTTCACCCAAAATGAACATAAGAAGATATCTTCGTTTGTGAATTTCAAAATTTTCAGTTAAGAAGATATTACGGTTGCAAGTTTTTCAGTTTCATGATGTTGACAATATATCTTCGTTTAAGAATATTAAAACACACAGTTAAGAAAATATCCTCGTTTATGATTTTAAAAAAATCGGTACAAGAAGACACATCAAACATCAATACATTATAACTCCATACATTGACATCTGAATTGCAGTCCATACATTAAAATCTGAATTGCATTATAATTTATAATTCACTATCAAACATCCATACATTAAAAAAATGTGAATTGACCTGTGTAAACATTAGAATTACTGTACAAGTATAATTCCGTATAAGACATACGAATACCTAATATCTTAATCTAATTGCAGTCTTTAACTTGAACCTATTCACATTGTGCTCAGACATAAGAATTCTGTATAAATATTTTATCCTCAACGTACTCAAAGCTTCTGCGACCTTCAAAAGAACAAGAGAAAGTATAAGAACATCTAAAATGGTTCAATGTCATCTACTAAAATATGGTATAACACTTACATTATTTTCGTTGATGTCAATAGACCAATTCTTCG
This sequence comes from Impatiens glandulifera, assembly GCF_907164915.1. NCBI lineage: Eukaryota > Viridiplantae > Streptophyta > Magnoliopsida > Ericales > Balsaminaceae > Impatiens > Impatiens glandulifera. The sequence continues at coordinate 50,415,163 of NC_061865.1, read as the reverse complement.
CCGTTCCTCTATATGTTTCCATATGTCTCATTAAGTATACACCACAGTCTGTCTTGTTTGTTTTGTCTTGCCAGTCCAGCTTCGGGGCCGTTATCCGGTATTTTTTAACCTTGGCAGCCATTCTTTCCATGCCTTGACTTATCAAGAATTTCACAAAACAATCGAGTTGTTTACTCAAAGTGACATACTTGTCCATAATTTTCATTCCATGAGGACGGCCGGAGTTGTCTAGTACAACGATTTTGGAGTCCTTAATATTCACACAAACAAGGAAGAAATGTCGGGAATAGACAACATGTAGGAATATCTGCAAAAAGAACACAAACATTTATTACTTTATTGCATATTCTTTACTTGGAATTGAGGGATATGTACAGACCACGTCAGCGAAGATGAGGTCTTCTTTTGTGACTTGGTAGTTTCTCATGTCTTCTTCAATGGATTGGGAAAATAAGGTGGCATCATGCTGCATATTAACCTGCAAAATAAGGGCAGAGCATCAAAGTGATGAACATTGAAGGATACATAGCAAAAAAATAGAGATGCACTTACATGTGAACATGATGAGAAACAAATTATTCTTGGTTCATGCCTTGGCAACCTACGGCATTTGGAGTGCACAATTATGGACCAAGCGTCAATCACTTCGCTAGAAATTTCGCGACCCATTTTCATTGAACGAAGTAATTCACGGGTAATATTACCAGGTGCACCTTCGTACAGAACGTCACTGCAAAATACATTCATTTAGAAGACCATAACTAACTAATTTCATTTTTCAAATTTCTAAAACAATGCGAACTAACTTACAATGGAGGCAGGTCTTCATCAAACACAAAATCGGCTAATCTCTGTTCCTTGTTGGTTATTTTGTGGTCCAACATATCCGCAACCTGTTGCATGTAAGGGGATCGAAGGTGCACAGGAATTTTTGAGATCTTCCTCTTAGGATATTCTTTAATGTTGATGCGTCCCCCCCCATCACCTTCATCTTCATCTTCAGAAGATTCAACGGCCTTAGAAGCCTCACCCTGTTGCTTGCCTTCACCCTGATCAGTTGGTGCAACAGACTGAGCTTGGGGTTCCTCAACATTTTCCTTCCCTGCACCATGATCATTTGGTTCAAAATGCTGAGATTTGGGTTCCTCAACCTGTTGCTTTCCTTCACCCTGATCACTTGGTGCAACAGACTGAGCTTGGGGTTCCTCAACATTTTCATTCCCTGCCCCCTGATCATTTGGATTTTCATGCGGAGATTTTGGTTCATCAACATGTTCCTCCACTACAACCAGATCATCGTCTTCAACAGTGGTTGTCTGCACTTTGTGTGCCCCATCCGGTTCCTTCCATTCACCCTCATGATCAGTTTGTTCAACACTGGGTGAGTCATCTTTGTTGGGCAGAAATGAATCATCATGTTCGTCCTGCTGAGGAGGGGGTGACTGGGCTTGACTGTGCTGAAATACAGCCTCTACATCTTCCTGTTCAACAGGGAGTGATTCATCTTCAATGTCCTCACCTACATCCTCAACAGATTTCGGTTGAACAGGGGGTGACGGAGCTTCATTGGGCGGAACAGCAACATCGAGATCATTTTGTTCAACGTGATCTGATGGATTTTCTTGATTTGACATCACTGCATCCTCAAAATCATTCAGTTCAGCCCCTGCTGGTGGATTCTCTGCATGGTCCTCCACTGCAGTCTGACATTTGTAATCAACCCGGGGACTATTGACTTTCAAGCCCGCACACTGTAAAGTGTCCCCAAGTGCATCCCTTGTAGGATCTTCCACACCTACATGCACCGGACCATCGATCACCACCTTCAAGTGTTTCATGAACCCTTCAGACTCTCTGAGGTTCAGGAAACCGGCCTCAAAAAAGGGCTTCGGATCGATGTTGCGTTTCTCCAACTCCCCTGATAGGTAATTCAGCTGTTGGGCTGTATCTTTAAAAGTTTGTAGGATTTGGGATGTCAACATCTGTACAGTATGAAAAACAGAGTTCATTAATCTTGAAAACAGGATAATAAAGAACAATGGGAGTCAATTTATTGTTTCCACATACCTCATCATCGTCTTCTTTTACTTCAACCGAGTCAACTGGATTCTCGGGTTGTTTAACTGATAGGCGCGCCCTTGCCCTGCCCAGCCCAAAACCACCGGCACGAACTTCTAAGTTGGTGAACTCTAAAACGGTTACGTCATCCCAACAGGAGATAATTGGAAATTTTCTTTCGTAGGGGATACGTTCACCTTCCACAAAAACACCATCTAGGTAGCAAATCTGGAGTAAAGGAGTGGGAAACATGTTAGAAAATATTACATATCTAAAAATCATATATAAGAGAGGCAACAATACTTACCGATAAAAGGGTTATAGGTCCATCGAAATATGGATTTTTATCTTTACTTGCTTTTTCTTTCCAACTTCTTACACTGTCAAGCAATCGTTGTAGTGTGAAGTGGCACCAGTTCAGTTCCTTTATGTTATCAACATTCATTAAGGATTTGAGAATTTTGAACCTGAGATGAAAAAAATACATGTGTTAGTATTCACAAATACAATTACATATATAATAGGTTTGAATACATGTTTACCTTGCTCGTGAATTTTGAACTGGACATAAAAAACTTGAGACAACAAAGACAACAAAGTCGATTTTGAAATCGTTGTCTGCACTTGTGTTACTTAACATCTTGGGGATCATAGAAAGTGTTTCGGGAGGTTTTGAGTCATCCCCGGTCCATCTGGTCTTCCAATCCCTCAAGAAATTAAAATAATCAGGGTCCTTAGTCTTGTCCAACCCAACGGACTCGACTACGTTCATTGCCCCTCTAGGGAGGTTCATCACGAGCTGTACGAGATCTTCATCGACACGGATCTCATCACCGTTGGACAATACCAGAGAACTCTTATCCGGGTCAAAACATTGGACTACGTGTCTGGAAAAATGAGCCAGGCACTTGGAGACGCCCATTGTAAGAAGAGAACCAAACCCGATTTCCTTCACGGCTTCCCTCTGTTCTACGCTCAATTTAGGAATGAGTTGAGCGAGGCCATGAGGTGATGATCTGGTTAGAAATGTAAGTTTACGTTTCTTGATGGTTTTGGTTTTTTGGGGAGATGGGGGAAACTCTTCATCGAATGGGGTAGTAGACGGAGAAATATTAGTGGTTTCTGGGGGTGGTTCTGGTAACTCTTCATCGACTGTTGGAGTGGAGGTAGGAATAACATTTGGTTTTTTTTTACGGGGAAAAGGTGGTGGTAAAATCTCATCAGTACCTGCAGCAACATCAGTAGCTTCGACAGCAACTGTGGAAACTGATTCAGCAGTCGATGACGACTTAGTATTCGTCTTCGGATTTCTCTTCCTCTTCCTTTCATATGTCCTCGAAGTCATTAATTTTGGTGGGATAGCATAAATCAGTATTATACGAAATAAAATGAATAAACATGTGTAAAATTAGTATAAACACAATAAGATTAACATACCTCTCTGGTTTATTGCTGGGATTGACGTTGGATGCCGGAGTGGGTGCAGTTTCGTGTTCGTTTATGCTCCTACAAACTTGCAAGACGACCTCTCGGGAGTCGATGGGATGATCCACTTCCATGTTGTTGCCTTGGTTACCCGACATGTTCAGACGAAATCCTTGTCGTATAAACGAAATATCTAGGGTTTCGACGTTCAGTCTTTGGATTATCGTCGGGAGATAGAGAGAGAAGAATATGAACAGTTGCTTATGAAAATGAGATTGAGGGAGAGTCGGCTTGTAGCGGGAAATTGAAATTATATCAACTAGTCAAGGAAGCGAATAAATATTCGTTCGATATGGTAAATTTAAAAAAATAAATAAAAAAAAAATGGAGAATAAAAACTATTCATAGAAGCGAAGATTTATTCGATGAATGTAAATGCACGGGTAAGTGAATTTACATGACAGGACAGTGGGCTTCTCATGGGAGGTGTGGTGGTTTTACATGAACGTCAGGCTAAAAATATTTGAAAAGAAGAATTCTTCGCTTTCAATCGTCTACTCGAAAAACAAAATTAAAGCGAATATTTGGTCGTTTACTGATTGTCATTTTAAATTAATCAAATTAACATTTATTAATAAACGGAAAAAAAATAAAAATAGGAAAAAAAATCTAGCCGGGAATTGAGGCGAAGATTTGTTCGGTTGCTGCATGTCATGTCATCTTTAATAAATTAAAATAATATTTAATAAACGAAAATATAAAATCCATGTCATTTTGGTCTTTACATAAACGGGTGAGTGTCTTTACATGGTAGGCAAGCTGTCTTTACATGGGTGGGTAGGGGGGTTTTACATGAGGTTTTTATTCAAATTAATTGAAGCAAGTATATCTTCGCTCCAGAGAGTCTCGAGGCAAAAAAAATTAAATAAAAAATAAAATTAAAAATAGCAAAGTAATTGAGGCGAAGAATTGTTCGGTTGCTGCATGTCATGTCATCTTCAATTAATTGAATTAATATTTAATAAACGGAAATATAAAATCCATGTCATTTTGGTCTTCACATAGACGGGTAAGTGTCTTTACATGGTAGGCAGGCGGTCTTCTCATGGGTGGGTAGGGGGGTTTTACATGAGGTTTTTATTAAAATTAATTGAAGCAAATATATCTTCGCTCCTGAGGGTCTCCAAGCAAAAAAAAATGAAATAAAAAATTAATTAAAATTCCTTGAAAGAAAATGAATGAATGAATTACTTGAAGCGAATATTATATCGCTGCATGTGCTTTTTAATAAATTAAAATAATATTTAATAAACGTAAATATAAAATCCCTGTCAATTCGGTCTTCACATGGATGTGTAAGTGTATTTTCATGAACGGCAGACGGTCTTCTCATGGGTGAGTATGGGGGGTTTACATGAGGGTCATGGCAACGGGCGTGTAGATCTTCGCTCCCATCACATCTCACCCTTGACTCTGACACGGTGCCCTGAGCGAAGATATCTTATCTGGGTGTCATATGGAGATTATATTATTTCCTGGCGTTAACAGGCGCTTCCGTTAACGGCGTCTTGTGTGAACCCGGGCCTAAACCCGGATTCCGGATTCTCCCTCCCTCCGTCTCCTGCCCAGATTGATTTATTATTAAAATAATAATGCTGCAATCTGATTGGTCCGCCACAGGGGAACACGGCGATCGGTAGCAGAAGATCTGAACTGTAAAAGAAAGAAGAATAAATAGACTAAAACAATGAACCAAATGGTAAAAGAATTATGAAGCAAATTGGAAAGAAAAAAAACTAGTATCATTATGTTATAATACATCGTTATATCCTTATGTAATACTTACATTATTGCGATGTATATCCTTATGTAATACTTACATTATTGCAAAGAAAGGTAAAATGAGTGGTTAACGCATTAAAAGTTCTTACAAAAACATCTTCAATGTATTCATATCTTTGGGAATTAGACTAGCTTTCAACACATAATATGTTGTACGATGATGATATGAAAATTTTGAAGAATCTTTACCGATTAATTTTATCAATTAAAGATCTCTATATTTATTTATTTCGAGTCAATTAATCCATCAAATGACAACTTATAGCTAGTGTATTCTATCTCTTTGTAGTCGAATTATTCTTATGCAAATCGATTCAAACTTCTCATAATCTCGTAATTAGACTTTGACATTATTTCATTCAACCTCCATAGTACTTTATAACAAATGTAATGTCGACTAATAAATAAGCAATAAATAATTGAGGTGACTTGTTTATTTAAAAAATGTTAATGAACAATGATTAATTTTGAGTAGGTGAATATATTTTGGAGGGAAATAATTAACTAAAGAGAATTAATATATAATAATTTAAAAAATAAATAAATGTATTTTAGTTAATAATTAATTAATATATAGATATTAAATGAATGAAGTGAGGTTGGATTATAATTGAATTAAAAAAATAAAAAAAATAATGAATATTTTCCTAATTAAATTCTAGATGGTCAAGAAAGGTAGGTATATGAAATAAAAGTTTAAAAGTAAAGGATGCTCTTCACATCGTATTAAAATTGATATGGTACATATGCATGCAGTTTTTTTATTTTTGGGGCTTACTAATTAAGTCTTCAGTGATGTGATTTGACACAACTTTAATATTCAAAAAAGTTAAAAATAAAAAAAAAATGACATTTTTACCTTTTTATTTCAATTGATTTAAAATATTCATTACATTATTTTTCTTTCTTTTAATTATTTTATTCCCTTATAAAAAATATCGAATAGAATATTAACATGTTATAATTTGAAAATAAACAACTTTTCATCTATTTTATTATATATTATAATCTAGTTAGGTCTGTCCAACAAAATTATTTTGATTTATCTATGCAATTTTTATTTATGTTTGAACATGTATATCAACATTGTATATATTGTTGATAATCTTCTACTTATTCTGTTTAAATATCAAATATTTGTTTGATATAAATTCTTATATTATATGTCTTATTTGTTTTGTTGAACATGTTGTTTTTTGTTCAAATTATTTAAAGTGATATGTTATTTTTGTATATAGAGTTGTTTAAGGGGTTGTTGAATCTTTCCCTTGGAATAGGAAAAAGTGGAAGAAAACGGATTGATATTGATGCGATTGGATCCATTATCAGAGATTAATCCTGAATCCAATAGATTTTTTCTTTTTCCAGTATACAGAGTGGGGGATTTCACTAAGTTGATTCGTAAGAAATATCGAATCAAACTATTTGTTCTTATTTGAACAAAGGAAACGCGGGCCTCTTCTATCGAAGAACTTTTTTTGTCTTGATGCCAATTCAATACTAAACAAGTCCGAACTAATTGAATACTTGTATCAGAAATTCCCCGAATTGGTTTTCCTTTTCCATAAAGGATATAATTGACAACTCGAAGTTGTACAGTATCCCTTTCCTGCAGCAGATCCGGGGGGAAAAGTGTTGCTAAATTTATACCATCCTTTATTTCATATGTGATTACAGGTCGAACCAAAACAAAATTTTTTTTCTTGATTGGCGTGATCCGTTGGACATAGATCCAACTTTTCAACTTTTTTTTGGATACCTTAGAATTTTTTTTTCCCATTCCTGGTGGTATCAAGATCCCACTGTGTCGGGATATCTTATCTGTCTCTCCTGGAAACTGGATATTTCCAGAAAATATTTTAAGTTCAATTCGTTTTTTTTTTCTTTCCACTCGGACTAACCCGCCTACTCAATTTTTTTGTATTTAAAGTAATTTGTGTCAACTTAATTAAATAACTTTTTTATGCACAATTGACATTATAATATTTATTTGTAAATATTAAAATATATCTTATAAATAAATATTTTTTTATTAGAATTTATAACTTAATAAATATATAGTTACACCAATCAACTATTCTTTTTATTTTTTAATAAGACATGACTAATTTAAATATTCTAATTAATAATATTTTTACAATAATCATTAAATGAGTGATAAAATTAAAAAAAAGAGTAAATAAAATATGAGGATATTTTAGACCTTATACAATACAATTATCATTTTTTATTTAAATGTTAGAAGAGCTAGAATGACCATACAGTAAAGTCTTCAACTTTAAATTAAGTTTATTTTTATTCAAATCGTAATTTGTTCTCTTAAAATCTATTCTTTCCACTTAAAATATTATTCAATTTTAGAAATAAGAATATTTAGTTTAAATGCAGATAAAATTAATAATTTTCAGATGATAAATATTTTGTCAAACAATTTATTTTAATTATATTTAATTTCTCAATAATTGTATTTATTTTTTTAATATTTACAAAATTTTAATTATTATATTAATATTATAAAATCATTTACATGGTCAAATTTACTATTAATAAATAGTAGTATCTACAGAAGACAAATTACTTTTAAAAAATAAATTTAGTGAAAGTTAGTTTAATCTAATTATGATAAAGAACTCACTAAATATCATAATTCATGAGAGGTACAATAAAAAATAGTCATACAAAATGTAGTGAAAAATATTTTTTTTTAGCAAGATCCCTTCTACTTTTAAAAATTAGATAATTTAATATTTTTTTATTAATTATTATAAGAGAAATGATTAGGTGAGGAAATTTGGTGAGGGAATGACTTGGCATAGTCTTATTCGCTGAAAAAATCAAATAATTTTTCTCTTTTCTCTCTTTCCTCCCATTTTACATATTTTCCAACATGAAGGTGATGCCAAGTCATTCCCTGACCAAATTCTCTCTCTATCGCTCCTCTTATTATAATATTGTATTGGTTAATTTATTTTAAATTAATTATGTATTGAGTAAGTATTTATAAAAATTTAAATTTATAATCATAATATATTTTTTTGAAAATAATCTATGTATATTAAAACTTTAAGTTCAAAAAATAATATAAGAAAAAAAAAGAATGATACATAATACAACCACGACCACCTTAGTTAATAAATTATCGAGCTCGTAAGTATTTAAGAAAGTGGATTAACTTCATCAATTTTTTAAAATAAAGTTTAGAAAACGTTAATAATAACATTATAAATTATACAAATTAGACAACAACAATCATGAAACATTATACGCTTTCTCTCTAACTAGATAATATAATTGTAATGATAATTCAAAATTCAAATATGTATAATGTCATATCAGTTTTATCAATTCAAATTTTTGTGAATAATAATATTTATTCAAAATAACAATTTAAATAAAGAATTAAATTTAAAATGTATTTAATAATAATTTATAATATTAATAAAAATATAAAAAGATGAATTTGAATAATAAATGAAACTAGTTTAAAAAAATGGTTAAAAAAATGGTTAAAAAAATGATCAAAATTGGGATTACAAGTTGATAAATTACCATGATCGACGACACGAGTCGATCTCACGTTTGTCGAACCATCCAACTAGATTCGGACACGTGATGATAATAGAGATAAAGCTACTTTTCCTGCCTCCACTCTTGTGGTCCCTCTCAACCATTTTTCACAAATATCAATAAATTTCCTTTTGTTTTGCATGAGTAAATTTTCAAATAAATCATTCTAATATTCATCATTTTTCAAAACAACCCTTCAAATATTTATTATATATCCAACTCAACTATATACGATACCGAATACGCTAAGATATCTCAAATAACAAGAGTGGTTTTAAAGAGATTAAATTTTACGAGATTAAAAAGAAAAATAATAATCTATTTAATTTTAAACATGATTTTCTTCTTCAAATAATATAAAATGAATTGAGAACAAACCAGGGTTAAATCTAAAATATTATTAAATTGAGATATTAAATGAGGTTTTTATTTAATATTTAAAAGAAGTGGTCACCTGCGCATGCTAATGGGGCCCATTAAGGTCTTGTTTGGCATCTGTTTTCTGTCTTAAGACGCGTCATGGCGGTAGGCTGGTCCCCTACCTACCCACTCCACACAAGTAATTTTTTTTTTCCGTTTCATTTACGCCAATTCTTACTTTTAGTTTGATTTTCATTATTAATTATTTTTCTAATTCATAATTTAATTGAACTAATATTATTAAGAGAACTAATATAGATAAAATAATATTTATAATTGTTATATAGACCATCCGAAGGAGGCAACCTCCGTTGCCACATCTACACAATAAAAATGAAAAAAAAAAAATTTAAGCGGGCAACATATATTATCCGAGCTGGCCTAGAGTAAGACAACTAATTCAGTCTAAGACCTTCAATTTTTTACTCTAAAAATTTATTAAAAAATAAATACATTAATAAGGTTTGAACCTAGACAAAGTATTATTCATTTAACCAACTATTAAATTAAATATAATATAATTATTAATCTTTACAATATAACATAAATAATAATAATAATTAAAAAAAAAATAAGAACAATTTTTGTTTTCGCAACTTCGAAATTCGGACTTGTTGCAATCACCTACAAAAATATGTTAAGATAATATAAAACTTATTCTTAGATTCTCAAAATAATAGAACTGTTTATTCGCAATTACAAGTAAAACTGGAAATCAAACTATCCCTTGTAAATATATTAGTTTAAGATATTAATTATATGTATAATCCCTTCATTAAAGAAATTAGGTAAAACTTAATTTTGACAGCTGTATTATTTAATTAGGATTTAGGCCACAAAGTTTTTATTTATTTTTAATTTGCCCTAATGAATTGAGACTTGAGAGCCACAATTAGATTTGAAGCAATAATATAAGATAAACTAAAAATCTAATTATATGGTTTTTCTTTTAATTATTATTCTTAGGATAAAAGCCATTATTATACAAGTGTGCAAATTATGTTAACGGCATTATTTCACTTTTTATATTAACAACATTTAAAAGAAATAAACGGATTTTTTTATTTATTTGTTTATTTTTGAACTTAACTTTTTTCAAAATAAATTTTATTTTAAAAAAAATAAATCTTAATTTTTTAGACAATCTTAATAATTTATTTCTTAACCATTTTCCTTCCTTTACTATGTTTTTTTTTAAGAATAAGTGATTAAATTAATAATAATTGTTTTACTAAAATAAAGACTATATTATAAAAAAATACTAAGTGTAATTAAAATAACTGAATACCTACTGTTATCCACAAAGTGCTGGTGAAACTAATGATAAAATTGATATGTTTTATATGATTCATGCATGTTAAATCCAAATTATACATATATTGATTAATCCAGTGTATTTAAAATGGAAAAGATATGATTTGCAAAATTTAATTTAATATTTATTTTTAAAGAAAAATGATAGAGTGAGTGAATTTAAAAAAGAAATTGAGAAAGAAAATTACTTGACACAATTTTATTGACCGAAAAAATCACTCTCTTCTCTCTTCTCTCTTTCCTCGTTTTTTATCATTTTTTTAGTCAATAAGGTGAAATCGGTGATTTTCTCTCTCATTCTTCAGGCTTCATGTCACTCTTTTATTTATAAAGAAGAAGGTTGTTAGTATGATTTCTCATAGTCATGACATTCACTTCAACTCAAGACGTTTTAAGTGAGAATCAAATTTATGATGTTTGTTTTCTTAGTAACCACTAGAACTATTTTAATGAGTTTAATTTGCTGATTTCATTTTTTTTTATAAATCATCCACTCAAAAAAATTATTGTTAATTTTTTTTAATAATATAGTTTTTCATAGTTAATTTTTTTATTTATAATAATTATAAGATGAGGTCAATAAATCTGTTTTCTGTTTGTCAAATAATATAAATAAATTTATTTATGCTAAAATAATACAATTAATAAAATATTTAAAATTCTTTAATTTACCTAATAAATTTGATAGTCAATATAGTAAAAAAATTGGATACTTTTTGGGCTAAGTATTTAGCGGATTAATAGGTAATCCAATCAAATCCGAAATACTAATTTGAATTAGTTATTTTATATTAAAATCATTTTGAATTGTGTTCAAATTAGACTAAACGAGGTTCGGTGGAAGTTTGTTCATATGCAATTTTTTTTTTTATTGATTTCATACCAACATGATCTACACAAAATATATATTTTAAGAGTGACATAACACATTGTCACACCCAATAATACAAATACAAAATAATCTTTGACTGAAATAGATGTTTTGAAATAGGCCCACAATCTTTAATAGATCTCTAAAAATGAAGATCTTGAATAATGTTCCTCTTTAATTTGACTCCAATCTATACAAATATTTATGGGTTAAATATCAAATTTATTTATAAGATTGGTAAGAGATCACACATTTATTCTTACTAAGTACAATATATGTCTTAATCCCTAATGTTGGTCGAATATAAATTATCGATACACACATATCCTCTAGCATGCTCAAGTGTAGGAATCCTTCGAGTGTCTCATCTTCCTCTACGACGTATCAAAATTCATCTCATTCCATAAGACAAATATCCATATAAATGGATGTGAAGTTTCATAAGTTTCATATATATTGTGATATTTAACCATATATATATATATGATATAAATCCTCAATGTCAAGAATTGGGTTAGTTGACTTGCAGCAATTGGGATGAAGTCAATTTCTGGAATGTGACTTTTGGGTCCTATAAGTTTTGCTATTGTGATTGACATTGACAATAGTTCGTTTGATGTTGTTGGATTATTTTGGGGGATTTTAGAAAATAAAATAGAATTGAAAAACAATTGTTAATTTATCATAAACACTTCAAATAACAATTCAATCAAAGATTCAAAATTTAAGACAATTAAACCATAAAATGGTTAGTAAAACACTAAATACAACCACACGAAACTATTACAATATTGAACGAAAGAAAGTGATCAATGCAAGTTACATCCGTCGATTGGTCTGAAAGTCGACAATATTTCTTCCGACATAATCAGAAATCCTAACAAAAGATCTGTAACTCTGAACATCTCAAATGACAACAATAAAAAAATCATTCCGAAGTTAGACAAGACATATCTAACAAATATACCGGGCTATGGAAAACTCGATACACGTCCAAAAGTGCAAGTACAAACTTAGTCCTCCATGTACACCTATAGCTTCTTTGATCGATGTGTTTTTTATGGATTTTATTTGAGTTTTGGATAAAATTTGGTTTGACTTAATTAGTAATATAAATATTTTTTTTTAAAATTTAATAACCATTTTACCTTCTAAATAGATAAGAGAAATTAAATAAACTTTGGTATTTAAATAAATAAAATATACAATTGGTAGACGAAATGAGGCATAAATATTAGATTTTTAATAAAAATCTAAAAAATAACATATCAAACAAGTTCTTCTTAATCATAAGTTGACAATAATGATCTGTTTAAAAACATTTGTACTTGTGAAAGAATCAATATTATTAGATTTATTAATATATGTATAATTAAAATATATTTCAGAATATTATTTAATTAAATTAATATATCAATAAGTTATTAAAAATATATATAATTTTTAAATAAATAAATAAAAAATAATCGCCAAAACCGCTCGAAGATTTCTGGCCAATATGACCGAACTTGTCCATCGTTTTCCATTGTTATGTTTTCAATTGGGCTAGCCTGTTTAAAGATGATGGAGGCCCAATCGCTCATATAATATATTGTAAGATAAGGTCCTTTAGAGCCCTCTGGGCCCTGGCCCATTAAAATTTAAATCTTATGTGTTAAAACTTACAAGACCCAATTGTATATCCATGAAAAATCAAAATTAAATATACTTCATTAGTTTGCATGTTACTTTCTTTAAAATTAGTTAAAAATACACCATTCTCATCTATATTATGTTGTGTAAATCTAGAAAAAAATGTTAATATTTACTAAGAAGGATTTGGATTTACTTGCTTAATTTTAGAAAGAAAAAAAATTCAAACACTTCAACTAAAAATAGGTTTTTTTAAAGAAAAGTTAAAACCTTATATTTGAAATGAGATGAATGAGGTGAAAATATTAAAGAAAAAATGTTGCATAGAAAATATTAAAGAATTATATATAATATAAAATAATTAAAATAATTTTTTTTAAAATATCTTACAAATAAATTTTAAAATAATTTATTTTATAAATTTCTTTAAATATCTTACATAATTTATTTTTAGATGTGCTTATTTATATATATAATATATAATTATATAAATTATAAAATAATTCATACAAATTAATTTAAATATATCACAAATAACTTTATAAATATATTGTTATATATATTTATATAATATATAATTATATAGACAGTAAAACAAGTAATATATTTTATTTTGTATTGTTTTTTTTTAGGTTTTAGTTTTACATGAATGAGTAAGTAGACTTACATATAAATTAAAAAAACATTATATATTTACATTGAGTAATGGAGTGAAGTGAAGCAAGGTTCATTGAATAGCTTCCTAATATGAAATATTTCTTTCCTTCTTTTGTGATGTGCTTTTTAAACTTGATTTACATGAATTAAGTGGACCCATAATTATATTTGGGCTCGGGTCTCTCTCTTCATTTCAACAAAAAAGCTTAATTTAATAATAAAATAATAATATTGCATTATGATTGGTCCAAAACAGGGGAATAGAGAATTCAGTAGCCGAAGATTAAAAGAAATATTTTCTTTAATTTAATGTGCAATGACTAAACCTGGATAGGACAATTAACGGTGATAATTTAAGAGTCGCGGTGTTTTGCTAGAAGCCAACTATGATTAATGGGGTTAAACTCATAACTATTATAATTGAGTCTTATGAGGTCACACACCTAGAGTTGGCAGAATAGATTAATGGGAATGAGGCATTAATTCTAACATTGGATGTGAGTTAATTCTAACATTGGATGTGAGTTATCAACCAAGAATTATAAAAAAATGTTTATAATTAGTAAATTGTTATTTACCTTAAACACACAAGTCCTAAGGCAGTGTAAAAGTATGTTGGGCTTGTATGTGATGGGATTTTGGAATCAATTTATTCATAGGGAACAATTATAATTTGAATAAAATGTGCAATCGTATATATTAAAATATTGTTTAATCATAGATATTTATAATTTTTTTTATTAACTAATTTGCATATATATCACATAATGTAGATAATGGAAAACGATAATTTTAAGTTTTCTCTACGCTCAATTGTTGAGAAAAACAAGCTCAATGGAACAAACTTCCTTGATTGGGAAAGGAATCTGAGAATCATTCTCAGGTCTGAGGTCTGAGCGCCCTTGCAACCCCTATCCCGATGGTGACAGAAACCTCATTGGATGAGGAGAAGGAAAACACAATTCGGTTGAAAAATGAAGCATTGCCTGTCACTTGCTTAATGTTTGCCGCAATTGAACTTGAATTAGAAAAGCTGTTTTTGAATTCTGATACTTATACCATCATAAGTGAATTGAAAATATTGTTTCAAGATCAGGCAAGGATAGAACGATATGAGACTCATAAGGCTATACTTGATAGCAAGCTTGTGAAGGGAAAACCTATGAGTCCTCATGTAATTAGTCTTACTGGACTATTCAAGAGGATGAAAAATTTGGGGACCCCATATGACCAAGAGTTGGCCACTGATATTGTTCTTAGATCCTTACATGATGGTTTTGCACCATTCAAAATGCAATACCATATGAATGGTCTAAAACATGATTTGAATTAGCTCCATAATTTGCTTAAAAATGCTGAAGGCAATATGATTGATGACAAGAGGAAGGAAGTTCTGAATGTCAACAATGAGAGGGGTTTTAAGAAGGTGGCCAAGAAAAGGAATAATAACCAAAGGAAAGACAAACAAGTTATCATACCTAATGGTGGTGGAAAGCTAAGAGTAGCCTCTGATCATGATTGTTTTTTCTACAAAGTCAAGGGACACTGGAAAAGAAACTTTCCCAAGTACATGAAAGAAAAGAAGAATGGGACTGTGAGTTCCGCTTCAGGTATTTATGTTATTGAAATTATGACAACCAATGTTCTCACATTAAATGATGGTCCCATTTGGGTATTTGATACTGCATGTGGTGTTCACATTATTTCAAATGTGCATGGACTAAGAAATATAAGACATATGAAGAAAGGGGAGATAGACCTGCGTGTTGGAAATGGAGCAAATGTTGTTACGCTTGCCGTAGGAGTTTATAGTCTATCTTTACCTTCTGGTTTAGTATTTGAACTGAATAATTGTTATTATATTCCTTGCATTACTAAGAACCTTATTTCGGTTGCTGTATTACATTATGATGGTTTTGAATTTAGCATTAAAAATGGAAGTTTTTTGATTTTAAGAATGATATTTTCTATGCGACTACTCAAATGAGTAATGGGATCTTCATTTTGGATCTCAAATCAGAATTATATAACATAAATAACAAAAGACGAAAATTAAATAATTTGAGTGAAGCTTGCCTATGGCATTGTCGATTGGGTCACATCGGTGTTAATCGCATGAAGAAGCTCCATAAAGATGGATTTCTTAAAGACATGAATTATGAATCCATTGTTGCATGTAAATCGTGTCTAATGGGCAAAATGACAAGGTCACCTTTCAAAGGTAAGTTTGAAAGGGCTACTGAACTATTGGGCATAATACATACTGATGTATGTGGACCGATGAGCACAAAATCTAGAGGTGGCTATAAATACTTCATCACATTTATTGATGACATGAGTAGATATGGATATGTTTACCTCATGTCACATAAATCGGAGTCCTTTGAAAATTTCAAAGAATTTCAAAATGAAGTAGAGACTCAATGTGACAAGAAAATAAAAGCACTTCGATCTGATCGTGGTGATGAGTATTTGAGCCACGAATTTGATCATCATTTGAAAAACTGTGGTATTGTAACACAGTTGTCAACCCCAGGAACACCACAACTTAATGATGTGTTTGAAAGGAGAAACAAGACTTTGTTAGACATGGTTCGATCAATGATGAGTTTTGTTAATCTTCTGGTATCTTTCTAGGGATATGCCCTCACTACCGTTGTACTAACACTACATAGAACTCCATCAAAAACTGTAGACAAAACTCCGTATGAGATATGGACTGAAAAAGTTACAAAGCTATATTTTTTGAAAATATGAGGATGCGAAGCTTATGTAAAACGTTTACAAACAGATAAACTTGCCCCAAAATCAAATAAATGTTTCTTTATAGGATATCCAAAAGGGAGTTTTGGATATTACTTCTATAATCCAAATGAGAAAAAAGTTTTTATTGCAAGGGATAGTGTCTTTTTGGAAAGATAGTTTCTTTCCAACAAGTCAAGTGGGAAAAATATTCATCTTGAAACAGTTCAAGATAATGAACATCAACAAACTCAACAACAAGATGATTATGATAATATCAATGATGATATGATTACTTTTGATGGCCTAGGACCTCAGATCATCCAAGAACCAGAATAAGAGGATCTGCAAATTATTGTGGATCACATTCCGGATTCAGTTGTTGAACAAGTTGAACCCAATCTTAGATCAGAAAGGAAAAAGGTTATGCCAAAATGTTACAATGATAAATGTAAGCATTGATGTTCTTATGTTAGAACATAACAAGCCTTCTACCTATAATCAAGCATTGATGGGTCTAGACTCCAATAAATGGCTTGAAGCCATGAGGTCCGAAATGGATTCGATGTTTGAAAATCAAGTATGGGATTTGATAGATTTGCCAAATGGGATTAAACTCACAGGAAGCAAATGGATTTTCAAACTTAAAAATGACAAAAATGGAAACGTATCTATTTACAAGGCAAGATTAGTTGCCAAATGTTTTAGACAAATTCATGGTATTGACTATGAGATATGCCAAATGAATGTCAAAACAACTTTTCTAAATAGTTTTTTAAAAGAGGATGTGTACATGACACAATCTGAAGGTTTTGAAGATCCAAAATATACTAGGAAGTTATGTAAGCTTAAGAATTCTATTTATGGACTTAAGCAAGCATCCATGAGTTGGAACTTTCGATTTGATAAAAAGATCAAAGAATTTGAATTCATTAGATGCGAAGAAGATCCTTGTGTTTACAAGAAATTTAGTGGGAGTAAAATAACATTCTTAGTTCTGTATGTGAATGACATACTACCTATTGGAAATAACATTCCGATACTAGAGTCCGTTAAAGCATGGCTGAATAAATGTTTCTCAATGAAAGACTTAGGAAATACCGAGTACATACTTGGAATCAAGATCTATAGAGATAGATCTAAAAGACTACTTGGATTAAGTCAAGGAACTTATATTGATAAGATTTTTAAAATATTCAAGATGCAAGATTCTAAGAAGGGGTTTTTACCCATTCAACATTGTGTATATCTTAGCAAGACACAATGCCCTAATACACTTACTGAGCTTGAGAAAATGACCAAGATTCCATATGCTTCTTCTATAGGATCTATCATGTATGCCATGATATGTACACGTTTAGATGTTGCATATGCTTTGAGCATGTATACAGATACCAATCAAATCCTGGAGAAGTACACTAGAGTGCATCTAAGAATATCCTAAAGTACTTAAGAAGGACCAATGATGATTTCTTAGTATATGGGGGAATTGAGAAATTAATTGTGCAAGTCTATACTGATGCGAGCTTTCAGACTGGCCGGGATGGCTTTAAGTTACAATCGGGTTATGTCTTTATCTTTAATGGAGGAGCTGTGAGCTGGAAGAGCTCTAAGTAGGATATAGTAGTAGATTCCACAACAGAAGTTGAATACATTACTGTTAATGAAGCAACAAAGGAGGTCGTTTAGATATGGAAGTTCATTGATGAACTCGGTGTTGTTCATAGCATTTCAAGGCTTATTGACATTTATTGTGATAACAATGGTTCCATAGCCCAGGAAAAGGAACCGAGTTCGAGCTCCAAATCCAGACACGTTATGAGGAAATATCACCTTATTCGCCACATCATCAATATGGGTGATATTAGGATGTGTAAGGTGCATACTAATAACAACATTGCAGATCCATTGACTAAACTTATGTCTAGACCCAAGCATGAAAGTCACACTAGGGCTAAGGGTCTCAAGCACATTGGAGAATGGCTTTGATTTTGCTTTTGTACTAATTGAGCTTTTATAAGTGTTTACCACTAGTTTTATGTTTGACTTAATAATTTTATGATATATGATATTTAATTCTTATTTATATATTGTTCTAATCAATATTGAATAATATGTCCAAATAATTCATTATTAACAAATGAATTCACCTTAAGTGTTCTGGTGAATGAAACCTCATTAAGCAAAATCAAATTTTGAATTATTAAAAGTCTATAGTTCGAAATCATCAAATGAACATAGATGATTTTATGTGTAACTATATTGTAAGTTGACTGATAGTATCAGGTTTCATGTGCTATAGGGACATGGAGGTGTCTAGTCATTTACATATATGTGTATGGAGGATACATGTAAGACTGACCGACTTAAGAATATTCAAAATTTGTAGAATTTTAAGTAAAACCATGTTAAGTAGATTCCTCAGACATGAGTATGTTATGGTCTCTCTTGATAATTGGTATTTCTTTGACACTGTTAAACACTTCCGTAAAAGGGAGTTATAAAAACAGTTGTTGAGATTGCTAAAAATTGAGTGGGAGCGATAGTCATACAAGACTGGAGAAGTCCTCCTATTTCGTGTATAACACGATACATTGGAAAGGAATGATCTCTCGGCCACTTGAAGGGTAAGAACTGAAAATACATGGCCATGCTCGGATAGATTACTTGAATCATCCGTTTTATTGACAGTTCGAACTCAAAGTTCAAGAAACATATTTGATAAAGGATATGAATGTCACCATATCATCAAATAAGACATTAAAAGACAAATGTATCTTATTTTGCACACTTGTTTAAGGACAAGTGGGAGATTGAAGGAAATGTGTCATTTAATTTAATGTGCACTGACTAAACATGGATAGCACAATTAACAGTGATAATTTAATTCGATTATGTTAGGAGTCGCAATGCTTTGCTAGAAGCCAACTACGATTAATGGGGTTAAACCCATAACTATTATAATTGGGTCCTATGAGGTCACACACTTAGAGTTGGCAGAATAGATTAATGGGAATGAAATTCAATTATTAATAATATATTAGATATTATTAATAATTAGAAATAATATATAATATTTTATTTATAAAATAAAATAATTAACCATGGTAAATTGATTATGGTAACGTGATATATAAAATTAATTATGAATATAATGATTTGAAATAGATTTTATTTTGGGAATAAAAAGTTTATCATAAATATTAATTGCAAAACTGAGGAATGCCAAAAGATGGTCTTTTTGTTTTCTTTTGCCCTGACTCTCTAATTTAATAGCTTAAAATAGGGATATGGTGAATACGTGATTGAAAAACTCAATTTTTTCTCATAAGCAATTAGATTGCTTTTGTTATTCTGTCGCCCTAGCAGTCGAAGTCAACTGAATCTTGACGAACTCGTGTGGACCAACTAGAGGAGCAACACGTGCGACTCTCACCAACTACAGGAGCAACACGTGTGACTCTCATCCTTTATACTACAAAATATACAGAATTCACGCATCAAATGTATCACATTTTCGATAATGATTTTAATCGCTAAATGCATGAACATTCTGAATAGATGTTAAGATATGATATTATTTTCCACAACATACATCTAATTAATGTCAACAAAGATCTAATCTGATTGGAATGAGTATCCAAAAATATTAAGGAATGAGTATCCAAAAATTTAATATTTGTTACCACTTACCAGTAATTAAAATTGGGGATAAGTCAGGATCAGGTGTAAAGTTGAAGTGTTCTTCAAATTTAGGGTTTGGAATGGGTAATGTTAATTTGCAGGTCATCTCTTTAGAGGCTTTTGTCTCCAATAATTGTATCGCCTCTAACACAAATATATTCTTTGCATGTACAAAATTCTTAACAATTGAATTTGGGTTTTTAAGTATTTTTTTGATTTTGTGAACTGATAATTTGGGAATAATGTTAGATAAGTACTTTTTTTTAGTATCAATTTTGAAAATGGTCAATTAAGTACATAGTCACCCATATCATCTTTAAGGCCAAATCATATACAATTTTTAATGTTTATAATAATGATAGTAATGGGTAATTAATACACAAATTACAAACATAAATCAGCACACTAACTACACAACACGTGTACAACACAACACAAGTCATGCATTTAGATGAGTTCAGTATGGGCATTTAGAGGTGGAGAATATGTCTAATGGGCACTCTCAGAATAAAAATAAATGTTAAGAATGTAGGTTTTCAAGTATTTATATCTTTTGTTTAAATTATATCTATTATTAAATAAAAATATAAAATCACAAATTATATAATTAATAACATATATTTTAAATTTTTTGTTTTATTTGAGATTATGTTCAAGTATAATATAATATAGATAAAAAATATTTTTGTTTTTATTTATAATAAGTATAATAGTTAATATTTTTGTTATTTATTATTTTTAAAATTGTATTATTAAAATTTTATTTGATTATATAAAATTAAAATATTAATAATTTCAAAATAATATGATTGCATCAATTGGTAGTGATTTTAATAATTAAATAAATTAATGATTTTAAAAAAAAAATTAAAAAATAAGTTATGAATAATATAAATAATAAAAATTATTAATGAAAAAATATTACTAAACACTATTAGTAAATATTAAACATTATTTATTATTAATAATATAATTGTAATATTAAATATATTATATTTCATTATATTATATTATATTATATTATAATATAATATAATATATATCTTAAATTAATATACCAGTACGTACAGTACAGAGAATCTGAGTGTTGACCAGACAGATCGGGTTGACGTATTGTGTACCAGCAGAGTTGGGTCCATTTTTTGTTATTTCCAAAATATATTTATTTTAAATTTAGGTCTTGTTTGATTAAAAATTTTCAAAAAAATTTAAAGAAAAAAAAATAATTGTTAATAACTTTAAGATGTTGATAATTATTTTTGATTAAAATATTTAAATGTTATTGATATATAAATAAAATAATAAATAATAATTTAAAATTATGGGTATTTTAGTATTTTGTGTAATGAAATGAATAATGTGATGGTTTGATTAGTGATTAATTAAAAAGTTAAAGTTTTAATTATATAAATGATATTTTTTAAATATTTTAAATAAATTAAGTTTATTTTATTTTATATTTTATTAATATATCAGTTAATTATTAATTAAAATATTTTTATATTTATATATATTATTATATAATAATACTTTAAAATCTTAATGTATAAAAAAATTAATTATTCAAAATCTCAATCAATAAATTATTTAAATAACTCTATATGGAATAAATTAAAAAACGAATGTTTTATTTCTAAGAAGAAATATCAATATGCATCTTCAAAAATCATCTACTATTTTAAGCATATAAGTTGTGTTTGTCAAAAATTCTTTTTTATAAGAACCAATAGATTAATGTGTATGAGATCAAACTTGTCTTTTAAAATGGACAAACTATTTTGAAAAGTCATTCTATGAAACTTTGTAATTGAACAAGTTGAACAATGAGACATTTTATTTGCTAAAAAATGAAATATTATTTTTAAACTTTATTAGATGGATGCCCACATCTTTAGTGCATTATTGCAAACTCATTAACGTTGAATGGATTTTTAGAAACAATGTCTACTCTTTTTTTTATCGATCATTTAAAGAAGAAAAGAAAAAAAAATATATTTTCAACTCTCTTTCTAATTTCATAGATTGCATTTTGATCATGGTCCTCTAACACACAATTATTTTCAGAAAAAGTGTAAGTTATCTTATTATCTTTTATTAATTTTGCTACTAAAATGAGGTTATATTTAAAATATGGTGCAATAAGTACTTTTTTCAGGTTAAAATTCTCATTTAACCTTAAATCTCTAAGTTCACTAATGGATTTGAAAGATCCATCTACAAAGCATAAAAATTTGTTTTGCTCCAACTTATGTATTTGTGTAAAAAGATTCTTATTATTGCATATGTGACTGCTATCACATGAGTCTATCAACCACGTATTCTTTCATTTCTCTAAATGATTTAGGTTCGGCTATTCAATAGTTGTAAAAACATAAGAGTTAGTAGACTTACCTACTTCAAAATTTATGTTCTTTCCTTTTAAATTTCTTGCTCCATTTGAAGTCCTTGCTTCATTTGAAGTTCTTGCTCCATTTACATCCATCCTCATTTCTTTAAGAAGTCTCTAAATTGCTTTAAATTCTCCTTGAGAGATTTCAGCCAATGCATCTTCATCGTCAGAAAATGGAGTGTTTGTTGCATATATTGCATTTCTTTTCTTTGGATTTTCCCACCATTCAGGATAGCCCTAAATTCTGAAACATTGTTCTTTGGTATGCCCTCTCATCCTACAATGATTACACATTGTATTATTGTTATTCTGCCTTCCATCATCAGGTCTCCTTATCTTCTTCATAGGTCTTCCATTTCAATTCACGAACATGGCCGAATGATGCTCATAATTTTGAATATTAATTTGTCTTTTCTTCTCAACATTGAGTATCATGGTGAAAGCTTTGTAAACATTTGGTAGAGGGTCTGTCATGAGTATAGAATCATTGATGTTCTGAAAAGAGTCATCAAGACCTAATAAGAACAAATATATATTGCCCTTTACATAATCCATTATCAATTGTTTTCTAGTTTACATCCAATACATGTGTCTATGTTACTTTTATCACAAGTGCAGTTTTGTGTGGTTGTAAATGCAGAAGTTCATCCCACTAAAGCCTAGTTTTTGAATAGTACTCTTTTAGGTCTAAGTTACCTTGTTGATTGTGTAGATGTTCTTCCTCAATTGATATTGTGTTGACCCATTGTTTCCTTCATAGCGTGCTTTGATTCGTCCGATAATTGTTGTGAAGTAATATGAAAATGGACGCTATTCTTCTTATCAATAGTATTAATAATCTAAGTTCTTATAGTTGCGTCGATCATCCTCCAAAGTATAGCTTCTTTGTTATGATCACCCTACATCTTACAAGAACCATCTATAAAACGTGTCTTTATCTTGGTCAGAAGTCCTAATTAAACGTTCGTGCTCCACTCAAAGTAATTGAGACTTGTAAGAATAGTCGATGTAAGAACAGTCGAAGAAGATTATCATCCATGTAGATATAGAGGATCAATACGATCACACACTTTTTCTTCTTCTTCCATTTGAAAGCGAAGAGGAGATGGATCTTGAATAGTTTCTTCTACAACTGTGTTAGGATTTTGATCCTCCACTAGTTGTTCGTCGACACTTGAATCTTGATGAAGTCTTGAATCAGATTCTTTAATAGTTAAATTGTGTACCTTAGAATTATGCTCATATCTTCTTTCGATTCGTCTAGAAGATCGTCGTTATAATAATCGAACAGATCGTAGATTGGCAATTTTTTGTAGATTGTTTCCCCTTATGCTCTGATACCATAATAAGATTTGAAGAATCAAAATGGATTTGATGAATCAAGATCAAGAATGGTAGAAAATCTGAAATATTATTGAGGAAAGTGAGCGGTGATTAACACCAATGTTTGATACATAACAAGGGTCATTTGCCCGATTCTTATTTCAGTTACAACAAAATATAAACTAGTCTTCAAAATATTACTTTCTATTTAAGTAAGGTATTAAACTTATTATACTAACTAATTATCTTTAAACTTTATAATCGGTACAAATTAACTCACAAATTAATTTGTATAAAATTATATAACAAATTATAATACTTATCTCAATAGGCTTATCCAATGATTTGATGATACTTAATGTAATACGAGGTTGAGATCGGTTTCAAGAATAAACACAAAGAAGATTAAGAAATTAGAGATTAAGAGAGTGAGAACGGTAAATGAATGGGAAGAACTAACCTTATTGATTTGGAATAGTAGATCTGACTCTGAGCTAAAGTTGTCGAAAAGATGAAAGAGAAGAACTGAAGAAATAGATAGAATAGATCTGAGCCATGGGAGAATAGCCTTTTTTTTTAATTGGTTAACCTTCCCTACCATAAATTTTTGGTTCAGATTTTCAATTGAATAATCCGATTGAACCAAATTTTGACAGGTTCAAAAGGTAACAATATTAAAGTTAAAAGTCGGACCGTCTATTCAACCGTTACGCGGTCGGTCTAACTAGTTCGACCGTTGGTCGAACCCCATATTTTAAAACTATACTCTTACATGTATATTCTATTATTTTTATGCATTTCTCACATTTTAACCATATATAAGATGAACGGTTATTACTTGTCTAAATTTTTTCCAAATTAGTCGGTATAAATTGTTCCACAGATTTTTGAAGTATCTTGTAAGCATTAATAAGATTGTTAGATTTTTTCATTAAAATTTTAGTTACTATAATATATTTAACACCTAAATTTTTATTTAATTATTTTGATATTATTTCATAATTTTTTTTTTTTTTATATTTAACAGGAGAGAGAAATAGAGGAGAGAGTTGAATGATGCAATATGTATTTAACATGAGAGAGAACAACTTTAACATTTAAGATCTTAAAATAACTAATTTTAAATAGCATAGATTTTTAACAGTTATAAGATCTAAATAAACTAATATTAATAAATACATATATTGAGATGATCTCTTTCCCTTTATTTTTTATTCCCAACATTGAGTGACGTCCTTATTTTTTCAAAGTCATTTGAGTTAGTTTTGTTTCCTGTTCACTTCTTATTTTGTTCGTCAATAATTTTTTTAATTTATATAATACTTCCAATATTTAGAGGCTTTTTTACTACTTATATTCTCATATTTTGTTATAATAAAACCATTGAATTTGTTAATTGTTTTTTATTTATCTAGTTAAAAATCATGATATAAGTTTTTTTAAATGTATCATTCCATTACTAGTTCTCAATAGTTTAGCTAATATATATAAATGATAAAAAAAATTCAGTTTTATGTTAATTTCTGGTTATTATGTTAATTTCTCTCATTTTCTACATCTGGAATATATCACCATTAAAATCTCATCGATTAAACCGAAACCAAATCAAAAGAGAAGAGAAACATCAAACATATTTATGATTCCATCAGATCTGAAGATCAAACATTTATGATACCATCTAACAACTAATTTAATTAATAAAAACTGAAATTACATGAAGTCCAGATTCATTAACAAAATATCAATTATTCTTCCTTAGATGGAAACAGTTGTGCCTTCCCCTCTTCAGCAACTGGCATCATCGTCACCCCCATCGCCGGCGAAGATCCGGGAGATGCACCGGCGGAATCCGCCATTAATGCCAGTGAACCTTCGCTCCAAGCTCGACGTAAAGGGTAAGAAACAGCGTTGTTACAAGGAGAGTGAGAACATTGACCTGTACGAGATTTATCATGAAGAGCACAACCGCAGTTCTTATGGTATGGACGTCGGCGTTGAAACCCACGATCACTTTTAGCCATGGAACCTTCAAGGAATCCGAAGAATCCGTCTCCGGCAGCTCCTGACGCCATTGATGATCTTCTTCAAAGGCTTATAAACCCTTTCTCTCTCCTCTTTCTCTCTCTTCAATGTTTTGTTTGATAATATGAAATGGAATATACTTTCAAGCCTTATTTATAGTCTGTTTTTCTGTAGAAACACAGAGAGAAATAAATATAATTATATTTATTATTTACCTCGAATTTCTCAAGTCGGTCCCATTTATTTATTTATTTATTAAAAAAGACAAATATTATCAGTGCCTTTTTAAATACTTTTTTAAATACTTTTTTGAACATGAATCTGGACATGATTATGAGAATGCATCTTTTATAATTTGGGTTAGTATCAGGTTTGTTTGGGTTAATTTAAAAGATATTCATTATGTTAGATTTTGATTATGTGAATTTTTTTAGTAAAATAATTTAAAGGTATTAATATATAATAATAAAAAGATATAAAAAATAAAAAGTTGTTTTAATATTTTAATTAATAAATTGAGTGATATAATTGTTGGAAAAGTAAATAAAGTGATGTTTAATTATGATTTTATTTAAAAAATAGTAAATTTTTTTTTTTATAAATTAAATATTTTATAAAAATAAAAAAAAAACTAAACCTGAATATAAGTTGCGTTAAATCCTTAAAATTTAAAATAAAATATTTTGTGAGTAGTGAGTAGCATACTTTTTTTTTTTTTTTTTTTATGTTTTTAATAAATGAAAATTTTGTATTTACAAAATAAATATGATCATGTTTGAATATAAAGTAATATGAGATATACTCAATAATACATTTTTTTTTTTTATCTTTTACTTACACCTACCTGTCTAAGTTAATATTGATTAATATTTGAAAAGTAACTATATATTTATATTTTATTCAAATCTAAATATTAAAATATTTAACTTATTCTGTATATATCAATTCTTTAATGAATATCAAAACCATCAATCTAAGTTTTGCACACTAGCATAGCTAAATATATACTAGTTCTTGTAATAACATCACTTAAAATGATTATAACTATTATTTATTTTTTGTTTATCAATGATATATATAGATTTAAGTTATTATAAATGGGTTTAATTTGTTAAATAGAAATGATTTAATAAGTTTTGGAATATTTATATATATATATATATATATATATATATATTATTATAAAAATAAAAATGACTATTAATAATGTGTGGTGCATGTAATATTTCCAACACGTGGTTGGAGCATTTAGAGATGAAGAGTTGTACTTGAAGTTGAAAACAAGGTAAAGATACAAAGTACAAGGGCATGTTTGGTTGAGATTATTTATTTAAATAACTTAACCTATTGTTTCATTTATTTTCTCTTTAATTATATTATTCAATT
Organism: Impatiens glandulifera; assembly: GCF_907164915.1. Lineage (NCBI taxonomy): Eukaryota > Viridiplantae > Streptophyta > Magnoliopsida > Ericales > Balsaminaceae > Impatiens > Impatiens glandulifera. Next base: position 50,387,831 of record NC_061865.1, on the reverse strand, counting down.
CATTAGTCAAAATATTAAAGTAACTTTTAAGCGATTTGATTAGATTATTTTATCATTATAAATTAATATATTTTTACCAATCTTTCTTTACATACTTACAATTATCACTCATAGTTACTTTTTAAATAACTCAATTATTTATAAAAAAAATTCCAAATCCCAACAAGCCGAAAGGGTGTGTAAGCCTAGTTGATAGTAATGATAGCAATTATTCGAAAACTAGTATGGTGTCAAAATAATATGAATAGGTTAAAAGTTAAAACATTTGTATGCACATAGTATCACTCTAACTATAGTATGTTCCTTTGATACACTTGGACAATTTTCCAACCCACATGTGACTTACTCATGATTAATAAAGGGTACAAAGAATCTGACCGAACCGACTAAAATGAATCGAATTTGTCAAAATTGATCGAAACAAAATCGAATACACTTAAGGTTTGTTTTAGATTTGTTGAATATATAGGGTCTTTCGGATCGGTTTAGCAATTTTATGGAAAAAATATTGACAATTTAACTAATCCACTAATATATGTTATTGTTAATTAGACACTAATTAAAAAAACATTTGGGAACTTAACACAAAAAGAAGAAAAAAAAAGACAAAAAAAAAAAAAGAAAGACAAAAAAAAAAAAAAGACGTACAAAAGATCGAGATGGTTGATGAAGTCTTTTGTACATTCTTTTTAAGTTATTGAGTTTTATTTCTACTTCAATTTTAAATTTAATTGAAAATATATCTTAATAAACTTTAACCTAAGAACCTAATTTAGTATTATGGGATAGATGATTTTAAATTAAATATAAAGATAGTTCAAATATTGACCACATAATAAGAGTGGTTCATATTTGTAGTTATGTTTTTAATTTTGTACAGTTTGAAATGACCTCACTATTTTAAATAAGATTTATTGTAAAAAAAATAATTTTAAATAAAAATAAATGTATAAAGAACCGTTTCAAACAAAATAATTTATACAAATATATTTCGAACTTAATTAAATGTACACGAACCATTATAGGTGTTACCTCTTTTATTTTATTTTTTTAATTAAAGTAAAACTAGTATAACACCCACTTAAACTTAAAGCGCTTCTAGATAGAATCGAACCACATGAATATGAGTTAAGAGGTTAAATTTTGTTAGTATTATCATTATTTTTTGTTTAATCATAATTGCCTTCAAAATTTTAAAAATTCATAAATCCATATTTTCAATGATGGATTTGAGATTTATAGTTTAAAATTGTCATTATATATTAATATATGATCACATAAAATCTTATTTGATTGTATTTTTTCTTTCAAATTCAATAGATAATTTAATATCATTTAATTTATTTTTTTATCAATTATATATTTCAATTCATTAACTAAATTAATATTTATTTATTTATTTATTTATTTATTATATATATATATATTATGATTATATTAATCCTTTTTAAATATTTTAAAAGAATTACATTCTCAAAATCACCCCATCTATAAAGTTGCCTAGGTAAGACCAACAAATCCATGGTCCAACTCTAAAGGAGTCTATTAAAAAAATAATTAGTAAACCTAATAGACTAAAGTATGTAAAACATTTTTTTAAATTTATTATCTATAAAAATTCAATTATTTATAAATAAACAAAAAATAATTTATATCTACTAAGTGAAAACAATTTATCTATGTTAGATATTGTTAAATTAGATAATAAAAAAATATTTTAATAGGTCAATAGTTTGGCTGCCACTGCCCATCAAAACTTTTTTTTAGATAAACTGATTATTAAAATATACTCTTACCAAACTTAGATATTCTTAAATAGATGATAAGAGTGAAGCTAATTAATATATTATAATTACGATATTAAATAGATTAATTATAAGTGTGACACTAATATATTATAATTACTTTCATGCATAATATTTTTTGGATTGAAATCTAGTGACTTAATGATTTTGCATAAGGTATTTAACCTTGACTTTGGGTTCAGAGCATTACAGACACGGTACATATGATGAAAAACAATTCATCAAAAATTGCAACAAGTTTTGATATGAAATTTCCATAAGTTATAATTGAAAAAAATATAAATCAATTCTCAAACTGTAGGTAAATAAAAGAAAAAAAAGATAGATAAAATTCGATAGTTCAAATGACAAAAGTGTTTTTTTAAAAAAAATTAAAGGTCACAAAACTTTTATAAGATAATTGTTTTATAAATAATTAAATTTTCAAACTGCATGTAAAAAAATAAAACACGATAGCACAAATGACAAAAATAGTTATTAAGAAATCAAAACTCACGAATTCAGTTTAAGGGTGAGATTAAGTTCCTAATAATAATTTAATTAATTAGATAAAACAAATGGAAGAGTTCAAACATTAAAGAATTAGTAAATAATGAAACTAATGTTTCATTATCAATCCTTTTTAATTAATAACGATAACTACATAATACAAAGTATGACATAAACATCAATGTTACAAGGAGACCCTAAAAAAAGGGGAAAAAGAAATAGAACATTAAAAATCAGTAGTCACCCTTTATTATCAAATGAATAAGAATATAACAACAAAAAGAAAATAATAATTAATTAAAGACAAGTTTATCAATGTCATCATATTTAAAGCACGGTAACAACTTTTTAACTCTTGTATTGATTGTTTTTTCTAGAGCTAATTCTCCTCTTCTTCTTCTTATTTTTTTTGTTTATTTGTAATGTGGGTACATATGAACTTCATATTATTGTTTATATAGAAATAGTAATAAAATAAAGTTTAGGAAATAAAATAATAGTAAATTTACAGTTATGATTGTATTTGTTGAATAAATAATAATATTTTGTTTTGTAATGATGGTATTTTTTTATTATTTCTATAGTGAATGTGAATTGAAAGATGTATCCAACAAGAATGCTAATTAATTATAAAAATAAGAAAAATACCTGAAAATTGATGATGACGATCCTTGATAATGAGTCATAAATCCATGACAATATCAATTAAGGGGAGAAAAACACGTAATTAGAAAATTGTTGAAGATATTTCAATAGTAGATACAAGAAAAATAAATGTTTTGGTTGGTACTTAATTGGTAGATATTAGAGATGAAAAGCGAATTAAATTATTGAAAAATGATTTGGAGCACTAATTTTGGGGAGCGATTCGTACATCGAAATTGACTTCGTTATTGTACGAAAGTGACCTCGTTGTTATACAAAAGAAGTCTCTTTTGTATAACAGTGATGTTATTTTCGTATAACAACGATGTCACTTTTGCTGTACGAGTCGTTCCTCCAAAGTAGTGCTCCCTATCATTCCTCTAAATTATTATAGTCCAATGTTTAATGAGAGAAAAAACTAATGATTTTAATGATTTTGAAAAAGTAATAATTATTTTTTTTTTTTTAGTAAAAAGACTTAAAAGATATTAATATATATAAATAAAATAAAAAATAATAATTTAAAATATAGGGTATTTTAGTATTTTGATTAATGAAATAAGTGATATAATTATTAATAAGTGTTTAATTAAAAAATTAATTTTATTTGAATTATTTTAAAATCTCAAATTAGAAAGACTATACGAAAAGATATAAATCTCAATATTAATGTCAGCATTGATTTTTGTAGTTATGTTGACGTTTTAGATATTGATATATAGAAATCAATTTTTCTGGTTAGTATTTATTTTAGTTAAATTTATGTCAGCATTAACTTTTACAAACTTTTACAGTTGAGATATAACTTTGTTATCAATATTTATTTTCAATATTACTTTTGTAGGAATTGTTTATAGCTTTCAAATTTTGTCATCGACTTTATTGCTCTTTCTTAATGTATTTATATTTTGGTGTAAATAACTAGTATAATTCTTTTGCGTTGTAAGGATAAATAAAAATCACATTTACAAAGTTAAAATAAAAAATACTTATCTTTTTGTGATCGTCGTCGTCATCATTTTCACCGTCTTCATTATCATTTTCGTCGTCAACATCTATGGTCTAAACATAATAGTGCTTCAATGGTTGAGACAGCCTAGTGATCATCTCTCTCCTCTCATTCATTGTTGTTTTTATTATTCGTAAAAAAAAAAAAGAATAATAAATTTGATAAGAAGACATTCATTTAACTTTTTTCTCATTAGAACCGACATTTTCCTCTTCAACTTCTTACTCTCATTTTCCGGTTAACCAACAATACTCTCTCTTACCTAATAAACATCTCATATTATTAATCTTGTGACCTCACTTCTGCACTCAACCATCTCAATAGTACCACATCTCTTACCATCATTTTTTACAAATCAATCATCTCATTATATCACTAACATCTTTACCCTCACTTTTTCGTTAAACCAACATTCATTCATATATTTAACCACTAATATTTTTTGTTCTCCAATGAACATCTTAGTACTAATCTCGTGACCTCACTTCGAGTATTTTACTCCAACCATCTCATATAATTACCGCGACCTCTTTACCCACACTTCAGCAAACCAACCACCAATATAATTGACCTTTCATCTTGTGACCTCACTTTCACACTTCGGTCAACCAATCATCTCAGTCACACATTTAACCACCAATATTCTTTTTTTCCAATGGACAACTCTCATTACTTATAGTGTGACCTCATACATTTTTACACGTTTCTTATCCCTCGCCAAACCAGCCACTAAAATCCCAATTAACTTTTCCATCTCGTGACCTCACACTTTTAGACGTCTCTTATCCCTCGGCAAATCAACCATCAATCCCAATCGATCTCTAATATCGTGATATCACACTTCGGTCAATAAACATCTCATTCACATATATTTTTAACCACCAGTCACAATTGACCTCTAATATTGTGATATTACGATCATTTGTTACCAGTCTCTTATCCTTCAACAAACCAACAACCAATCTCAATCTTACCTTTTCTTATCCCTTGGCAAACCAACCATTAATCCCATCGAACTCTCATTACTTATATTGTGACTTCACACACTTTCACACGTCTCTTATCCCCCCGTCATATCAACCACCAAAATCCCAATTGACTTCTCTATCTCGTGACCTCACACTTTCAGACGCCTCATATCCCTCGACAAATCAAGTATCAATCCCAATCGATCTTTAATATTGTGACATCATACTTTGGTCAATCAACATCTCATTCACATATATTTTTAACCACCAATCATAATTGACCTTTAATATCGTGAAATTACGACCATTTGTTACCAGTCTCTTATCCTTCAGCAAACCAACCACCAATTTCAATCTAGCATCTCTTATCCCTTGGAAAACCATCCACTAATCCCATCGACCTCTCATTACTTATATTGTAACTTTAGAACTTTCACACGTCTCTTATCCCTCGTAATATCAACCACTAAAATCCCAATTGACTTCTCCATCTCGTGACCTCACACTTTCAGACGCCTCTTATCCCTCGACAAATCAACCATCAATCTCAATCGATCTTTAATATCGTGACATCACACTTTGGTCAATCAACATCTTATTCACATATAATTTTAACCACCAATCACAATTGACCTCTAATATCGTGAAATTACGACCATTTGTTACCAGTCTCTTATCCTTCAGCAAACCAACCACCAATCTCAATCTGCCATCTCTTATCCCTTGGAAAACCATCCACTAATCCCATTGACCTCTCATTACTTATATTGTAACTTTAGAACTTTCACACGTCTCTTATCCCTCGTCATGTCAACCACCAAAATCCCAATTGACTTCTCCATCTCGTGACCTCACACTTGCAGACGCCTCTTATCCCTCGACAAATCAACCATCAATCCCAATCGACAGTACAAGCTACTAAATAACTTAGCACATGTAACTGTTTTAGATGGTTAGATATCTTGTCTTTAAATTATAGAAAATATATATACATGATGTTATAAATAAATTAAATAAACTAGAATATACAAAGAACGAAATCACTAGAATATAATGTTGATTTGAGGCATGTGTTAGACATATTTCTTTTAAAATAATTTCATCGTCTCACATTTGTGTTGGAGCTTATCCCAGATGGTTGTCTCACAAGGTATAACGATTCTAGTAGTGATTCTGCACTAAAATCATTACGCATCAAACTTGATCAATGTACCTATACTATCATCGAGTTTCAAAGGAAAATATCGAGCGAAGAACTAAAAAATAATTAGAGTGAGAAAAAATAAAGAATGAAGTGATGTGAAATGAATAAAGAATGAGTATATATGGCTAATAATTAAACCGTCAAATAAAATCATCCAAACGTTTATTAGCAATAAATATTACTCATTCATTTTTCAATTTTTCCATAACTAATTAACATCATTGCATATACGTTGATTTTGCTTTTGTCATTACCATCATTGCATATACGTTGATTTTCCTCTCATTATTACCATCATTTTTCTTTTGTCAAACTAACCACCAATCCCAATGAACCGCTCTATCTTGTGACATCACAATTTTACACACCTCATATCTCTCGGAAAACTAACCACCAATCTCAATCACACTTTCATACAACTCTCTTATCTCTCGGGAAACCAACCACCAACCTGAATCCACTTATTATCCCTCGAAAAACTAACCAAAAATTCCAATGTTATCGGCCACTTATTCATCGATAAATCAATTACCAATCAGAATCGACATCTCATCTCGTAACCTCGCACTTTCACACTTACATTTATTTTATTACTCGACAAACAAACCACCAATTCCAATCGACCTCTAATCTCGTGACTATATGATTCTTTGTTACCGATATTTTTATTTCTTGGCAAACCAACCACCATTCTTAATGTTATCGGCCTCTTATTCATTGGCAAACCAACCACCAATCCTAATTACAATTTCACACACCTCTTATTTCTATACAGCCCAACCACCAATCTAAATCACACTTTCACACACCTCCTATCCCCCGGACAAACCAACCACTAATCTCAATCGACCTCTAATCTCGTCATCTCACGATCCTTTATTTCCGGTCTCTTATTCATTGGCAAACCACATCTCAATCACATTTTCACAAGTCTCTTATTCTTCGAAAAATCAACCATCAATCTCAATCACCATTTTACACGTCTCTTATCTGTCGGTAAAACAACTACCAATTCCAATAATATTTTCACACGCCTCTTATCTCTCGGCAAATCAACAAACAATCTCAATCACATTTTCAAACATCTTTTACTACTCGGAAAATCAACCACCAATCTCAATCTCAGTTTTACACCCCTCATATCCTTAAAAAAAAACTAACCACCAATCTTAATCAACCTCTAATCTTGTGATATCACGATCCTTTGTTACTGACCTCTTATCTCTCGACAAACCACATCTTAATTACATTTGCACATGTCTCTTATCCCTAGGAAAACAAACAAACAATCTCAGTCGATATTTAACATATTGACCTCACACTTTGGTTAATCAAATATTTGATTCATATATTTAACCACTCTCAATTGTTACCGACATATTATACATCGGCAAACCACTTCCCAATAACACTTAGTTAAATGGTTGTACTTGTTTTATTAGGTTGTAAGTTCGAAACCTAGATATAGAATTTTTAATTTTATTTTTAACAATTTCAAGTTTATGTGCATGCCAACCCACAATCCAACCCAAATATTCATTTACTCTCACATATATATCCAAATTAACTACAACTCTTGACCCGACAAACCAAGCAAATTCAAATTAATCATTATTATTATATATATATATATATTAGTTAGTTAGTTAAAAAAGTTAAACTTATATTGTTAAGAATGTGCCACGTTCCTCAAATTTAGTATTGACTTTAAAATATAAAATCGTATTAGTTTAGTTGGTTAAATAGTTTTACTTGTTTTGTTGGGTTGAAAGTTCGAAACTTACATATATCATTTTTAATTTTATTTTTAACTGTTTCAAATTTATGGGCGGCTCAACCCACGATCCGACTCAAATATCTATTTACTCTTACATATATATCAAAATTAACCATAGTTTTCGACCCGTCAAACCAAGCACATTCAAATTATATATATATATATATATATAAGGATACTAAAATAAATATGGATTGTGGTTAATTTGAGAATGAACTCTATGGAGTAGTGCAATTACTTTGAAGAAGTTAAATTATTTATTGTCTAGTGATTTATTTTTAACGTTAAATTGTAATATTTTCAAGATTTCTCTTTTTCATTTTATTTGTGACAAATGAATTGTTATATATAAATTCATTGACAATAAGATTGGTTATTCGTTCCTTAATCAATACTGATAGAGGGTATTAAAGTCATATTTTGAAATTCAAATTCTAGTTAATTTCATGAGACAACAAGTCAATTATACTAATAGTACCTCTTTATTAATTAGTTAAAAAAACATTCTTCCTACTAGTAAAAAATGAACAATTACCAAGAATTATTGCTGAGAGCGAAATAATGCCCTCGGTGATAATAATATCACCGAGGATTAAATTTTGCTCTTGGTAAAAAAAATTAAATTTGACCTAATTAATTAATTTCAGTTGTTCAACTCTTTTTCAACCCAACTATTTCTTCCTCTCTTCTTCCTTTTCATTTCTGCAAATCTCTCTCTCTTTTTCTGCGAGCATCATCTCCTTGAACCTAATTCACTCCCCTAGACAGATCACATCTAGTTTCATCGTATCAACATTAAGAATCACTAGTGAAAAGGAGACATTCATCGACAAATTTTACTAAGAGATTTATAAATCTTCGGTAAAGGTCCCGACAAGAAGAAATCTTTCGTTATTAGAAATATTTTCTGAGAGGTGTATAATACTTTCGATAATATGGTTTTTTATCGAATGTTTTATATAAAACTATCGGAAATACCACTAACTCCCAAACACGAAACACTAGTAGAAAAAGGGGTATCAGTAAGGGCGAAAACCGTTACTGAAAGCCTCAAAAGTCGTTACTGATAATATTTCGTAACGACGAATAAAACCGTTACCATTCGTCACAGAAATGAGCGTTATTGATACTCTTCTAGTATTTGTAACATTTTTTGAAAGCCGTTATTGATACTCCTCTAACAACAGTAACGATTTTAGTCAAAGTTAAACAGTTACAGATAAAGCATTAGTAACAGTTTTAGCCAAGTTTAAACCGTTACAAATAAAGCGTTACTAATAACATTTTTCTTATTTATAAAATCGTTACTGATATATTACTAGTAACGATTTTCTTATGTTTTATACCGTTACTAAAAAACATAATCGTTTTTTTTTTAATATTTCATATTTGTACCTATATAAAGAATAATAATTATCCATTTTGTAAAACCATTAATATATTCCAAAACCACAATCATCAATCTAAAGACCACAATCATAATCCAAAAACCACAATCATCCACAAATCACAATCACAAATCCAGAATTCATCATTAAATAAAGTTGTTTAAACAATATAAAGCAGTGTACACTTCAGTTAAACGCTGTCAACATTAAATAGATTTAGGAGCTAGCTGTTTAGGTCTTACATCTTGCTCTGACATTAAAGTAACTTGAGCATAAACTTCATTAGAGTCTTGCTCGACCTACACATCAAATAAAGAAGGATAAAAGAATCATTCACCAATGATCTGCTAAAAAGTATCCAACAATGGCAAAAATTACAAATTCCCTAAAATTTGAACAGAAACAGAATATAAAAAAGCTTACCATAAGCTTAATGTGAGAAACACTACAACGATTTTTAGATGGAGGATCAAATAAAGGAATCCTCTGATTTAATTCTTGATTTGTGGAAGCCTCGAACTGTATCAAAGAAATACGTATAAAGAAACAATGCTGGGAAAACACAATATAATAGATTAATTTTTTTTCCTCATAATGACGATTATATATTGGACATGAACCAACATTCAAAATGATGAAAAACAATGATACGAGAGATACAAAAAAGACTACCAAGTAAAACATAAAAGAGATTAATATAAATGTTTGTGTACCTTGTGGGTTAAAATCTTTTTATACATCTGTGCTCGTAAGTTTGACATTACCTTCTCCCATGTAGTGCTCAAATTCACAATAAAGAAGATTGTAAAAACTGGCTCTTAAATATACAGAATGGCAATCTTACTAATGACATCCCAAAGAGGTTTGTCACCCTTGCCTATGAGTACCTCAAAGAACTTTCCTGAAAATAATAAGTAGACATTAATAACGTCACTGAAACACAACTTACTTGTCATTGGTAAACACACATATCCATTTGAAAAGGTAAAAATTTAGGGAGGAAAGATAACTGTTGGTCACAACTTATAATCAAATCTTTCAAAACAATGTTGATATATACTAAAATACAGTAAGATAATGAGCAGGAAGAAACACATTTTCACCTCTCAGCTTGCATAAGATATTCAAATTACTCGTTCAATTCCATTTGTGCCAAATTGAGATCTAAATTTGCGCAAGATATCATCAATCCCAGGTTTTCTTGAATTCTACATTAGATCAATGTTGCTAAGATGGCACATTAATTTTTTAACCTCTTCCTCTCCATTGTTATAATATTATCCAATTTCATTTTTTAACTAATTGAGGAAAGCAGCGAAATTGAATGAACAAAAAAAAGAGGAAAAGAATGCAAATTGTTAAAAGCTGGTGGTCTAACTTTCCACGCTCTCTCTCACAATCACACTAACAATGAGGGACAATAGTGTGTTACTAGTCAATAAGGGATATGAAGTGCGTTCATTGAGACCATATCCACTCTAGTAAAAGCATATTCGAAATCACTAAATTAAGGTTCAGAAAGAGGACCCTTCTTTTTTTGTCACACATAGACCAAACTAACTTTACTCTAGTCTTATAATCACGAACTGAAGTTCCTATCTTTCTATAACATATGCCTCATTTCTATAACATATGCCTCATTTATATTTGAGGGAAGGGATGTTACCAGAATACAAGGGCATAGAGAGAGTGCAACATGTGGCTCCAATTAGACTGATGAAAGCAATAGAGATTCTCAATTTATGGCGGATGAGGAGAGTCCACAACATTCGCCAACTTAACGGATTAGACAAATCTTCAATGTCTTTCAACTTGGAAACCTCAACTTCCGAATCGGGTTGCTCTATAAGTGGACCAGACGGTGGGCCGGTCACATAGACAGAAGAAATTGTGGAGTAGTTCTTCCCGTATGGGTGGCTGAAAATAGCGATGGAGATAGGAATGAGAGCGGAGAAGAAAAGAAGAGAAGAGAAGGAAGAAAGAAGAAAAAAAGAAAGAAGACAGTATAATTAGGTTATATTAGGGTATTTGTAACGGTTTTAGTATAACCGTTACAATTGTATGTATCAGTAAGGGTTTTCGAAAACCGTTACTGATACCTCTTATAAAAAAATTAACTAAATACATATTAGTAATGGTTTTAGTATTACCGTTACCGATACCCATTACATATTAGTAACGGTTTTAGTAAACCGTTACCAATGTATATATCAGTAAAAGTTTTCTAAAACCGTCACTAATACCTCTTGTGAATTTTTTTAAATGAATGCATATCAGTAACAGTTATCTTTAAAACCGTTACTGATATTCTCATTTCAAAAAGAAGAATAAAAACACTAGTGTCTGTAATGGATATTTCTTATGACCGTTACTAAAAATCTTTATCACTAACGGTTTTAAACGGCTGTTACTGATATCTTAATATCAGTAACAGATATATTAAACCGTTATTGATAAAAACTTTCAGTAAGGGCGCTATAGCGCCGTTACTAACCTTCGTTACCAAAACCTCATTTTCCACTAGTGAAAATAATTCATAGTAGCGAAAGTTTTTCAAACATCTCTCGGTTTTGGCTCTTTCGCAAAAAAATAGAAAATAATTCTATGTTTGGGGATGGGTTATTAGCGAAAGTTTTCAAATATCTCTCGGTTTTGTCTCTCTCTTAAAAAAATATAAAATAATTCTAAGTGTTGGGATGGGATATTAGTGAAAGTTTTTCAAATATCTCTCGGTTTTGACTTTTCCCCTAAAAAACATGTGTTAAAGTCAATAACGAAGGATGTTTAATAAATCTCTCGCTATTTCATTCAAAATCGAAAGATAATTGAAAATTGTCGGTATTTGTTTTTCACTAATTTGGTTATTTCAATATTTTAGGTTGTATAAACTCTTAAACTAGTCAAGTGTGTGTTATTTTTGAAGTGTAGGGATTGTGATTAATTTTATAAATATATATGATTGTGTTTGATTATATAAAAAAGTGTATATGTTTATGTTTGATGATAATAAGGATGTGTGTAGAGTTTGATTATAAGGAAGTGTTGGGATTGTGTAATTTTTAAAGATATAAAATGTGTTAAATTAATGTTATTCAAGCTAATTAGAAAGTGAAACACTAATTAAATTAAAAAAATGAAGAAGTCAAATACTAAAAGTTTTTCAATTATCTTTTGGTTTTGAATGGTAATACCGAAAGATATACCTATATCCTCGAGGGAAAACCGAAAGTTATTTATAAAACCTTCGGTATTGTCCCAAGGAAAAATCCAAGAGATTATCTATTATCTCTCGGATTTTTCTCTTGAGACAATACCGAAAGTTTTTCAAATAACTTTCGGTTTTTCTCTCTAGTGTTTAAAGAGAGAGATTTCATAAATCATTCAGTAAACACTCAATTAAATTTATCAAAAACCGCTATATTTCTTATAAATTTTCACCACCTGGAACTTTAAACTATGCCTTGTCTTCTTATGGATATAACTTTTGGATTTGTTTGTGATCTAGACTATAAATCTGGCAGCGATCTATACTCCGGCAAATTACAATACTCGTCCTCTTGATACAATTTACAATAATTTCATTGCCGCACTTCCTGAGGTATACATTTATGTTTTTACCTTCAGTTATTCAGTTATTGAATGTCAAGTGTTTTTAACCACTACTTTTCTTGAGATTGATTGAAGTTGATTCTCGTTTTTAGGTTAAATACCGTTCGGAATATAACAAGCACCTTATCCACTTCTCTACTTATGAAATTTATGGTAAAATAGTTGACAACTTCCTTCCAAGTGACCATCCATTGCGCCAGGTAAGGACACTCTCTTCTTCTTCTCAACTGGTAGTATTAGACGATGGAGATATTGATATAGTAGATCCTACATAGGTCTCAGCGCGTTTACATAGAACAGGGGAAGGAAGTGAAACCGGAGATGAAATAGATCTCAAATCACCAATTTTAAACTGTTTAGAGAATAGATCCGGAACAGGTCCAATCCTTCCAATTCCAAATACGATGAGGTTTTTAGATCTAACAACTTTTATCTTTGAGTCCAAGTACTCACCTCTCTTCAGAATCGTCACCTATTTCAAATTGCATCGATGTTTGATAGTGGGTTATGGATCTGGTCGCCGGTGGATTTAAGGCCGATAGAAATGGAGAACAGGGAAAAGGGAATTGGAGAAGAATGAGAGAGAAATGGAAGATTATAATTTTATTTTTAGAAAATCGGATTATCCGCTTTAAGCTTCCTTTACTCCAAGTTGATAACGAATCGAATCCATTGTTGTAACCTACTTTTTTCACCCCCATGAAATGTTTTTTCGTTACTCTAAAGTATAGTAATGGATCTTTGAGAGGGCACTTCTGTTATTCAATCATAGAAGAGATAGAGATAAAGTTGAAAAAGTCGGAAGGAGTAGTGTTAACAGCTTTGAATGGAAGCCCCGTCAACCAAATTTGTTCAATGGTCGTAACGTTTTTTAACAATCTATAACTCCATCATTGTTGATGAAAATCAATCCACATGGACAAGCATTGACTCTTCTCTCGGTAAAAAAAACTTAATTATTTCGAGAGCGACAAATGCTTTCGGTGATATTAATTTTTTTTTCACTGACAGTCATATCACCAACACGCTCTCGGTGAAAATTATTACCGAGGGCATATTAACTTTCACCTAGAGTTCTTGCTCTCGTTAAAAAAACATACTTTACTAGTGATATATATGAGAGAACCTAACACATTAAATGCTTTTTCGGCAAAGATTATTTGAATATTCTGGAGAGAGAGAAAAATGATGATTGATAATGATTTTGAAGAGGTAAAAATTTTGTTTTGGTAACACTTAAATGGTATTGATATATAAATAAAATAAAAAATAATAATTTTAAGTAGAGAGCATTTTGATATTTTGATTAATGATTTTATGAATGAGAGAGGGAGTGAAATAATGTTTAATTTTTATAAGTTATTTAAATAACCCAAAACTATTTAGTACTTAGATATGATGTTCTTGATGTGATGTTGATACTCTCAATCCTATCTTGAGATATATGTCACGTTTAATTTGTATATATAATTCATCTCATTTATCATCCCATCAAATATTGACTTATGATAGTTTACTAATTATTAACAAAGAATATGATGTGTTTGAGTTTTATATGTGTATCAAAGAATTAATAATTGACTTTTTCCAAAAAGTTGATTCAATACGGCCAAATACACTAATTCAATTTAATAGCCCATTTATATTTGTTATATGAAAATGTGCTAAGTATTTTCACATTTATAAATGTGCTATTTGTTATCATCCACGTTCAATTGTTAGGAACAAAACATATAGAGTTGTATTTGTTGTAAAATGGTATAGTAAGTTCATGAACCAATTTGTATAATTATACACACGAATGGGCTTAATTTGGTTATATGTGTTTCTCTTTATATTGTAATTAAGTGTATATTATGTACTATACAGGCAAGCCTACCCTTAGATAAGGTCAGCAAATTCTCGGGTTAAGGCAGTCTATTTATTAAATATAGTAAGATATTTAATTAAATTTATTATAATTTTAAACATAAAATTTTATAATTTAATGGTTCAAAATAAAATTTAAAACTTTTATTTGGTTATTAATTCAAATCTCATCAAAATCTAATTTTTTTTTATCAATTTTTTAAACTAGAACTAGGTAAAAAAATGTCGAACTTTTTTTTATCGAGGGCTGGGTAGCCCAAAACTCGGGTCGGCTTCTTAATATTTCAGAGTATATTGTTTTTGTTACAATAAAGTAGAGAATTTAATAATATTATTAGCATCGATATTATTAGCAGGTTTTCAATTATTGATGAGCCATACTTTCCATGCACAACTGCTATGACTAGAAATGACAATGGGGCGGTTCGGGGCGGGGAATGCAATTACAATCCCCGCCACGTTTTAATTTCGGGGATTTTTTAATACCATTCCCGCCCCGTTTGATTTTTTTGGTTTCGAGGAATCCCGCGGGGCAACATTAATCATTTTTATTTAAAATAAAAAATAAATATTATGCAATAAAATTATATAAACCAATTTTTTAATATAATATATATTGTAATATATTAAAATTTTATATTATTATAAAGAAATAATTTTAATACTCTTATAAAATATAGTAAATAAATAAATATATTAGTGATTTAATATATTTAATTATGTTTATGGTATTTGAGGCAGAATCGGGGAGAAAACGGGGTGAAATCGGGTCGGGTCGGGGCGAGACGGGAGACACAAATATCATCCCGCCCCATCTTCGTTCGATTTCGGGGAAAAATCGTCCCAAACGAGATAATTCGGTTCGGTTTTTACGGGACGGTTTCAAATTGTCATCCTTAGCCATGACAGATATATAGGTTGAACATCTCACTTCATCTAGTTTCTAATTTCATGATAATCAAACTTTAGATATAATAATAATAATAATAATAATAATAATAATAATAATAATATAGCCTAGTGTGGATACATATGGGCCAAGAGATATGGGCCTAAACGCATTAATTCAATTTAATAGCCCATTTATATTTGTTAGAAAACGTGCTCAAGTATTATTTATAGTTCTTTTGTAGCCCGTTAAGGATCAAAGTTAAGAATGGCCATTAACTTAAGCTTATAGATTTTTTATTTATTTATTTGAAGCATGAGTCTGTAAGTGACTAATTTAATTAAATAAATTTTATATTATTTAAATTTTGTTGATTGATCTTGATTTTGAATTTATTTAATTATTTATTTAAGAGTCTTTAAATGTATTTTATTATATTTTTTAAATTAGTATTTAATTTAATAAATTAAGTTATCTAATACGGTGAATAAAATAATATTGTTGATTATAAAAAAATAAAAAATAGTTATTTTGAATTTTATTTATATATATTGTAATCATAAATTTTAGATAAGAAAGATTTTAAATTTTAGATATTTAGGAAAGAAGAAAATAGAGAAAAAAAAATAATAGCTTTTAAATATTTGTTTAAGATAAATTATTAAATATTTAAGATTTCAATTTAATAAAAACAATATAATTTTTTTATTTAATAAATTAAAAATAAATTCTTTATTGGTCCAACTTATTTGGCTCATAATTTTAATTGTACTGCACTTATTTTGATTTGGTAAAGGTAAATTTAATTCAGTTTGTACGAGTCGAACTAATTTATTTTATATTAACATTTTTTATTTTTTATATTTGTAACAATATTTAATAATAATTATTATTATGATTATATGCATATATATGATTTTATATATTTTTTATTAACTTAATTTAAATATTAAAAAATTAAAACATAATCTGACTTAAAATAAATTATATTAATATATTAATTTTATAATTTTATAATTTTTATTAATATATAATTTTAAATTTTAATTAGTATAAATAAAATAAAATATTAAACATAAGAGTAGGTTTAAAAATTATTAAATAAAATTTAAAAGATTGTATCTATAATTTTGTTTAGTATTTGTTTATGCGACTTTGTTTAATAATATAAAAGTATACTCTTTATTTGTTAATATTTTATTTATGTGTTATATACAAATATATAATTAATTATTTTTAAAATTAATATTATATTTTTTGAATAATAAATAAAAATAAGGTCAAGATATATAAATTTAAATTTATTGTGTCACTTTTATTTTGTTTAAAGAGGAAGAAGAATATGTATATATGTTTTATTATTATAATAATAATTTTATATAAATAATTAATTTAATATATATATATATATATAATATTTAATAATTATATAAAATATAGAAAGAAAAATAATAATAAATAAAATGATGAACGAGAATAAATAAAAAATAAACATAAATGATAAGAAATAAAAAAGGTAAAAATTATAAATTTAAAAGCTGATATTATATACTAGAAGGAAGAAAGTAGAAAACAAATTGTATTTAAATAAAAAATCTGTTAAATTACCATTCTTTATTAATTTATTAGTTAAAATTAATTAACAAATTAGTACGTAAACAATTATAAGCCCATTTTAGAAAACCGAATTAAACCCAGCAGCCTAAATTATTAGAATTGAGGTTCATTATATGATTCTGTTTAAAAAATATATATTCTAAAGGTCAATTGAAAATATTATTATTTTATGTTAAAAGTGTTTGTCCTATACACTTAATTTTAGGAAATTCTATTAAAGTTTAAGACATGCATTTATTGTCATCACAGAAAGTGTGCAGTGGTTCCTGTGACTAAACTTGCGGCATTTAATTTTAATAATATTTTATTGTACTATGGCAATAATTTTGTCACGTTAATTTTTAAAATGACAATAAATTATGTATATATTAATAATTCAATTCCATGGTGGAATGGTTCGTTTTGGACTATATAAAAAGCAACTTCTTGAGAAAAGCTCAAAACAAGGAAACTTCGGTAAAAGTTTACTGTATTTGTCTAAAACTTACTTATTTTCATATTCTCATTTAAATTATTTATTTTCTTTAAAATAAAATAGACTTTTAAAACAAATTCTATCCTTTATTTAATTTAATTAGCTTGAATATAAACTTTATTTATATTATGATAATTGAATAGGTTTGATTCAAAATATACTTGTGTTTCTGCTTATTCAATTTATTTTCAGATAAGTTTAATAGAATTTAGTTTGTAATCAGTTTATTCTTTTTAATTTATTCAGTTAAATGATAGAGTTAAAGAGAAAATTATGTTTAAACGTAAAATGTGTTTGATACTAATTTTGAGTTAGTTTATTAGATAAAAATTACTTTAACAATTTATTACGCAAACATTAAATGTTTAGTTTATAATCTCAATCAAACACGTCCTATATCTTTTAAAAATGAAAATTGAGATTATTCATATTTAATAAATCTATTTTATTATTAATTAATACCCAAGTTTTTTTAAGAAGCATTACAATATATGGAGTACCTAACCTTGACTTAAAACCCTTGGACCAGACCACAAACTCTCGATAAGTGGTGCAATTTTTGTCCGTTATTACATATCCAAATCTTGTCAAGGTTCAGACTTTTATTTAATCAACTTTAGTCATCCCTTCTCATCAACAACTCTAATGTTTAGTTTTAATATATATTAGATTTTTCGGTAAAACTTATTATTGGCAATGCCTAAACTCAACAATGATTATCATATGTTTCTTAGTTATCAAGGTTATTGAGATTCCATTAAGAAAAATTTCCATAGAACATTTGATTTCATGATCATTGCATGCGATCTAAGCAGGGACCGAATCTATATAGTGGCTCGGTAGGCTGAAACTTACCCCGAAAAAATAATATATTTTTTTACGGTAAAAATGTGACATTACCTCCTTATTTTAAAAATAAATTCAATATAATTTACTGTTTGTTTATATAATTATAAAAAATTGGTAAAACTTATATTTATCTATTTGTTTTATCAAAAAAATTCTCTTTATTTTTTATTTTTATCTCAATTTTTTTTCAAGCGCATCCCAACTCTAATTTTCTCCAATTCCTGAATCTAAGTCTTTAGTCTGAATTTTAAGGAGGAAAATTAAGGAGGAGTTATAATGGAATGTAACCGTGAAAAGTAAATCGTAAAAAATTTTAAAGTCAACTAAAGATTTTAACTTTTTTTTTATCTTAATTGAATTTTATTATGAATATTTACTCCTACTCAACTGTGTTGGTCAAGAAAATTCATTTATTTTGTATTTAATTTGTTGTATACATGTAATTTTGTGATTTTACTGCCAAAGATAACGACTTTGACCCCCAATTAGTGATTCTTTTCCGTCATTTGAGCAGTAATTTTCAAAACAAAAATCTTTAAAGTTGAAATACAGAACCAACGAATTCTACATAATCATATAAAATGGAAAAAACCTAAATAATTCTAAGAGCTCTATTTGTTCAAGATTTGTATAGGGTTTATAATAACAAACCATTCCCAACCATGACAATTGGATATTTTACTCTTATTCATGTTCAAATTAACCAGGTTAATTATAACTATTATTTTTAGGGCAGGGATCTATTAGATTTAAGCTCATCCTAAAAAGAAAAATTATTACCTACAAACTTTTATGTATTTTAATTTAATAATAATAATTAACCTTATATTAGTTGTCTCTTCATTTTTAAGATAAATTATATATACATCGTCCTAAGTTCAGTTCTCTCCATGGCCATAAAAAAAGTTGACTTGAACAATATTTTTATTATAATGACTTCTTGTTATATAAAAAAAATTATGAAATAAAATGTAGTCATAGTATGTTAGATAGATCATCCAAAAATATATAGAGAATTTTTTTTAAATAATTAATATATATACTAATAAATACATGCATGGCATTATGCAATAATGTAGAGAAATGATCATGCATACGTCTCCATCGTATGCAATAATAATGGCAGCTAGCCAAACTAGGGTTTAAGTTCCATATACATTTTGAGGTCGATTGAAGGAAAGTGAAGACAGCTTTTAACTCAATTCTGAAAATAAAAAAGAAGAAAATGATGGCTCGATCGATTGTTTTTGTCTTAATTACTTCAATTATACCAGTCCCAGTGTCCAATGGGGCTAGAAGCTTGAAAATACTTTGAGGACTTATTCAAATTTTATCTTTAAAAAAAAAAAAAAAAAAATCAGAAAATATAATTAAGCCTATTGGTATAAAATTAATGGTCTAAATAAAAAAATATATGTATATTTATTTTGAGGCGACTTTTCTTAATGCATAAATTCTACCAACTAGATTCATTAATAGTTATTAGAGCAAGGGCATTTGTTACTCTAAATACAATCATCTATGTTATATTAGATTTTTTAACAAAAAAAATCTTAAAAAAAGACCATACATCAGTTAATCTAAACATTAATTCTAAAATAGAAAATTCTAAAATTTTGACTCTCCTAATTTAATTTTAGCATACTAAATACAAATTCTATAATTTTTTAATAATTCTTTCTCTCCTCTCTCTTCTATAATTTTTTAATAATTCTTTCTCCCTCCTCTCTCTTCTCTATCATTCTTTCTCTCCTCTTTCTCTCTTATTATAATAATAGATTTTGGAGGGAATGAATATTTTATAATTTTGTAAGATAAAATTGTAAAATTTAAAGTAACTGATGTATTGACTAGTTAAAATTTGAGATGCTAAAGTAGGTTTATGTCATTTTAATGTATTTTAGATACTCAGATTTAGAGTAGCTGATGAAGTTGCTCTTAGTAACTTAGACTAGTAAATTGTTATTTAAAGTTAAAATTTGGAGTTTTTTTTTTTTTTTATCAAATTAGACATGAAGTTAAAATTTTTTATCACAAATTTAGTATTTTGAGATTTGTTTCAAATAGAAAAAAAAAATATCATTTTGTGTTTTAATTAGTTTGTTATATAAAAAAAAAATTATTGACGTTTTGGGTGTATTTTAAAATTTTACTATTATTTTTTAAATCCATGCATTCTAATTTGTCGAAAGTAGTTTGATGACCGAGAAAATGTGTGATCTAATAAAATATTTGAAAATTTAAGAAGAGATAAATTTAATATTTATTTTTCACAGCGTAATTTTATGTGCGTTCTACCAATTTAGACGTATTTGTGTTTTAAATGGAGTATTTTTTTTTTGAAATATACGCGTTTTAAATTATCGAATGCAGATGAAATGTTATATATATATATATATATGAAAATATATGAAAAATCGAAAAGAGATAATTACTATTGTTTAGTATTGTGATAAATTAGTTATGAAAATAAAATTACTATAATAATAATAATAAAGTAGAATACATATGTTCGTTTGTTTGAGAGGAGGTTTTATATGACATGATTTAAAATTTAAGTCTTATTTAATGAAAATGATCAAGTTCAATATTTAAATATCAATTCAGTAGAATGTCTATTCAAATAAAATATTGAATTATTTAATATTTTGAATAATGTTGATGGTGAGAAAGTTAACTTTTTATATAAATATTTATATGTTATTAATATATATAATAATAATTTATATATTTTAAAAAAATATTTTAATATTTTAATTAATAAATTTGAGTTATATAATTAATAATAAATTAAAAATTAATTAACCAAAATAATGCCATTCAAACATTTCTTTATAGACATTTGTTTTTTACTTTAATATAAAACTATTTATTTTCATCAATAAAACAATGCAAGACTTTTTTTCTGCTTTTTTTTTATAGAGTGGTCAGAGTATATACGAACACTGTGGTCTTAGTTATAATTCAAACCAAATTAAAGCTTCAGGGTATTGTGGTGGATTATTGTGTTATCATTTTCTAAGAATTAATAAAATAAAAAATTGTCCCAATATAATTATTAAATTGAAAAATTGAAAGTGGTTTTTAATGCTAGACATATTTCTCTTGTAGATGAATTTAATTAATAAATTCAAGTTGCATAAGGCACTTAATTAGTTTAGTGGGTCAAGATTCCCATCATTATGAAGATACTATTTGAACATCATTATCTTAATATTCCACAACATAATTATTCATTGCTAAACATTTTATTTGACTACCTCCTAAATCACTTTCACTAATCTGGAATTTAGCTAAAAAAAAGAATCTTTTTAAATGCTAAAAATACTTACTAAAGCCTTGTTTGAATTGAGTTTATTTAAATAATTTAATTTGTTTGTTTGGGGTTATGAAAAATAAAATTATTCGATGAAAAAAATTAAAAGGTAATAATATTTAATACAAAAATAATTTTAAAAAATAAAGAAATATTTCAATATTTTAGATGATAAATTAATTATTTTAATTGATAAAAGTAATAGGTACAATGATGATAAATTATTTGAATAACCTTTGTAAGAAAAATATATATTACTAATTATAGAAATAAACTGTGTAAAAACAGTGTAAAACAAATTATTATATGAATAGTTATAAGTTACAATATTTTCTTAGTTTGGATCAGTCCAATTTGCTTCTTCTGTCTTAATTAACCTCACCTTAGATTTTGTTGGCTTAAGTTACTTATTCTCTTAATTAACATCTTCACTAATCTTATAAAAGGTCCAATTTTTTTTTTTTTTAATGTATTTAGTATCCCAAAGTAGAGAAAAGAGATAGAGATAGAGTTTAGGGTTGAATTAATATATCTCAATATTTAAAAAAGAAAAGAAATATTCAAATCATTTTTCTTTAAAATAGATCATTTTATATATGTAGTGAAAATAAGTAACAAAAACAAATGACATTAACATTAACCGATAAAAAAAGTAAAATTTAAAGTACGACAACAAATAAAAAGTAGAGAAAGATAATTCAAAAGTTGTTCGAGATGGTTTATACTCAATGTAAAATATTGGAATCTCATGTATTTTATGATTTCTTTTTACCTAAATAATCTACCAATAAATGAGATGAAAAAGACCATACTTTTTCATTTTTTGTACTCCAATTCAAACCTCATATTTCCATAAATAGAGATTAAGAACATTCTATAAAACATCATCCTCCATAATCATAAGCATTTCTTAAAACACACTAAAGGTTAAAAATCATTTTAAGTGTAAATTATTAGAATGTGTAGAATAATTCACCATTAACACACATACATTATTAGTCATCATGGTTGTGATACTTTAAATAAGCATTTTAACATAAACAAACATTTCATAATTGTTGATGAAACACAAAAATAAAGGTTTTATTTTTTATGTTGGTTGGATAACAACTCCATTATTATATGGCCCATTGAGATTGGAATTCAATTGATAGATAGATGGGTCATAAAACTGCAGAAAAAGTCATGGAATTCACCCCCAAGTGAGAAAAGAAGAAGAAGAAAATTGCTCCCAAATTAACAAAAGGCATAAAGTGATATAAGTTAATGGCAAACATCATCCATTTAGACAAGCCCTCTAATGGACCCTTGTATTCAAAAGTAATCCCAATAACATATTTTCATATCAAAGTGAATCAAGACTAAAGCTTTCTCTATTCCCCATGCATTTTTTTCTCTTGCCAATCACTCGAAATAGCATAACTCACACGCACAACTATTGATTCTTCATTTTCACCCTTCTCTCTTGAGTCTCTCTCACATACAGTCTCTGCTTTGTGAGTTTGGGAGTAGGGTTTTAGATTTTGAATTTCCTTCTCATAGATAGTGTAGAACTGGCAAACTCATTGAAAGTTTCTCCAATGGATGTTTTCAAGAATTCATACTTGGTTCTTCTTCTTCTTCATCTTCTTGCTACCTCTTACATGGCACTGGTTGTTTCTTCAGCCATTGACCCATTCTCAGACGCACTTCTGAGCTTAAAATCCGAGCTAGTTGATGATACTAACAGTTTGGGAGATTGGTCCATTCCATCTGGACAAAACCCATCACAGGAAACAACAATATTGGCATGTTCTTGGTCTGGTGTGATCTGTGACAAGAATTCAACTATGGTTATTGGACTGGACTTATCCATGAAGAAGCTTGGCGGAAGGTTATCAGGACGGCAGTTCAGTCTCTTCACTGACCTAGTTGAACTCAACCTCAGTGATAACTCTCTTTCAGAGAATCTCCCGATTCAGATCTTCAATCTCACCAATCTAAGAACATTAGACATAAGCATGAACAATTTTTCAGGAAATTTCCCAAATGGGTCCTCCAACATGCATCACCTGGTTGTTCTAGATGCTTTCAGCAACAGCTTTTCCGGGTCATTACCGGCGGAGGTTTCTCAGATTGAGACGTTAAAGGTGTTGAACTTAGCTGGGAGTTACTTCAGTGGCTCGATCCCTTCACAGTACGGCTCGTTCAAGAAACTTGAGTATATTCACTTGGCCGGAAATTCCTTAACCGGCAAAATTCCGCCGGAGTTGGGTCAGCTTTCAATGGTGACCCATATGGAGATTGGGTATAATTCTTATGAAGGAAGTATTCCATGGCAAATGGGGAACATGAGAGAGATTCAGTATCTTGACATTGCTGGTGCTAACTTGTCTGGTTCGATTCCGAATGAATTTGGTAACTTGACGAAGCTTAAGTCACTTTTCCTCTTCAGAAATCAGTTTACAGGCTTTGTTCCGGCTGAATTGAGTAATATCTCGACTCTTATTGATTTGGATCTTTCTGATAATCAACTTTCTGGGTCAATTCCAGAGAGGTTTTCAGAGCTGAAGAACCTTAAACTTCTCAGTCTCATGTGTAATAACATGGGTGGGATTTTCCCAGAAGGAATTGCTCTTCTTCCTTCTCTGGAATCTCTTCTGATATGGAACAATTTCTTTCATGGCTCAATTCCAGAAAGCTTGGGAAGAAGTTCTAAGCTTAAATGGGTTGATATCTCAACCAATAATTTCACTGGGAGTATACCACCTGACATCTGTTCAAACGGATCTTTACTCAAATTAATCCTCTTTTCCAACAATTTCTCTGGCGAAATCTCCGATTCTCTTGCTAACTGTTCTTCCCTGGTTCGAGTCCGATTCGAGAACAATCGTTTCTCAGGTGATATCTCTTTCAATTTCATCAATCTCCCAAATCTTACATACATTGATATCTCTAGGAATAGTTTCACCGGTGGGATCCCTTTAGATCTTTCAAATGCATCAACTCTTCAATACTTTAATGTTTCTAACAATCCACTTTTGGAAGGTTCTCTGCCGGAAAATATATTTTCACTTCCATTTCTTCAGAATTTCTCAGCTTTCTCTTGTGGGATTAAGGGAAAAATCCCACCTTTCAATTCCTGTGAGTCACTTTCTATCATTGAATTGAACTCAAATCACTTATCCGGTTCAATCACAGAAACCATATCCCATTGCCAAGTTCTCGAGACTATAAACTTATCCAGCAACAACTTAACCGGCCACTTGCCTGAGGAGTTTGCTTCTCTGCCAGTTCTATCTGTTCTAGACCTTTCACATAACCAATTAAACGGTCAAATTCCAAATAAGTTCATAAATTCTTCAAATCTAAAACTTCTCAATCTTTCCTTCAACCAAATCTCCGGTTCAGTTCCTCTTCGATTTAGGACGATGGATGTTAATGCTTTCATCGGAAATGCTGCACTGTGTGGAGAACCGTTACAATCATGCCCAACCGAGACTCGTTTGGAAAAGGGGATTAGAAGAACACAAAATCTCGCTTGGGTACTTATAGTATGTGCTTGTGTTGTCCTTTTCATAACAGCTACACTTTTCGGCTTACTTTACTTGAGAAGACGAGTAAATAGCAAGTGGAAAATGGTGTCGTTCAATGGGATTCCTCAGCTTACTCCAAACGAGATCTTAAAGAGCTTTAATTCAGCCGTTTCTTGTAAAGCTGTCCTCCCCACAGGAATTACAGTTCTGGTGAAGAGGATGATGATCAAGTGGGATGCGAAGGAAACAATGGAATTTATAACCCGGTTGGGAAATGCAAGGCATAAGAACTTGACAAGCTTGTTGGGCGTTTGCTATAACGAGAATACTGCATATATATTGTATGATTACTCGCCCGATGGGAATTTGGCTGAAAAGTTGAGCATGAAGACCAGTTGGCCAACTAAGTACAAAATAATAGTTGGGATTGCAAAGGGACTCGTCTTTCTTCATCATGATTGTTCTCCTCCAATACCTCATGGTGGCTTGAAAACTGTCAATATAGTTTTTGATGAAAATATGGAGCCTCGTTTAGCTGAAACTGGGTTCAAATTCTTGAGTATGACTGATACAGGCAAGGAAACAGGTAAAACAACTTCTTTTCTTCTTTCCTTTTTTCTGGATCATTTCAAAATTGTAAGACTAATGTAATTGAAAATAGGTAAGGAGGAACTCTACATGGACATATACAACTTTGGACAGATGATTCTAGAAGTCTTGACAAATGGTAATGCAAAACATGATGAAGTGAGTAAACCAACCGAGGCTCTCTTAAGAGAGATTTATCTTGAGAATGGAGTTGTCTCCTCTAAATCCTCCATTGCTTTTCAAGAGGAGATCAAATTGGTCCTTGAAGCTGCTTTGCTCTGCACTCAAAATAGACCATCCATGAAAGACGTTTTACAGCTTCTTGTGTCAGGTTTGAAGCCATAAATGAGGAAATTCAATATTAGTTACAAGATGTATACATAATATATGTTAATATTATCTTTTACCATACAAAATTATTGATTCGATTGCGAGTGTATGCTGTTGTACTTTGTTAATAATATAGTTGGCCTTGGCTGTGTTTTATATAAACGTGTCGAAAAACAACAAGGAATAAGAATGTGATACTTGTCATTTACATCCGAATATACAATATCCGTAGTTCTTTTAGACAAATAAATCGATAAGGTAATAGAAAGAGATGGTTATAGTTCTTTGCTAATATTATCGTTGTGGCAAATCGAGTTTCACTGTCACTTTCTTTTGAACCTGTCTTATTAAACAGTGTAGTGTTGTTGAATGTTGTCAATATCCAATCCCTTCAGCTTCCCTACTGATTCAACATGGCCCTTTAGTGTACGAAGCTCTCTCAATCTATAAAGAATAGACAACAATTCTCATTTTCTTTCCTTCGAAAAAAATATTTGCTAGTTTCTATTTTTTGTTTAGGATGCTTACCTGGCAACTTCAGCGCGTCTCTTGGCTTGCTCTGCTATTTCGGATAACTCTCTGTAGCTGTGTTTATCGTTGAATAAAGTCGAAGGTTCTGGGGTATGTAGACCGTGAAGGGTTCGTTGAGCAGTAGCCCATTGTGCTTCTCTTTCGCCTTTTCCATAGTCCTTCTTGGTTGTGAAAGCAGTCTATAATTTATTTGAAAAAGAATATAATAAGCTCACATTTCTAAAAAGTTGAACTTTTTTGTTTTGCTAACCTTGTTCTCGATCATATTATCCCAAGCCTTGCCACTCATTGCATATCGTATAATGAACTTGAGGATATCGAGTGGAAAATAGGTGACGATACTGAAAAGCCAGATGACCCCGGCCCATTCCCATCCAATTGCTTTCATATGAGCAAATTCCCAGTTTGCATACACAGCAATGACAGTTGCCACCTATTGTAGCAACAAAACAGTTGTTGGTTCACTTTTTTTTTCTTTCATTTTTTAAAACCAGAGTTTATGTGTTCTTATTGAGAATTGAATCTTCTCACTTACCAACTGAGCTGCAAGGAAGGCCAAGATAAGCAAGAGACCGGGGCGTTCGACGAAAGACCAGCTTCGAGACCTTGTTACGAATATAAGCGCCTGACTGATGATGCTAACTTGAAGGTACAAAGCAGCTGTGAGCTCGTCTACTTGACCTGAGATTGATCTAACGCCAAAAGTTTGCTGCAAAATTATATTTCATATGTTTTAGACTGGCACCATTTGGAAAAACTTTTGTTTCTGTTTCTGTATTCGAAAACTTACTGAGAAGAAGTCGGTGTCGGAAGCAAGCCAAAAGAAGACAACAGTCATGAGAGCTTGGTAGGTTCCAAGAACAATGCCTGTGGCAAAGATCTCATTGAGTTTCCAACAATCAGGAACAGGAGAAGGCTTCACTCTATCCTTGGAGATAGTCATGATGGTTCCGTCGTTCAAAATAGCTATAATCAAAACCATGAAAGGAGCAAAGTCGAATTCCCATATGAGAGCGATGAGCATGAATCCCACAACAATGCGGATTGTGATCGAGACAGCGTAAATGGTGTAATTCTTCATCCTCTGGAAAATTGCTCTGCTCGTTAGAACAGCACTGACGATCACACTAAGCCCCGGTTCGGTCAAGACTATGTCCGAAGCACTCCTGGCAGCATCGGTTGCATCAGCCACAGCGATACCAATGTCAGCTTTCTTCAAAGCTGGAGCATCATTCACACCATCTCCAGTCATTCCTACTATATGCTTTCTCTCTTGTAGTTTCTTAACAATCTCATACTTGTGCTCTAAAACAAACAAAATTATCAGTCATCTAGTAGTTAGTTTCATATAAATCTCAATTCTTGTATATTTTACCTGGGAAGACCCCTGCAAAGCCATCAGCCCTCTCAATGAGTTCGTCGATAGGAATAGAAGCAATCGACTCGTCCTTATTCTGGCCGAGAAGGGAAGAAGATGGATACATGTTGGTTCCCATTCCAAGCCTGCGTCCAGTTTCTTTTCCTATAGCAAGCTGATCTCCTGTTATCATCTTAACATTGACACCAAGATCAAGGGCTTTACGAATTGTTTCTGCACTATCGTGCCTTGGTGGATCGAAAAGAGGCAAGAGACCAACGAATTCCCATGGACCACCTGCACTCTCCTTGGTCTTCTCAGGTACAGACTTAAAAACAGAAAAGATCAATTCAGTTGGGCATTGTTTTAGAACTTATCAGTAACAAAATGATGCGAAACAATCACCTGTATTGCGACAGCTAGCGAGCGAAGACCACGGTTAGCAAAATTATCAATGATATCATGAGCCCTCTTCTTCGATTCAACGTTCATATCGCAAAGATCAATTATCTGATATACACAAAAGCAATTTAGTTAATGATGGATTCTGCAGACAGGCTGCAGCTAGAAAAAACTAAATAAAGGGTAACAGTTATATTTACTTGCTCGGGTGCTCCCTTGCTGCTTCTGCGCCAATTTCCGATGGCATCAATATAGGTAATAGCAGTTCGTTTATCGACAGGATTGAAAGGAAGGAAATGCAGTTCAGTAATCCCAACTCTTGCCTATTGATACAAATTTTTTTAGTCATGTTAACTAACATTTGAAAAGAGTAGCATTATATATATACCTCCTTAGGGTCACCCAACATGTTGACGATTGAAGCGTCAATAGCATCTTGGTTTTCGACTCTGGAGGCTCGAGCAGCATGTAGAATGACATCATCTTTATCACACTCGTTGGAGAAAACCTATATTCAAGAGACCAAAGCCCATTTTTTGAAGCTAGCATGAAACAGTTATTTTTTTCATTTTAAAATAAACTGACAGTTATTCACCTCGATCAAGGTCTTGTCAACTGTGAGCTTATTGAGCGTTAGAGTTCCTGTCTTGTCACTACAAAGAACATCCATTCCAGCCATCTCCTCGATAGCAGTCATCCTCTTAGTGATGGCACCTTGTTCCGACAAACGGTGGGACCCGATAGCCATCGTAACAGAAAGAACAGTTGGCATGGCAATTGGGATTCCTCCGATAAGTAGAACCAACAGGTTATTAATACCATCTCTGTATTTCCTTTTTTGAATGGGATACATCACCACTATCTCAATCAACATACCAACAGCAATAGAGCATATACAGAAATTCCCTATTGCAGTTAAGACCTGTTGGAAATGGCCAACTTGATTGGTGCTGTCCACGAGATGAGCAGCCTTTCCGAAGAATGTATGGACTCCGGTGGCAATAACAACAGCCTCAATCTCGCCTTGTTTACAGGTCGAACCGGAGAAAACTTCATCTCCAGGGTACTTTGTTACGGGTAAGGACTCACCCGTTAAGGCTGACTGATCAATTTTTAGCGCATCTCCTTCTAGAAGGCGAGAATCAGCTGGGATTATATCGCCTAGTTTGACGCTGATCAAATCTCCAGGGACCAAGATCCATGCATCTTCTTCATTCCACTTTCCATCCCTCAAAACCTTCCCAAATTGGAAAATAGTTCATACATTGATCAAGAATTCAAATTCAATTAAAATAAGGAATTTGAATGTATATGATTTCACTTCCATCATTTCCACTTCAGAATCACAATGACATGATTTCTCCAAATAGAATAGAGAATGTCTGTCTAGTCCCTTCTTTATTGTAAACCATAATTTCTATTATCAATATTATTAGTTGTTACATAATCCAATCATTCCAATTATAAAGATCCAAAGATAGCCTTAAACATAAAGTGTTTAAATGGAACAAAGATAGCCATAATAGTACCTTAGCTTTGGGAGCAAGACCAGCCATTAAAGCAGCAGCTGCATTTCCTGCATTGTTTTCTTCAATGAAGCTTATGGTTGAGTTGATAATAAGAAGCACAACAATTCCCACAAAGTCCTGCCAATCTGTAGGCTGTCCCTGTATGATCATTAAAACCTTCTTCTTCAGCTATGTCCATGACAGAACAACAGAAATAAATAAAAAAAACGAGACAGATATCATCATCATCATCATCATTACCCCTCCATTGGCGAGGGCAATTGCCATAATCGCAGCAGTCTCCATCACCCATGAAAGAGGGTTCCACATGAAACCCAAGAACTTGAGAATCTTGCATTCCTGTTTGAGGAAGAAAGGAGTTTTTACTCAAATTTAATGTAAGATGCATGGGAAATGATTAAATGAACATAAAGGAAGAGAAAAAAAGTGCCTTTTTCTCCTCAAGCTTGTTAGGACCAAAATATTGAAGCCTCTTTTCTCCTTCCTCTGTTGTCAAACCCTGTCTCGAACATTTTAGCTGAAGAAAGACTTCCTCAATCGGTATATGTTCCTGACCCACATTCCAAAAATGGAGAATTCTCAGCTGGGATATTCATCAAACATAAAGTAAAATAGAGACTTACTAGATCAATTTGTTCGTCCTTGATATCCTCCATTGGAACTATATATGATTTGCAGAAATGGATAGGTAGCAAAGAAGATCAAGGAAGGAAGGGAAGAGCAGGACAATAATGAATCTCTGTGTCTCCCTTCCCTGATAATTTGATTTCTGTTATCTTAATGGAACATTCTGGTCTCTCCCACCTTGCTTTGAAGAATGGGAGGATAACGAAGAAAGATGGAGAGACCTTTGTTGTTTATAAAAGAAGGGAGCTTCTCTTCTGTTGGGTTGGGAGGGAAATAGGTAACAGAAGAATTGAAAAGAGAAGCCTTTTCTTCGTCCACCCATTTTCTTCATTTCTTCTTCTTCTTCTTCTTCTTCTTTGGTAGAGTCTGTTTTAGGTTTATGGTCTTTCCAATTTCTTCGGATTTCTCTGCATGGATGTATGGAAGTTAGCATAGGAGAGAGACCTTAAATTAGATACACCATTATTAAATAATAAAATAAAATATACCTAGTTTATTGTCGCTAATTTTCTTTAGCGACAAAAAAACTATAAAAAAACAACGATGCTTTCCATCGTTATTGTCATTCAGAAACAACCCATGAAATAATTATACGCTGATGTATGAGTATTTCATTTCTCCTATTTTTTTGTGTTCATTTATTTTATTATATAGATCAATAACATGCATTTTTCTTTTGTTTATTTTTTTAATGAAATTTAGATACGATTCTAATAGATTTAATCTTATAGTGGTGATAAAGCCAATGAATTTGGAAATGAAAACGAAACTTGTGCAGGAAAAAATTGAGATACTTACAAATACTAAGTAAAATTTAATTAGTTATAGTATAAACACACACAAAAAGCGTCATTACTTCAATTTATATTTATATTTTCCTATTAAGATTATAATGTTATATTTAGTTATTTGAGTTTATAAAATAAGATAGGTTGTTTTTTCAGCTCGGTTCGAATAAAGTGTTTTCCTATTTCGGACCAATCATAATACAACGTTATTATTTTATTATTAAATTAAGTAGCGAGTTGAAATAAAAAAAAGAAATATCAGAGCCCAAATTTATTTATGGGTTCATGAGAAGCGCAAAGGAGTCAAGCTGAATGAAGCGATGCACTATTCAATGAAGCTTCCTTCGCTTCACTTCTATTTAGAAATTTATATGCCTTCATGTAATGTAAAACAAATTACATGTTAATGTAAAAACATTTATGCCTTTATGTAAACCCTACTAGAGAATAATAAAGGATGAAACAAGTGCTAACGAGTGGAGATTGCTTCACTAGGTATTTACAACGCTATTAGGAGTCAAACAAGTGTTACTTGATAAGACTTGCTTCACTAGGTATTTACAGCGCTAAAAGTAGTGAAACAAGCGCTACCTGATGAGGCTTGCTTCACTAGATATATATTTACAACACTGAAAATAGTGAAACAAACGCTACCTAGTAAAACTTTATTAGGTATTTACATTAATCAATCGATCATTTATTTGTGCTTGCTTCACTTTTATTTACATTGTTAATAAAAGTTAAACTAGCTTCACTGAAATAATAATTTAAATAAATAGAAAATTTTCTGCTGCACTTTCACTATTACTTTCTCTCTCATCGATTTTTTAAACCCTAGCACACATCTTTTCCGCTACAATCTTCTCGTAAAAATGGCTTTGTTGGGGATGGAGTCGAAGGATCTTCGTGGTCTTTAGGATGATGCTAATGCAATATTGGATCCCATGAAATGCGTAACGACTTGCTGTTGGACATTTGCGATTTCTCTGTTAAAAATCGCCCGTCGAGTTCTTGCATTCTTTTTGCAGATTCACTTTAACTAGATTTGCAAGAGAATGTTCATCTTCTTTTCTAATTTTAATCATCTTTTCAAAGTGTTCAGATAAAATCGTTTGTTAACCAGATAAAACCCTAAAAAATCTTCTCGCATTTCTTAACAGGTATAATTACGACCTTCTTTAACAACTATTGCGACAAAAATACTTTATATCATTCATTATTCATCAATATTATTACTCTATAACTCATAATTTTTTTTCTCATGGATAGGAGGATGATTATATATGTTTTGAGATATGTGAGAATGAAGGGTATAATGAATGTCTTGTTATTTGTTCTTCCGGCGATTCTCACCAACATAGGTAAGATACAATTTGTGTATAGTTCAATTATGTGTGTCTATGTATAGTTCAGTTGTTAAAACTTTAGCTTCTCTATATTATGTCAATGTCCATGCAATTGGCTTAGAAAATTATGGGCAACCAAGTAACTACTGTAAGCGACAGGTGAATGAGTTTCTCGAAACCATCTCACTTTAGTTTTTTTTAAAAGAAAACAAATGTTGGTTATATCTTTAGGTAGAAAGGTGGGCGAGGAAATATATTGCTTCGATTGGTGAAGACAATCCGGTAGAAACCCTAAGTTGTTAGAGCTTGTTGATTGGTTACGACAACATATTCTTGCCGAAGATAATTCACAAGCTTCTACATGCCTAGTCCATGGCGACTTTCGAATTGACAATATTGTTTTCCATCTTGTTGAGGTGAACAACACTCTATAGAGTTTTTCTGTAAATCATTCATTCATAAGCCACTAACACTAATTATTTGATGGATCTTGATTTAAAAAAAGGTCATTAGAATTCTTGATTGAGAATTATCCACACATGGGAATCAAATGTGTGATTTTACTTATTACTGCTTGGTACAAGTTGTTGTTCTAGATTAACATGTTTTTGATAATTTACTCTAAAATTTGGATTTAACATTTCTGTTTTCTTGTTTGTTTGATTTGTATAGGCTTATATTGTGGATGTTGCCCTTGAAAATGTAGGACAAGATGCAGGCCTTAAAGCTAGTGTCCTACCTCAAGGCATCCCTCCTCTCGCACAATTACTTAGAGAATATTGTAGTTTCGTTGTAAGATAAAATTTGTACATAATTTATGTTAGGATCGAAGACAATAGTATAAGGGGATTGAATACTATTGTTCTATTTTTTACTTAAATGCGATTTTAATCATGTTAAGAATTGAAAATATATTTCTATTCTTGGACAAATCGTAGAAAACTCTTAAACGGTTTCAAGTGCGGAAAATGCTTACAGGATTTGAAACGGCATATATAAGAATGAATGAAACAATGAAAAGACAACACAAGATTTTATGGATGTTCGGAGATAAAAACTCCTACGTCACCCTTTTTCTGTTTTCAGAAGGATTCCACTAGAAGACTTTGATTTGTATAGACACTACACAAACTCACTCAGATCACAGGTCTTAACACTTGTCTGTCTGAACTTCTAGCTCTCACACTATCTTGTTGAACAGACAACTATCTGTTCAACTTACACAAGTTAGATTATTATTGAATGATACAAAAGATTATCAAGTAAACTATCTTTGTATGACCATCGTGTATGTTAACTTCTCTCAACGTATATCGTCTTGTGTATGCGTAACGTAGTGACTTGCAAAATGAGCACCGGAGAGAGAGAGAGAGAGAAGAACCGAGAGAGAGATTAGAGAGAAAGGCTTCACCGTTGTTCTCTGATCCCTTTTTATACTTGAGGCATGACAACAATCGAATCCATTTTGTCAATACGTGGCAACGGCACGTTTGTTATATGTCTGGCGTACGAAGTTTTAGTGCGCAGGGGAATGCAATATTCGTTTATCATTTTGCATGTCAGAGTAGAGAGTTGGTTGTACATTTTGTTGTATTAAAGTTTATGAGTGCTTAGTTACTTGACCTAGATGATAAGCATTCAAATGATGTGGAACTAGAAGTCTCGATCCCAAGTCGAGTTCATTGGTCATGGACTAGAAACCTCGGTTGAAGTCGTCGATCCTCTACTCAATAACAACGGTCCTAGCTCTCAGTCCTGACTCAAAAACACCGATCTTTAGTCTCTATCCTAGGTTAATTTTACCGATCATTGCTCTCGGTTAGGACCGAAGAGTACCGATCTTGTCTCCTAGTCCCGATCTTATAGGACTCAGTCCTAGAGGACCAGTGTGTTCTTGATTTGATAAAAGATTACAATAGTTATAACTTTTGATTCAGATCATGGAATCATGATCTGTAAGCTACAGTTGGTTCATATGATTATGAAGAATAAAAGCTTTAATATAAATCACGATTATTGGATCTTTACAAAGATCAATTTCAAGAAAACATTTTTAGGTTAAATTTTGAGATTTTTTAAATTAGGCCATTACAAGGCCTAATTTTTGTTCCATTGGCTTTGAAATGATGAACATAGTCGAACACAATCAAAACAAGAACATCATTACATCATAAAACGATTTTTGAAGATGAAATCAAAATCTCAAAATTTCAAAAATACATTTTGTTCAAACATGATCAAAACGATGTTACAGTCATTGGGAAATTTATTCCAACATGTTTACAAACATGTTTAACAGTTATTCGAATAAAAAAAATCCAGATTAAACTTAAGAATATGAAATTTTACAAAATCCAGTTTCCAAGTTTAACTTTTTGAAAATTTTGATTCAATTAGATTTGATATGATTTCTTTCAACAGAAAGTTCATACATGATATAGTGAATGATTATAAACAAAAAAATCACATAATTAAATCATAGATCAGATTAAACCGATCAAACTCTTACAATTTGAAAAAAAAATCAAATTTTCAATCACAAATCAAGATACAAATGATTTGAAAGCATACCAACAACTGGAGAACACTCCTTGGAGGTGTTGGAAGCTATCCCGAAGTCTGGATCAAAGCTTGGATCACCGGAGCAAGTTTAAAAAACTGTTTGTCGGAGTTCTTTGATCTTCAGATTTAGATCAGAATATTGGGTTTTAGTTTGATGGTTTGATGTTGAAGGACCTAGGGACTATTTATAGTCGAGCTAGGTTGGTTGAGGAAGCTCAATTTAAGTTGGATTTGATGATCTCCGATCTTATCCCCTTCGTTACAGCCTAGCTAGAGGATAAGGTAGGCTTCATAGGGTTGGTGATAAGGATGGTGGAGATAAGACAAAGACGTGGCCGAAAAATGGAGGGATAAGGTTGTTTGTAGGATGAGTTGTCTCTTCTGGAAGAAACGTCTGACAACGATCGCGAACCCGGCCAGCGGCATGTTCCAGCGAAGAAGAAAATCAAAACGACGTCATTTCAAGGACGTCGCTTGCGTTCCGTCCAATCTATCAACGATTAGGCTAACGGGGTTAGTTTATCCCGTTAGTTGATCTAGTGTGGTAGGTGCGCTGCCTTCACTACAACATGTTGTGTGGCGTGTTCATGGGCGTTGGATGATGTTTGTGCGCTCATCTGATGTTCTATGATCCTGCTGCAAAAATTAAAAATAACTTTTGCTACATTGGATTATCAGATTTTATTTTTATTAAAAGGTAATTTGAAATCGATTTTTAATCCTTTTTCACATTTTTCTTCACCAAAAATTTCAAAAAAAACATTTATATCAACATAATAAAAATTATGTTCATATTTTTTTTTGGGTATTTTTGGAAATTTTGACGAATTTATTTAATTGTTTTTTAAGTCATAAATTACACCTAATTCACGATTAATTCATAATAGGCTTAATTTGAGTAAAATAAATATAATATTTTAACCTCAAATTATTTTTTGGATATTTTTGAATAATTTTCCTAATTAGGATTTAATTATCATAATAATTAACCCTTAATTATGTTTTAATTATTCCTTTGGATTATTTTGAATTTAAAAAATTAAAAATAATATTTTAAATTTATAAATTTGGGTATGTTTAATTTTCATGTCTACAATATCTAATATATAAATAACATACAGTCCAATAATCTATCATAATCTAATTAACATACAATCCAATAATCTAATTAATACACAATCCAATAATCTAGTATAATCTAACATTCAAATAATCTAATAATCTAACATACAATCCAATAATCTAACATATCTAACCAACAACATATCATAATCTAACAAATTCCAATAATATAACTGTTTTAATATCAAAGAAACACTAACCTAACCTGATGATATAGAGCTTGATCGAAGAACCTAATTCGGAAACTACCTCAATATGGCCAAAATTGTCGATTGAGCTTGATCAATTTCCTGCCAAATTCGAAATATATAATATATCACTAGTAAAAAAACAGGCATCAGTAAGGGCTAACGCCGTTACAGAAAACACTATAAACCGTTACTATTGATCTTCAGTAAGGGCATATAACGCCGTTACGACTCGTTACAGACACGCACGTTACAGATACTTACGAACTATTGGTAACGGCTATTCAACACCGTTACTGTTATCAGTATCTGTAACGACACTAAAACCGTTACTATTATA
This sequence comes from Impatiens glandulifera, assembly GCF_907164915.1. Lineage (NCBI taxonomy): Eukaryota > Viridiplantae > Streptophyta > Magnoliopsida > Ericales > Balsaminaceae > Impatiens > Impatiens glandulifera. Next base: position 50,350,697 of record NC_061865.1, on the reverse strand, counting down.
ATTATCTGTAACGACACTTGAATAGAATAACTGTTACTGTTATTAACATCTGTAACGGCACTTGAATTAAAGAATCGTTACTGTTATTAGCATCTGTAACGACACTTGAATTAAAGACCCGTTACTGTTATTAGCTTCTGTAACGACACTTGAATTAAAGAACCGTTACTGTTATTAATATCTGTAACGACACATGAATTAAAGAACCGTTACTGTTATGAAGAATCTGTAACGACATTCTTAATTATAAAACCGTTACAGAAATTTTTAATATTTCATTTTTTATTTTAATTATTAATTCAAAATACCCAAATACACAAATTTTGCCTGTAATCCGAAAATAGACAAATTTTATAATCCAAAATACCCAAAAATCTCATTAATTCAAAATACCCAAATATCATAATTCTAAATATCCAAATATCATAATTCTAAATACCCAAATATCATAATTCAAAATACACAAATATCATAATTCAAAACACCCAAAATACATAAAAATACCCACAATCAAGTAGGAGGTGGAAGACGGGGAGGAAGGCCACTAGGAAACATAGATAACATCATTGTCATCTAATTCTTCATCTGAAGCATTTCTTCCCTATATTGGTCACGTTCAGCCTCAGAACGCAGTCTCTCAGCCTCGCAACGCTGTCTCTCAGCCTCAATAACTTTACGTAACATTTGTCTCTTAGCCTCAATCTCTTCACGCGACAGTCGTCTCTGAGCCTCAATCTCCTCTCGCAGCTCTATCTTCTCTGCTTCACGCTCCTCTCGAAACTTCCTCATCTCCAATTCACGTTCCTCTCGCATTTTGCGCATTTCTTCTTGTAGAACTTGGTTGTCCTCGCATAATTGTTGAGTGTTTGTGCGATGATGACTGCTTGAAGAACCTCGAGCATCTGCTCTAAACGATGTTGGTCGTACGCCTGCCCCCATACCTACAACTCTACCATGTCCTTGAGACCCGAAAGCGTACTCTATCAACTGCAGTTCATTTCTAGTCGGGTCTTCTTCTATAGCAGTGCGCAACGCAGACTACAAACACAATTATTTTTGGATTAGTATAAACACAAATTAAACATATAAAATAAATCACACTTACCACTTTCTCAATAATAATATCGGGGATCTCCGGATTTGGATCCTGTAGACATGGTTTCTTAGTATGTGTGTGGAGAAATAGGTTAGTGAAATTAAGCGATTTTCCAGTAGTCCTCTCCTGTACAAATTCAATTATACATTATAATAAACTAAAAAAACATTCGAAACTTTTTATGAATTGAGAAAACGCACCAGCTGCCTCTCGACTTGTGAAAAAGAGATGCTACCCGCATGATTCTTGTACACGACATTCGCCCTATTACTCGTATTTGAAATACTTGTTTTCTGAAATTTTGAATAGTTTTTTGTTTAATAGATTATTAAAATAAGAGTTCGTTAAAAAAATAATAACTTACCTTGAACTCCGGAGTGAAGAAGCGACGCTCTAGAAGATAATGCCAATCACTAAGTGCGATCTCCGGGGGGGATTGACCCGAATCGCTGTCACGTCATTTTCAAAGGGCTTAACATACAAAGTGTTCCATTGACATCTCCACCTATCCCAAAGTTGTTTTGCGTGATGTAGCCCTTCACGACGATAAGTGTCGATGTTCCCCTCCGTAGACTCAAAAGGATCCTAAAAAAGAACAATTTAATCTTTAAATACAATTATAGATTGTGATTAATACATCAAAACGAATAACTTACCGTGATAGCCCGCCATATGTGGTCTAGCTGGGTAGAGCTCAGGTCTGTCCAAAGTAGGGTCTTGTGCGGTATTGAAGTGGAGTCCCGAATGAAACTCCCAATATGCCTCAACCATGTAGTCCTATTATCGCACATGGGTTTACCATCTATCGGATTGAACACCAGTGACATCTTCTCTTCAGGCTGCAACTTACCAACTGCAGTATTTTTGTTCTTACCCCGTCTCCTCCTTGAAGAAGTTCCTAAAAATGAATAAAAAAATTATATAGAGATCAATAAGAACATACATAATCAAACACTGGTACCTGCGTCATGCTCAGACGGGAGTTGTGTCTCATCATCATCTATGGTATTTGGTACACCATCAACGACCATATCATCATCACTCCCTAATTCCTCGTCCAAATCGATGTCACCAATAGAGTTGATTACAGCTAAAGGGTCCTCAGACTGATCCTTAGTCCTCTGAACGAGGTTATCTAACGCATGCCCAAAGCCCCTACCTGCTCTTCTACCCTTAGGTGGCATGATCGCTGTAAATATAGAATGTAATATTTATTAGAAAAATGTGCGATTTTAACCCATTCCTTAATAAACACAAGTAAACCTTAATTATAATAGCGGGGATTTATTGGAGTAACAATTTTCCATTCACTCTTTGATGCCATATCCGTAGAGTAAAACACTTGTTGTGCTTGCCTTGCCATTATGAATGGGTCATTCATTTGAGTTAGTAGAGTCCTGTTCATATTGATACTAACATAACCGTACTTGTCAACCTTAATGCCCCGATCTTTGTGAAGAACATCAAACCATCTACATTTGAAGAGAACCACGCGTCTTCCACTAAAGAACGATACTTCCATGATTTCATTGAGCACTCCATAGTAGTTAATTGTCGCTGCCCCATTATTTCCAACAACCAATACACCGCTATTTTGGGTGGTCAAGCTCTCGTCGTGTTTCTCTGTGTTAAATTTGTACCCATTTATTTTGCACGAGTTATACTTTTTAGCATATATTGTGGGTCGGCCACCTAAAATCTTAAGATTCATTGTTCTATCGGAGTCATCGATTAATTGTTCAACCTATTATTCATTAGAAATTAATGTTAACCCAATATAGAATGTGATGTTTAAAAGAATATTGGAAATTATTCATTGTATACTTACTTTTCCTTTGAAATAACTAACGTATTGTTTATCTCGTTCTTCATTGGAAATATTGGGTTGACATGATTGCATGAAATCGCTGCACAAGTGTTAAATTAACTTAATTCTAAAAGTACTTAAACCAACTATAAGCAGTAATGAAATTAGATAAGCTTATAAGTACTTACTTATAATATTCTTCAGCTTCGCGACAATTTTTTAAAATGTACGAATGAGCACGTTGACGATCCCCTAGTTGATATGTGTATGACGTGCCATTAGATAGCTCTTCCATAACAAAGAATATAGACAATGTATTACTAGTTTGTATCGAGGCATCTCGTGATTCTTGATCCTCTAAATATCGGGCACACATGCTCATACTCTCATTCACAAGGTAACTCTCGCTAATTGAACCTTCTAGAGAGTTCTTGTTCCTTAGGTATTTCTTGAGTGTGCTCATATACCGTTCAACTAGATACATCCATCGATATTGGACAGGCCCTCCAAGGCAAGCCTCAAAAGCTAAATGAACTGGCAAGTGCACCATTATATCAAAAAAAGATGGTGGAAAGATTTTCTCCATTTTACAAAGTGCCAAGACAATGTCGTCATGTAGTTTCTCCAATAAATCGCGTTGTAAACTTTTTTGGCAAAGAAACCGAAAAAATCTTGACAAATTCACAACAGCATCATACACATCATTAGGAAGTAAGCCACGTGTAGCTAGTGGAATGAGATACTGTAATAAAATGTGATTATCGTGACTCTTTAATCCTGATATTTTTTTTGTCATCTACGTTTACACATACGCCAATATTTGAACAAAAACCGTCCGGCATTTTAACATCTTTCAAAAACTGGCATAATCGTTTCTTGTGTTCTGCTGTTAGTGTATAAGGGGCTGCTGGACACCGAAGAACACCATCAACCTCAACAGGATGTAAGGAATGCTTTATGTTCAATATGACCAAATCTTTTCTCGCTTTAATCCCATCCTTGGTCTTTTCTTTGAAATTCATTAAAGTTCACAACAAACTATCACATATATTCTTCTCAATATGCATGACATCCAAGTTATGTCTCAACATCAACGATTTACAATAAGGCAATTGGAAAAATATACTAAATATGTTCCAGTTATCACCCCGGGATTCATGAATCAATTTCGTTTTCTTGGGCATGTACTTTGTCAAACAAATTTCCTTTAGATCTCGTGCTTGCAATTGAATTTCGGAACCCGATAGTAGAACAAGAGGACCTTTATGCTCAGTACGTGCGTCAAACGTATCAGTCTCTTTGCGCCAACGATGATTAGGCGGGAGGAATCGTCGATGACTCATGTAACACTCCTTCTGGTAATTTGTCAACCTTAATGATGCGGTGTTCTGATTACAATATGGACATGCAAATTTCCCTTTTGTACTCCATCTAGACAAATTTGCATATGCGGGGAAATCATTAATAGTCCACATAAGAGCTGACCGCAAGTTAAAAAAGTGTTTTTTGCTTGCATCGTATGTCTTCACACCGGTATGCCACAATTCCATCAACTCTTAAATAAGTGGCTCAAGATATAAGTCAATGCAATCTCCCGGATCCTTTGGTCCGGGAATTAACATGAGTAGAAGAAAGTTGCTGGTGTTCATACATATAGTGGGAGCGACATTATATGGGATGAGAATTACTGGCCAAATGCTGTACGATGTTTTCCCGTTAGCAAAGGGTTGGAATCCGTCACTTGCCAAAGAAAGTCGCACATTTCGAGGGTCTGCTGTAAAATCTGGATACAAGTTATCGAAGGTCTTCCATGTCATTGAATTAGCCGGATGCCTCATCACATCATCTTCAGAATTATTATCTTTATGCCAAGTCATCATTGGAGCGGTTTTGGAACACATAAAAAGTCTTTGCAACCTCGGTTTTAATGGAAAATATCGCAACACCTTATTGAGAATAAACTTGCCATTCACTTTTTTACGAATTGCACTAGTAGATTGATTAATCTTCCATCTGGACAGCCCACAAACTTTACAAATCTGCAAAGTATTATGTTGTTTACGAAAAAGTATGTAATCATTCTTACACGCATCATTTTTTTCGTATGATAGACCCATGTCTTTAATGAATTTCTTACACTCATAATATGAATTTGGCAACTAATTAGGAACTGGTAGAATTTCATCCTTCAATAATCCCAACAATAAATTAAATGATGTGTTTGTCCATTGACCTACGTTTTTTAAGTGAAGAAGTTTAAGAAGAGATGAGACTTTAGAAATACGAGAACCTTCGTATAAAGGTAGTTTCGAATCATCCAACAATTTGTAAAATTCCTTAGCATCATCAACGGGATGGTCATTTTCACTAGGATGATCATTGTCATTAGAGTACAAATCAACGATAATATCTTCTATTAGGTGATCCTCATAAACGTCAACAGGTTCGTCGATTATATTAGTCTCGTTATTTTGTTGTACATCATTCATCGGTTCTTCTACAAGCTCATCATCTGATTCATCTTCATCACTCTCACTAGCAGCAATTACACTCTCATGTTCAATTCTATGTTCCCTGTGAAAATGCCAAAAACCACAGTTTTGTCTGATGCCGAATACAATCAGATGAGTTCTAACAACAAGTTTATTCTCATATACTCGATTTGCACACTTTACACAAGGACATGCAATTGAAGATCTACCCGTGAATTTTTCAGCAAATTCTATGAACTTGTCAACCCCTTCGATATATTTTGGATCAGTACGAAGTATAGTCATCAATGTTTTTCAGAACTTCCATTGGACTAGACAAAATATTACTAAGTCAAATAAAGTATATCTTTCCTAAATCATTCATATTCATAGCCTGTACAATAATCTTAAACACAATCCAAAAATATAACATACAAATAATCTAACATATATACAATCCAACAATCTATCATAATCTAACATGTCTAACCTCCAATCTAATTATCTAACATAATCTAACATGTCTAACCTCCAATCTAATTATCTAACATACAATTTAATAATCTAACATATCTAACATACAATTCAATAATCTAACAACATACAATCATATTATGTATCGTAATCTAACATCATATAATCTAACATATTATGAAGTTAGTTTAAGAGCTAACCTAATGCACGGAATAAGAATCAAAGAAGAATGGAAGAAGAATTGGACGGCAACGGAAGAACCTAAAAAAAGATAAATCTTTGTTGAATTGAAAAATTGGCTTATACATATATATAAAAATTGCAACCTTTAAATGCTTTCCCTATAATTTTGAACCAATCCACCAAAAATAGACAAAAATTCAGACCACAAAAAGAATACCAATAACCACGCAAAATATGTTATCAGATTTAATCTCAAGTCAAATATACATCATCCTATTTTACCACAAAAAGTATACATAAATCACTAGTAATTTATTCATCTATTTGTCCTATTTTACAAAATGACAGAAAAAAAAGGGCAGAGGCTTTTTGGAAGGGTATGGGTGTGAAGGTGGAAGAGATAGGCTGACTTTAATCACACACGTAAGCAATGATTTTGTCTTCTTTGGGTAGTAAATCATTGTTAAATCAAAGCCTAACTAATTAAATAATTCAGTATTCTAATAATAATAATTTGAATATACAACCCACCCACCTATTTCCAATTCCCATCCTACAACAATGTCCACCCACCTATTCTCAATTCCCATCCTACAACAATGTGCCTTAACAAATCAGATAGCTATCTTAGCTTAACAAATCAGATAGCTATCAAAGACAAGCTTAACAATTTGCCTAAACACCAAACCCTAGATAGCTATTCAATTAGAACACCCAAGAGCATATCAGGCTAATAATTTTAGAGAAAAGATTGAATAATACAATATTATGCAGTAAACCTAGAAAATAGTTGAAAAAGAAATATTTAGACAATAGATAAAGAAGCTGATTTTGATTTTAATTTTGATTTAGTTGAAAGAACATACCTAGCGGCGACGAAGAATTGGCGGCGAAGAACTGCCGATGAAGAAACCTAAATAACAAATATGAAAAGAATAACAATCATTCGTCAATCTCAAATCTATGTTTACAGGGGCGATGAACTTACTCTTTAATGCTGTAAACGGAGAAGGAAAGAAGATGAACAACGATTGATCGACGGAGGCGCGGCGAATGACGGAGGAGATCTGATTGAACTCGGAGGAAGAGAGAGAAGAAGAAAACTTACCTGATTGACAGCGACGACTTCAACCGACGACAGCGACTTCAACTGATGCTTGCGGAGAAGAATAAACGGGAGCGCGAAGAAGAGAGAAGAAAGAGAGAAGGAAAGAAGAAAGCGATCTGGATGATTTTATTTCTAAGTATCTGTAACGGCACTGTCGTGAGTCGTTACAGATAACTGTACAAGAAAACGAACTGCCAGATAAGCTTTTTGTAACGGTTATATGATGATACCGTTACAGATATACCTAACTTTTTGTAACGGTGATATGACAAAACCGCTACAAATAAGAACCCTTCGAATCGTTTCTTTAAATGCGTTTTCTGTAACGGTTATATAATGATGTCGTTACAGATATACTTCAACTTTTGTAACGGTGATATGACAAAACCGTTACATATAAGCACCCTTCGAATCGTTTCTTTAAATGTGTTTTCTGTAACGGTTATAGAATGATGTCGTTACAGATATACCTAAGTTTTTGTAACGGTGATATGACAAAATCGTTATAGATAAGAACCCTTCGAATCGTTTCTTTAAATGCGTTTTCTGTAACGATTATATAATGATGCCGTTACAGAGATATACTTCAACTTTTGTAACGGTGATATGACAAAACCGTTACAGATAAGCACCATTCGAATCGTTTCTTTAAATGTGTTTTCTGTAACGGTTATAGAATGATGTCGTTACAGATATACCTAAGTTTTTGTAACGGTGATATGACAAAACCGTTAGAGATAAGAACCCTTCGAATCGTTTCTTTAAATGCGTTTTCTGTAACAGTTATATAATGATGTCGTTACAGATATACTTCAACTTTTGTAACGGTGATATGACAAAACCGTTACAGATATCTTAACTAAAAAACGAAAAAGAGATTATCTATCTGTAACGGTGACTCCTATCTAAGAGCCGTTACAGACATATATAATCAGTAACAGCTGTATATAGTCGTTACAGATATATTTCTATCAGTAACGGTGAAATACTACCGTTACTGATAAAAATATATCTGTAACAGCTATATATAGTCGTTACTGAATTTCATTACCGAAAGTGCTTTTTCTCCTAGTGTATATAGATCTTATTCGAAATATACTAACTTAATGATCAGTTCGAATGACTAATCATGGATGGACGATGGCGTCAACGGAAGCAGCAAACGACAACGGTAGCGGATCGGAGCATTAGCGGAGAAGAAAGAAAGAAAAAAGAAAAAACAATGCTCATGGGTTAGTGAAATGAGTACTAGTAACGACACTATCATGAGCCGTTACAAATGCTCATTTAATGAGTTTTATTAACGACATTGACATAGAGCCATTATAGAAACTCTTTTACTATCTGTAACGGTATTGACATAATGTCGTTACAAATACCCTTACTCCAGAATATGAATCGACAAATGTCGTATCTGTAACGATTTTCCACATAACCGTTACCAATAGTATAGAAGCATTTATAACGACATTCCTTAGAGCTGCTATTGATACTCTAATTTCGGAAAATTAACTGATAGACATCGTATTTATAAGGACTTTTCAAAGTGTCGTTACAGATAGTAAAGAAGTTTTTGTAACGGCATTGCTTAATGTCGTTACTGATATCCTTTTCAAAAAATGGACATAAAATTGTGGTATCATTAATGACTCTTCGTAGTACTATTACAGATATGTAGCATTAGTAACGACCTTATACATATATCTAGTATTAGTAACGGCTTTATAAGGCCGTTACTGATATTATATATCTGTAACGGCTCGATAAGGCCATTACTAACTTTTATTATAGACGACCATTTTTCTACTAGTGACATATACTTTCATTCCATAATGGACTGAACCAATAACTAGGATTTATTGGTTTGATGAGATGTGTGATCAATTGGTATTGATTATTGATTTGTTGAAGAGGGTAAAAAATGTCATCTAAGATTGGTAGGTTATTTTCTAAGGGGGTAAAGATGTATATAAGAGGATAAATAGGCATATGAAAAATTGTGAGTCACAAGATGATGGTCAATTGAGGGATTAGTGGTTGGTTTGACGAGGGATAAAAGGTGTGTGATCAATTGGATTTGGTTGTTGATTTTTTGAAGTGGGGGTAGAAGAGGTCGAGTAAGATTGATGAGTGGTTTGTTGAGTGGATAAAGAGGCATATGAAAAAATGTGAGTCACAATAGGTCAATTAAGATTTGGTGGGTGATTTATCGAGTGGATAAAGATTTATATAAAAAATTGTGAGTCATAAGAGGTCGACTAAGCTTGGTGAATAATTTGTCATGGGGATAAGAGGTGTGTGAGGTCACGAGATGAAATGTCCATTGTGATGTGGTGGTTGGTTTGCCAAAGTGGGTAAATATAAGAGGTCTTCTTAACAAATTAGATATTAGTGATTAAAAATATATGAATGATATTGGTGGTTTGCAATGTGGATAAATAGACATATGAAAAAATGTGAGTCATAAGAGGTCGACTAAGGTGAGTGTTTTGGGAAAGGAATAAAAGATGTGTGAGGTCACGAGATAAAATGTTAATTGGGATTTCGTGATTGGTTTGCCGAAATAGGGGTAAATATAAAGAGGTCCTCTTAATAAACTAGATATTAGTGGTTAAAAATATAAGACTGAGATGTTGATTGACCTAAGTGGTCGATTAGGGAATTGTTTGTTGATTTATTGAAGTGAGGGTAAAAGAAGTCGTGATAAGAGTAAATATGATGATATGCAAGGTGTGGATTTTCGGTTGATTTGTCGGGATAAGAATCCAATAATAAAAGGAGATATCGACGGTTAAAAATATATAAATGATATGTTGATTGACCGGAGTATAAACGTGTGTGTGAGGTCACGAGATTAGATGTCCAAATTAGGATTGATGAGTGGTTTGACGAGAGAATAAAGAGGCATATGAAAAAGTGTGAGTCATTAGATGAGAGGTCAATTGAGGAGATTGATGTTTTGTTTGACGAGGGATAAGAGGTGTGTGAAAGGTCATGAGATGAGATGTCGATTGTGATTTGGTTGTTGGTTTGCTGGAAGTGGGAAATAATTTAAGAGGTTGGTAACAAATGTGATATTAGTGGTTAAAAATATATAAATGAAATGTTAGGATAAGAGGTGTGTAAAAATATGTGAGGTCACGAGATGAGATGTCGATTGAGATTTGGTGGTTGGTTTATCGAAGTGGGGGTAAAAAAAGTGGTCGTGGTAATATAAAAGAGGATTGTAATAAATGAGATATTAGTGGTTAAAATATATGAATGAGGTGTTTGATTAATCGAATTGTAAAAGTGTGCGAGGTCAGAAGATTAAAGGGGAGATATCGGTGGTTAAAAATAATATGAATGAAATTTTGATTGACCAAAATGTGAATATGTGTGAGCTCACGATACTAGAGGTCGATTGAGATTGATGATTGGTTTGTCAAGTGTGATAAGATGCATGTGAAAAATGTGAGGTCATGATATGAGAGGTCGATTGAGATTAGTGATTGATTTGATGAAAGATAATTGGTGTGTGAAAGTGTTTGAGGTCACGATATGAAATGTTGATTGTGTGATTGATGGTTGATTTGTCGAAGTGGTGGTAAAAAAGATCGCGGTAATGGATAAGAGGTCGGTAATAGTGTAAAGCATGCTTAAGATTACTTTAGATGAAAGAAAAATGTATAACACAACCTTAAGTAAAATCTCTAGATCGATTTATAGTAATTAACCAGATAAATGGTGTAATTCACTTCATTCTTATTAAGAGGAAATTTAACTTAAATATTTATTGAATTTTAAAATATATATTAACATTAAATTTTGGATTGAATTTAATTTTTACGAATTAAAACTAATTTTAAATTTATTAAATTTGAAAAATATTAATTTTATCTAAAATATTAATTTATTTATTTTTTACCGTGCAAATATGCGGGATTAATGTTAGTTAATTAATAATGATAACATCATTTTGAAACCCGCCAAACCATATTTATTGAGATTATAAATAAAATACAAGAGGATTTATTATTATTATTATTATTATAATATAGGCTATGTTAGTATTAACAGAACAAGGAATCTAATCCATTATTTTATTAAAAAATCTATATGCAAGGGCGAATTCTGAAAAGAATATAAATATTACACGAATACAATTAGTAAATAAAATAAATATACGAAATCTAATAAGAATTAGGTTAAGAATATGTGAGAATTAATTAATTAGGTTTTAAATAAGAAATTTTTTACTATACATAAAAAATTATAAAAGTCTAATGTAATGATTTCAGTCTCATTTTGTGAAAATATATAAAAAATATGAAAATAAAAAAAATATATATATATATAAAATCGTAGCATAAACAGATTATTGAGTGAATGGATACTCTAAAAGAAGAGGATTATAGAATATTAATGTCTATAAATCGTTTTGGAAGAATAAATAATATATATATTTATTTATTTAAATACCGAATCAAATCAATATAATTGTTTTAACTTGTTTATGAAAATTAATTTAAATCTTTTATAAACTTTTTAAATAGTTTAAAATTAAGAAATATAAAAGATTATTTTATTTTTATATTTATATAAATTATTGTTTTAATTTTTATCTTAGAAGTAATTTGTATTATTAATTATATTGAAATTAATGAAAATAATATATAATTATATAAATATAATTTTAAAATAAATAATATTTATATAATTTATATTATTTTATATATAATTCTTATACTTTAACTTATATAAATAAATCTTATTTATTATTTATGTGTTATTATAAATATTTGTATATTAAAAATTATTATTTGCATAAATAAAATATTAATAATTATATTATTTTATTAAAATCAAAGTCAACTTGAAAGAGCCATATTTATTAAACAAATATATACATAGTGTTTTAAAAAATTTACCCTGGCTAGAGCCCAGCGCTACATAGTTTCGCCCTTTCTCTATATGTACTATATTACTTTCCATTTCTTGCTCTTCAAGTAGCTGTTCCTCATCCGATCTCATTTCTTGCTCTTCACGTAGCGGTTTATGGGAACCCTTGTCTATATGTACACATATATTACTTTCCATTTCTTGCTCTTCACGTAGCTGTTCTTCTTCCGATCCCATTTCTTGCTCTTCACGTAGCGGTTCCTCTTCCTCTTCCGATCCTATTTCTTGCTCTTCACGTAGCGGTTCCTCTTCCGATCGTGGTGGTTGAGTTTCACTTTTCCCCCAAAGTAGAGTGAACAAATCCACAATAATGAAGAAGGTACCTATTAAACTGATTACAAAAAAAAGATAGATATGATTAAAAGTTAGAAACATTTTTTTATGTCTGAATTCAAATTCATTTAAAAGAAATCTATTGAAATAGTTTAAAATCTTTCGACATGAATGTTCTCTCCTAGTTTGATGAAGCCAATAAATATAACAAGAACCATTGATGTTGGACTAAAGGCTTATTCCCTGCACAATTACCAATAAAATTGATAATTTTTTCACTTAAAACTACATATAAGCATTACTTACCGTGTATACATATGCAAAAAAAAAAGATGACATTCCATCCTATCATTTAAGAAGCGGGATGCTTGAGCTCCAACCTTAAAGCAACTCCAACATTCATAATTGCTCCCAAGAATGATATTATCGATATTATTGCCAGAGGAGAAGGATACTCCACAAGAACACTACCCTAGAAGGAAATAATTCACCCATCGAAGTTAAGACCAAAACAAAATCGAAAAAAATAATCATAAACAAAAAGACGTATATACCATAGTAACACAATAAACAACATATGAGACATTCGCGATGATGACAAACACGGGACCTTCAATTCATTTCTCTGTAAATCCTTCATGGGTAGTTGATGTTTGAGATTTGGAAGAGACAGCAATGATTGGTCCATTGTAAAGGCAAATGAGAATAGCACCACCAGCTGCCATTACTGTTCCTAATAACATTGCCTGCCCATGCCTCTTTTTTAAATTCACTTGCTTCATTCTATTAATTCAATTTAAATTGTCCAAATTTGTTTAAAATGACTAAAATACTCCTTAAAATCCACTTTACATAAACACTTTAATAATAATTATATACCCCAAACTCTATGTTAGAAGAAATATGAGTAATGGGGTGACACTAGAAAGACAGGCTGAGAAACTAGCCAGCGTCATCTTTGAACAAGCATAAAATATATTTTGGTTCATTACTATAAGTTTTTAGTTTATTTTTTTTTTAAAAAATAGAATTTTTTATTAAAAGTTAAAAAATATTAATGACAATTCTTACTCAGAATGGTTAGCATTATGATTTTCCATATCACATTTTTACTCATCTTGGGTATAGAATTTCTGCCAAATAAATATAATAGATTCTAAATTAATTGAAAATATTTAAAATGATTAATAAATTATAAATAGACAGATTTAATTAATACCTTTTGAAATATAACAAAAGAATTAAGAATGCAGAAGCTATTATATTCCTGGGAAAAAACTGCAAATCGCATCCTTTGTTCAATGCTGCTTTGATAATTAAGGAATTTGTTGCAGATAAAATTGGAACAATAATTGCTTCTTAATTACCACTATTTATTGTAAAGAAATTTATTAGGTATAACTGTTTGATGATTATTGTAAAGAAATTTATTAGGTATAATTGTTTGATAAAATTAAAATTAAAAAAAAAAATATTTGTTTTACCTATGTATAGAAGATTGGACAAATGAAATTAATGTAAAATTAATAAAGGTAAAAATGATAGATTTATTTAGGTTGTATTTAGAAAATTTTCAACTTATCAATTTATATTATTATTATTGGAAAGAATAATTGATTTTTTCTTGTGGCCAACAAATAATTATTCTCATGTTAATTAATTAATTATTATTGTGAAATAATAGATTATCATCAAATCAACCTAATTTCTTATATTCCTAATAATGTTAAATCTTATATTCAAAATAAATAAAATTCAATTAAATAATAAAATATTTTTTTGATTTTTTTATGTAAAAGAAAATTAATATTTTATATATAAATTTTTAAAAAAAATAAACTAAAATTAATATATTCTTACTACTTAAAAGTTAATTATAACAATTCTAAATTATAATTTAAATTCTTACCTCAACAACCAAAAACAAATTTTTTTTTTCTTAAATTAAAACTTGAATAAATAACTTTTCATATTAAAAGATATATATTTTAAATTAAAATCTTATATTATTTTAATTTCTATATCAGAAATTTATAATTTAGTATGATTTGAATTTGACAACTATAAACAAATGAAATATATATATAAAAAAAATAAAAATTAGAAAAAATAAGTCTTATTTAAAATATAATTTATTTAAATTATATCTTGCCCTAAGTAAATCATTTATTATTATTATTATTATTATTATTATTATTATTTTAGAATAATCAAATATAACATATATATATATATATATATATATATATATATATATATATATATATATATATTCTAGATGCTTATAGTAAAATCTAGAACAATAGTCACAATTCACAAGTACACATTTAAGGCTATAAATCAGCCACGTCATCATCACATCTCCTTTTATTATGATCAAATAGAGACAGTTAAAGATAGAGTTTTTCAGATATCACGCCTTCAATCTAGGGTATCCTAAACCCTAATTTCCAATCCAAAATTCCCCCCAAAAAAACCCAGAAAAATGGCGAAGAAGACAATGGAAGTGATGAAAGACGTCGATGTAAAGAAATACATGGGTCGCTGGTACGAAATCGCTTCATTCCCATCCTTATTCCAACCGAAAAACGGAGCAAACACAAGGGCAACATATTCACTCAAAGACGACGGCGCCACCATCAACGTTCTTAACGAGACTTTCACAGACGGTAAGAAAAGTTTCATTGAAGGAATCGCGTATAAGGCAGATCCTAAAAGTGATGAAGCTAAGTTGAAAGTTAAGTTCTATGTTCCTCCTTTCCTACCGTTATTCCCTGTTGTTGGTGATTACTGGATTCTCTATCTTGATGATGATTATCAGTATGCCTTAATTGGTCAGCCGTCAAGGAAATATCTTTGGGTATGTTGAATTGATTCAAAATTGTTAAAGAAATCATGGGTTTTGTTAGGAATTGATTAATGGGTTGTGGGTTTTTTTGATAGATTTTGTGCAGGGAGAATCATATGGATGAAGATACATTCAATTTTCTGGTTCAGAAAGCAGTTGAAGAGGGTTATGATGTGAGTAAGCTGAAGAAGACAACACATTCGGATACTCCACCGGAAGGAGATGAGATTCCTAAGGATACTAAGGGTGTTTGGTGGATCAAATCTCTGATTGGGAAATAGTTTTTAAAACTAATGGGTAAGAAAATGAAATAAAAGCAAGACTATAGTTGATGGATTTATTTTCATGTGAAATGTTTTCTTTATTAATATTTGTAAATTACTGTTTAAGGGTGGACAACCATGTGTGTTACTGGTTTATTATATTGATATTTTAAGTTCTTTTGTTTGATAGATATTGCAATTTTAGTTTATGGGTTGATCAAACTGAATTAGACTGATGCATAAAATTGGTTTATTTTATTTAGATTGGATTGTTTTTTTCTTCTAGTTTTTAATTTTTTTGTGCTAACTATGAAACCATATTGATTTCTTTCTGTTGGATTAGTATGGTTTGGTTTAACTTTTGGATATTTTATCTTCCACTTTGTAGTATAGTCAAATTCCAAGCTTTCTTGAAGTTTTTTTTTTATGTGGGGGTTATGCTGCCTGTGAACACACTTGATTTCTTTCTGCTGGATTTAGTATGATTAGTTTATTTTAGATATTATCTTCCACTTTGGAGTACAATCAAATTTCAAGCCTTATTACTCCTAGCTTGAGATAAGAGGTTCTATTCTTGTAACACTATGTGAGTTTTTATTTTTCATGTTAACAGGATGTGTTAGACTGTGAAACCACTGATTTCTTTTTATTAGATTGAGTATGTTTTTTTTTTTTAGATATTTTATCTTAAGCCAGCAAAGACTGATATTATGCCAAGCTTGAGTCTGTCTAATTAATAAGAGATTCTATTTTTCACTTTCTTGCAACAAATGGCTCAATTTCACTTCATGTGAGAGCAGTAAAAAAAAAATAGTTTTTATTTTTTATGCTATTTCTTTATATTGGATTGAGTATGATTCGGTTTTCTTTTAGATA
Source organism: Impatiens glandulifera (assembly GCF_907164915.1). Classification (NCBI taxonomy): domain Eukaryota; kingdom Viridiplantae; phylum Streptophyta; class Magnoliopsida; order Ericales; family Balsaminaceae; genus Impatiens; species Impatiens glandulifera. The sequence goes on along the minus strand of NC_061865.1, from coordinate 50,334,357 downwards.
TTTTTCTTACACTTTGGATTACATTCTGAATCTTGAACTTATTACTCCCATCAATAAGATGTTCTATTTTTCACTTAGATTGAGTATGATTTGGTCAAATTTCAATCCAACCAGTCTTTTTATTATAATTACTCCAAGCTTGAGTTTGTCTTAAGATAAATAAGAGGTTCTATTTTTCAAAGTGGAGTACAGTAAAATTCCAAGCCAATTGAACTTATTTTATTCTTGTAACGAATGGCTCCACCTTGCTATATTTGAGTTTTTATTTTTCATGTTAATGTATGTTGAATATGTAACTACTCCGATTTCTTTCTAATAAGTATGGTTCGATTTTTCTTTTAGACATTTTATCTTAAGCCAGTAAAGACTATTGAACTTATTACTTAATAAAAAGATCTATTTTCCACTAATTATTAATTTTAGTAAAACTACACTAATTTTTTTCTATTGAATTGAATATAGTTTGTTTTTTAAAATATTTTATCTACAATTAAATTCCAATCCAAGCAAATAAAGACTATTGACCTTATTATTCCATACTTACCTCAATCAATAAGAGAGCATTCAATGGAGTATATTGACTGTGATAAGAGGATTTATTCTTGTAATGAAATTGTGAAACCACAATGATAATGAGTTTTTATTTTTCATTTAGGTATGTTGTAGGTATGTTGATTGTGAAACCACACTGATTTCTTTCTATTGGATTAAGTATGGTTCGATTTTTCTTTTAGACATTTTATCATAAGCAAGTAAAGACTATCGAACTTATTATTCAATAAGAGGATTTATTTTACACTTTCTTGCAACAAATGGCTCAATAACTCCATGTGAAAGCAGTCGATTTTTTTATTGGATTGTACTACACTAATTTTTTTCTATTGGATTGAATATGATTCGTTTTTTTAAAATATTTTATCTTCAACTTTAAAGTACAATCAAATTTCAATCCACTTTCTTACTAAGAATGGCTCAATCTCTCCATGGGAGAGCACTCAATATTTACCTTGCTACAGTTGAGTTTTTATTGTTCATGTTAAGGTATGTGATTGTAAAACCATAATGATAATGAGTTTTCATTTTTTATATTTCATATTTAATATGTTAATTGTAAAACCATGCTGATTTCTTTCTATTAGATTGAGTATGGTTCGATTTTTCTTTTAGACATTTTATCTTAAACTAGTAAAGACTATCGAACCTATTATTCAATAAGAGGATGTGGATTATTTTTTAGTAAAACCACACTAATTTCTTTTTATTGGATTGAATATGGTTCGTTTTTTTTAAATATTTTGTCTTCAACTTTGGAGTATTATCAAATTTCAATCAAGCTAGCAAAGACTATTGACCTTATTATTCCAAACTTGAGTCTCAACCTCAATCAATAAGAGGTTCTATTTTCCACTTTCTTACTATACATCTCCATGTGAGAGCATTCAATATTTTTTTATGCAGAATATAAAGAGGTTTTATTCCTTTAACGAATGACTCGACCTTGCTACATTTGAGTTTTGATTTTTCATGATAAGGTATGAGATTGTGAAACCACAATGATAATGAGTTTTTATTTTTCATGTTAGGTATGTTGATTGTGAAACCACACTGATTTATTTTGATTGGATGAGTATGATTCGATTTTTGTTTTAGACATTTTATCTTAAGCAAGTAAAGATTATCGACCTTATTACTAAATAAGAGGATATATTTTCCACTTTCTTGCAACAAATGGCTCAACAACTCAATGTGAGAGTAGTCGATTTTTTTTACTAAAACCACACTAATTTTTTTTATTGGATTTAATATTGGTTCGTTTTTTTTAAATATTTTATCTTCATCTTTGAAGTACAATCAAATTCCAATCCACGCTAGCAAAGACTATCGACCTTATTATTCTAAACTTGAGTCTCAACCTCAATCAATAAAATGTTCTATTTTTCACTTTCTTACTACGAATGGCTCAATCTCTCCATGTGAAAGCACTCAATGTTTTTTATGCAGAGTACATTGACTGTAATAAGAGGTTTATTCTTGTAACGAATGGCTCGACCTCGGCACCTCGCTACATTTGAGTTTTTATTTTTCATGTTAAGGTATGTGATTGTGAAACTACAATAATAGTGACTTTTTATTTTTCATATTACATATGTTGATTGTGAAACCACACTGATTTCTTTCTATTGGATTGAGTATGGTTTGGTTTTTCTTTTAGACATTTTATCTTAAATCAGTAAAGACTATGGAACTTACTCAATAAGAGGATCTATTTTCTATTTTCTTGCAACAAATGGCTCAACCTAACTCCATGTGAGAGTAGTCGATTATTTTATTTTAGTAAAATCACACTAATTTATTTCTATTGGATTGAATATGGTTCGTTTTTTAAAAACATTTTATCTTCAACTTTAGAGTACAATCAAATTTCAATCCAAGCTAGCAAAGAATATCGACCTTATTATTCCAAACTTGAGTATCAACCTCAATCAATAAGAGGTTTATTTTCCACTTTCTTAGCATACCTCTCCGGGTTAGAGCATTCAATATTTTTTATGCATAATATATTGACTGTGATAAGAGGTTTTATTCTTGTAACGAATGGCTCGACCTCGCTACATTTGAGTTTTTATTTTTCATGTTAGGTATGTTGATTGTGAAACCTAACTGATATCTTTCTTTTAGATTGAGTATGATTCGAATTTTCTTTTAGACATTTTATCTTAACAAAGTAAAGATTATTTAATTTATTACTCAATAAGAGGATCTATTTTCCACTTTCTTGCAACAAATGGCTCAACAACTCCATGTGAGAGTAGTCGATTTATTTTTAGTAAATCATACTAATTTCTTTCTATTGGATTGAATATGGTTTGTTTTTTAAAAATATTTTATCTTTAACTTTGGAGTACAATCAAATTCCAATCCAAGCTAGCAAAGATTATATACCTTATTATTCCAAACTTGAATCTCAACCTCAATCAATAAGAGGTTCTATTTTCCACTTTCTTATTACAAATGACTCAACCTCTCCATGTGAGAGCTCTCAATATATTTTTATGCAGAGTATATTGACTTTGAAACCATACTAGTTTCTTTCTATTAGATTGAGTATGGTTCGATTTTTCTTGATATTTTATCTTCCATTATGGAATACAGTCAAAATTCAATCAACTAGTAAAGAATATCGAACTTATTACTCCAAATTTGAGTCTGTCTCAACCTCTAATCAAGAAGAGGTTCTATTTTCCATTTTCTTACAACTAATGGCTAAACCTCACTCCATGTAAGAGCATTCAATTTTTTCTAGTTTTTATTTCTTAAGTTGGGGGTATATGTTGAGTATAAAAATCATACTGATTTCTTTCTATTTTGGATTTAGTATAGTTTGGTTTTTCTTTTGGATTTTTATCTTCCAATTTGGAGTACATTCCAATTCTAAACCAACAAAGAACTTATTACTCAAAGCAAGTGACTCAACGCTTGAGTCTGTATCAACCTTCTATCAATAAGAGGTTCTATTTTTCACGTTTTGCGACGTATGACTCAACCTCACTCCATGTGTGAGCATTCAAAAAAATTTCTTGTTTTTATTTTTTATGCTCGGGGAATGTTGACTATGAAATCACACTGACTTTTTTCTATTGGATTGAGTATGGTTCGATTTTTTCTTTTAAGATATCCACTTTTGAGTACAATCAAATTCTAATCCAAACAAGCAAAGACAATCAAACTTATTACTTCAAGCTTGAGTCTGTCTCAACCTCCGATTAATTCCGATTAATAAGAGGTTCTATTTTTCACTTTCTTGCCACAAATTACTCAACCTCACTTCATGTGAGAGCAGTCAATTTTTTTTTAGTTTTTATTTTTTATATTTGGGTATGTTGAATGTGAAACCACAAAGATTTATTTCTATTTGATTGAGTATGATTTGATTTTTCTTTTAGATATTTTATTTTACACTTTGGACTAAAGTCAAATTCCAATCCAAGCCGCAAAGACTATTGAACTTATTATTCTAAGCATAAGTTAATTTGTCTCAACCTCCCAGATGTTCTATTTTTTACTCTTTGCAATGAATGACTCAACTTCACTACATGTGAGATCAGTCAAAAAAAAAAATTCTAGTTTTTATTTTTTATGCTAAGGTACGTACGTGACTGTAAAACCACACTGATTTATTTATATTGGATTGAGTATGATTCGGTTTTCTTTTAGATATTTTATCTTTACTTTGGAGTATAGTCAAATTCCAATCCAAGTCAACAACTATCGAACTTATTACTCCAAGCTTGAGTTTGTCTTAACCTCTTATCAATAAGAGGTTTTATGTTTCACATTTTTTGCAACGAATGGCTCAACCTCATTCCATGAGCAGTCTAAAATTTTCTTGTTTAATTTTTATGCTAAAATATGTACTGTGAAACCACCCTGATTTCTTTCTATTGGATTGAGTATGATTATGTTTTTATTTTAGATATTTTATCATCCACACTATCAAATTCCAATCTAAGCAAGCAAAGACTATCAAACTTATTGATCTACAATGAATGGCTCAACCTCACTCTATCACTCTACGTGAGAGCAATATTTTATCTTCCACTTTGGAGTATATATAGTCAAATCAAATCCAATCAAGGAAGATGAATGGGTCGAGGAAATGACGGTTATAGAGGGAGACAGGCATTTGATAAATATACTATTGAGTGTTACAATTGCCACAAGCTTAAACATTTCTCTTATGAGTGTCTAACCAAAAAAAATGAAATTAAAGCACGCAGTTTGTTGAACTAGTGAAGATTTTTCTTAATGTTATATGAAAAATAAACAAGGTGAGTGATAAAGAAAAATCATGGGTTATTAAATTTGGTTGTAGCAATCATATGTGTGGGAAAATAAAATGTTTTATAGACTCAATGAAAACATTTTTAAAACCATTAGATTTAGAGATGAAAACATTTTTAAAACCATTAGATTTAGAGATGATACATGTTTGAAAGCTAAAGACAAAAGAGATGTACAGGTTATCGTGGAAGGAACTGTGTAGATTATTCAAGATGTTTTCTATGTTATTGATCTGAAAAGTAATCTTTTTAGTGCAGACCAATTATTAAAAAAATATCTGACAGTTCTTCTTCAAGAAGAAAAGTGCAAGATATATCATCAAGAGAATGAAATAATTATGACAACACAAATGGCAACAAATGAAACTTTTATTCTTCATTCTCAAAAGATAAAGAAAGAATAAGTATGTTTCTCATCTATAGAAAGTGAAACTTGGTTATGGAATCAAATGCATGGTCATTTAATTATTAGTGGGTTAAAAACTCTTCAATAACTTACATGGTGAAGGGACTTCCAAAGTTTGAAACTCTTTCAAGTTTGTGTAAAGATGGTTTGATAGACAAACAAAAAAGGATCCATTCCTTAAAGAAAATAAGGGGGAGCAGAACAAATATTTCAATTAGTCTATAGTGATATTTAGGGTCTTATCAATCTACATCAAATGGAAACAAAAAATATTTGTTTAATTTTATTGATGATTTTAGCAGAAAAATCATAGTGCAATTTTTTACTGAAAAAACAGAGACTTTCAATATTTTTAAAATTTACAAATATCAAGTTGAGAAGGAGATTGAAATTAATCTGAAGTGTCTTAGAAGTGATCTTGAAGGAGAATTCACATTTATTGAGTTTGCAAATTTGTGTAAAGATCATGGAATAAAAAGTTCATTTCAGCCTACACTCTACAGCAAAATATAATTGCTGAAAAGAAGAATCAAACTATTATAAACATAGTAAAAAGTACAGTTTCAAGGAGGAAAATTCCAAAAAAACTTATGACCAGAAGTTGTCAATTGGACTGTCTATATTTTGCATAGAAGTCCAACATGTAATACTATAACTTCAGAAAATGTTTGGAAGGGTTACAAACCGTAGTTAAACACTTTAGAGTATTTGATTGTATATCTTTTGTGCATGTTTCTGATATTAAAAGAACAAAATTAGATGACAAGTTTAAAGTGTTTATAAACTATACCATTCAGCCACTGAAAAGATAGATATAAGTAGGCATGTGAAGTTTGAAAAATGTGAAAGTTGGAATTGGAATACTGGTTCTATAAAGGAAAGTAGTGTCATATCTATTTTGAAAAAAAAATGATGATGTAGGACATCATAGAAATAAGACAAAGTAGCGACAAAGTTATAAATGATCAAAGGCAAAATAATAGTATTTTAAGTGATAATGTGCAAGTTATTGTTGAAAACAATACTATTAATGTTGTTAAACAAATACTACTAATGTTGTTACTGAAGATAATACTATTATAACATAATAAAGTATTATAACATAATAAAGGACTTTAAGAGTTAGAAGACCACTAAAAGTGATCCTATATTGTTTTGTGAAACTACTAAAACACTAAAATGGAGAAATATTATGATATGAAAATATAGGCTATTGAAAAAAATAATACATTGGATTTGACTAACCTATCAGTTGAAAGCAAAGAAGATATGTGTGAAATGGATATAAAAGACTAAATTAAATGAGAAATGAGAAGTTGATAAATATAAAGTTTAGCTTGTCTCAAAATGATATAATCAAGAAAATGGAGTAGACTATAATTAGGTTTTTGCACATTTTACTTAATTTGATACAATTAGAGTTGTAATTACAATGGTTTGTTATAAAGAATTGGAGAATTTATTAACTTGATATAAAATCAGTCTTGCTGTATGAAGAACTAAATGAGAAGTCTATATTCAACAATCACCTAGTTATGAGAAAAAATGTCAAGAGAATAAAATTTTCAAAATAAAGAAAGTATTGTATGGTCAAAAATAGGCCCTAGAGTTTGGTAGAATCGCATTGAAACTTATTTCAGTAAATGAGGTTTTAAGATATGTCAGTATGAACATACTCTTTTCATCAAGGTGTAGAATCGCATTTATACCAAATAAGAAACATGCTCTTTTCATCGAGGTGTATAATCGCATTGAAACTTATTTAAGTAAATGAGGTTTTAGACAAATGTATGTTTCTAATTGTATGTGTTTATGTGGATGATCTTATATTGTTAAAATCTTGAAGAAAAAAAGTGTAAACTGAAAATGTATGTTTACTAATTGTAAGTGTTTGAAATATCTTATTTAGGAAAGATGAGATTAGAATTGAGGTATTGTAGAAGTAAAATGACATTTTTATTGGGCATAAAAAATACACATGAGATTTTGAAGAGATTCAAGATGGATCAAAGTAATTCGGATCTAAAAAAAATGGGACAACGGATTAAGTATGTAGCCCGCAAACACACTTAACCATTTAACCAGGCACAGAACTTGCCGTCTGACGGACTCAAACCCAGAAACTTAAAGTTAATATCCACCTTTTATTGTCGTTAATGTTCGACGTTATAAACTAAAAAATCATAAAAAGAAAAGAAAGTAGATAATACTACTTATAAACATATGGTGGAGAGTTTGATGTATCTAATAGCAACTAGATTAGATATAATGTTTGTGGTAAGTCTCCTACTATATTTAGATTGTCCCACTGAATCATATTTTGTTGCAGCAAAAAGATTATTAAGATATTGAAAAGTCAGATGGATTTGGGGATTGTGATAAGGAAAAGTATTTCTGAATATGATTTTATATTTTGTCTGGAGTAGTATTTTTTTATCAAATCAGCTCTTAAGGTAATTTTTAATATATATGTATATATTATTTATAGTGTTCAAGATATACGCATGGATTCTTGTCCCAATTGACATCCCTAGCCAGACTCTCAAAATAATTGATATAAAAGAAATAGATCAAACCAGAAATGGGACCAATGTATTTGGAGCCGTGTTTGTGGGTGTGGACTGTGGAGTGTTGTAATTTGTAATGAATATAATCATAAAACCAATGAAGAAGGTTATAATTAGTCATGTTGATGTTGAAATGGCTAAGAGAATATAATCATAAAACAATGAATTAAGAAAGCTTTTGTAAAGAATGATGTAGTATAATAGCTATCTATTGTATATGGTTATGGTAATGTATATACAAGTCCAAAAGTGGTGGACCAAACTTAAAGCTGAAAATGACCTCTCTTTGCATGTGGTGGTGGGGTTTCTTCAACTTGAAAATGACAAATGAGAACATATATTAGTAATGGTGTCCCCTCTCCAGAACACTCCATATGGTTGCTTCAAATGGATATGTCTACAAGTCATTCTTTAGTATACAAATTAATGATTCTTAAGTGTTATAGACTAAACAAGGCATGGTCATGGATTCAAAAAATATGTTAGATTGTTATCGAAAATCAAGAATTTTTTCACTCTCTTATTTTGAAACTAGTTGCGGATGACTATATGGTGTCGATGAGGAAGGTTCAATCGATCACGGGTGACACGAATTATCGAGACTAGACAGAAACATCTATGAAAACCATGATCATGGTATTTTATTCTTATACTTTAGAACAATACATTGATAACCAAGTCTGTCTTTTTAAAAGATTGATGAAAATTTAGAAAGTAAAAAATAAGGGACAGCTAATGGTGAAACTTACCAGCTTCTTCTTATCAATAATGTATTAGCATGAAAAAGACTTTAAAAAATGAGTTGCTAAAAATGTTATACTAGTTTTGAAGTTCACCTAAATTTCGAGCTTTATTAATGTGTTAAATAATAATTAAAGTGATTGTGTGGTTAAAAGAAAATTCAAACTTTTCCCTGAAAAAAAAAAACTATCAATTCAAATTCAATTTGAATTCCTTATTTCCATAGAGGAATTGCCACATGTAGCATACCCATTACCCACCCTGATTAACCATTAAAATTTATTAAAGAAATACACGACTTATTTAAAAAAGACTAATTAAGTAATCAACAAAAAGAAGAATCAAATTGTTATACCAGACAAATTTCCAAATGAAAAACATCTTTAAAAAAATACTATACTAGTGTATAACCCATAAATTGGGCAAATATAAAATCATCTTATATATTAAATAATGGTTTGTCTTAATATATAAAGGTGCACAAATAGTCAAATTAATCAACATAGTCAAATTAACAACATATTCATACTAAAAAAATTAACAAGTACAGTGTTTACATAATTATGTTTTTTACTAACTAAAATATTTATATAAAAAAATTAAATTATTCCATAACTTTTAATGATAATAATATTTAAGGAAAATTACCTGATTGACCCTCCAACTATTTTGATCACTTAACTTTAGTCTTTAAATTTTTTTTAAAATAAATTGTCCCTCATTTTCTCAAAAAGATCACTATCGACTCTTGTGTCAATTTTTTTAATTAAACCTAACGATTGTAACTAAAAGTCTTTAAACTATTTTGATCCTAATGAAATTATTTATATGATATGGAAATTCGTACCGAATTGTAAAATTGATTTAGTTCAAAGTAGAATATCAAAATTTCCTCATATAAATGGAGTTTTGTTTCTCAAATTTTCATACAATAATTCCTTGTTATGGCTATATATGTACTTGATTATTTACATTATTCTTGATAAAAATAAGTTATTAGTTGTTGATGACCTTAACATTTCAAACCTGGTCTGGATTATGAACAAGCGGAAGAGGTGATATATATGATCATGACGAGTCGGCACTACAATATTGTTGGAATCCTATGTAACAATCGCTTGAGTTATTCGAATTGTCCGAGCCTCTAACTATCAAAATCTCAACAAAGTAAAAGATGCTATCGCTTGTACCTGTTGGTTGATCACATGAAATTTTGAATTTATCATGTTTCATCTCTTCATCCACCGTCTTTTGTTTATGGAATGAAAACGATCATCGCTAGGTTATCTTTAACTCAAAAAAATTGACATTAATAACCCTTCCTAAAAGTTTGAGAGACGATTTATTTTAAAAAATAGTTCGAGGTAATATTTATATATAAATATAGTTCAAAATTTCATTCACTTCACGAATGGAACTATTGTGACTTTCTTTAAGACAAAAAATAAATAAATTAGAGCTTTTTGAAAATAAAAATAGTATTTATATCTAAGAATATATTTATTTATTATTCATAATTTTAAAAAATTACTTTTTTTTTCAATATATACATAAAAATCCAAATATTATACAAAATGTTTTGTCCATAAGCTAATAGACCTACTCCAAATAGCCAAATTGTGTACAAATTCATTGAAAGTCACCTCCACCATAACCAAACAAACATAAAAACAAACATATCTATCAAATTACCCAACTGGACACATTACCAACTGATGAACATAAACAGATACCTAAATCACAAACATTACTATACACATTGGCCAGCTATGATTCAACAAACAAACAAACAGACATGAATTCATCAAGCAGGTGTCGGGTGCTCGGAAAGTGATGTCCATTCAATATCTTTCAGCGCTGGCCGAAGTTCCGTTCTACAGAACTGATTATACTCAAACGTATCCCCACTCGTCTTCTTCACCTCCACAACAAGAAACGATGGCGTCAAAGCAAACATATCTGCCGATATCCCCAATTGCCCTTTTCTTCCATTCTCTAATCTCTGCAATCTAACACTTGTTGCTTTCTCTTCTCCTCCTCCCTTCTTCATCACCTCAAATTTCCCTGCCTTCGCCGCCATCTCTTCCAGCCTCAATACCACGCTACTAGCAGGCCTAGTCGTTGCGAATCGTAGCTCTTCCTTCTCAACTCTCCTCTTCTCCTCAAACAATGGAGATAAATCGAACCCTTCTGAAAGAGATATTATATGGAAAGCATTCATATTCATACTTTCCATATCTTTTACAAATTCACTCTCCTTCTTATCTACCTTAACAGCTTTCCCCAATCCTTTCTTGAACCAGGAAGATTCCATGATCTTACTAATCGTTATCCTTGTCTCTGGATTCGGATCCAATAATTTACTAATCAATTTTCTCGATTCAGATGATAACCATGGTGGGCATTTGAATTCTCCTTTGTAGATCTTCCTATACATAACCATTATATTATCATCCTGAAACGGTAAAAAACCTGCTAAAAGAACAAACAGGATAACCCCACAAGACCAAATATCCGCCTTAGCACCATCATATCCTTTCTTCAAAATTACCTCCGGCGCAACATAAGCCGGAGTTCCACATGTCGTATGAAGAAGACCATCTTGTCGTAGTTGATCGGAGAATGTGCTTAATCCAAAATCGGTTACTTTCAAGTTTCCATCACCATCAAGTAATAAATTCTCAGGCTTTAGATCACGATGATAGACACCTCGGCTATGGCAGAAATCAATAGCGGAGATCAATTGCTGGAAGTAATGTCTAGCTGAATTCTCCCGTAAACGACCTTTAGCGATTTTGGAGAAGAGTTCACCGCCGCGTACGAGTTCCATAGCGATGTAGATCTTCGTTTTGGACGCCATAACTTCATATAATTCAACGATATTTGGATGTTTAACCATCTTCATAACCGAGATCTCTCGTTTAACCTGCTCCATCATTCCAACTTTAACCACCATCTCCTTCCCAATAACCTTCATCGCCACGCTCTTCCCTGTCTGCAGATTCCGAGCATGATAAACCTTCGCGAAAGTTCCATGCCCTAACTGCCGTCCGAGATCGTACTTCCCGTGTAACGCGCTACACTTATCTCCTTTCTCTTCCATTTCTCGTCAAATTGATTATACAAAAAGCAAGGAAACTTACAGGAATCGAAAGGAATATGAGATTATCAGTGATCGATCACCCGTCCTCGACGTGTTTCCGGTGGAAATTCCGGTCGTCGGCGTTCTTCTCGGCCCTACCACCGGTCTGAGATTTAGAAAAGGAAGTCTCTGATATCATCTCTCTGCATTCCCTAATAGCCACAATTGCAACCAGAGAATTTTCTCACCTCTCAATTAGGGTTTGAGTGATCAATTCTCTTATGGTTGTATGATCCCAAATCGGTGTTCTTTATAGAAGGTTTTTGTGTGTATAGAAAGACGATTTTACCCTTCTTTGAATTAGGTGTCAAAATGGGTCAATTAAGTAGATTTGTAAACGGACACGTGTCGACAAATGTATGGTATACTCCACGTGATTGTAGTTTTAGCTATTAGTGGAAAGTGATGCGAATATTAATATTTATTATGTGGGCCCATAATCCAATGTTATCTATTAACTTAATAGTAATGTTCATTCTAGTCTTTTAAATTTAATTTGTGTTCAATTCAACCCTTGTCTTCAAAAGATTCATTTAACCATTTTCACATTTCCTGTTATCATTTGAATATTATATTTATTCATTGTAACTTGTCTCATACGAATCCCAGGATTTCCATTTTCACATTTCCTGTTAATAAAAATATCATTTTTTATTCATTGTAACTTGTCTCATGTGAATCCAGGATTTTGTTTTTCTCTTGTTAAAAAATTATAGGTATTACACTGAACATATTAAGTATTTTAGTTGAATCGATATAAGAATGCCTCTATGATAAAATAAAATAAATATACGAAATTTAGAAAGGGATTAAAATACCCAATTTAAATAGCAAATTTATATATATTTAAAATTATATAGTTGGAAAGTAATTATGCTAAGAAAACATGAAAAGTTAAATTAATTATATTTAAATAAGTGAAAACTAACTATATATATATATATATATATATATATATATATATAAAGAAAGAATATGAAAGTATAGTTTAGTATATTTTAGTATAATTGGATGAAAATATAGAGAAAAAAAAAAAGGAAAAATATGAAAATAAGAAAATAAGAAAAAAAACACAAAATCGTTGTCAAAACAGATTATCAACAAGTGAGTAGACAATCGAGAAGATGATTTAGAATATTAATGCATATAAATCGTTTTGAAAGAATAAATAATACACCAATTTCTAAATAAATGGCTTGTTATATTCGATTTGTTATATCCGATGAATTTGTTCTAGGGTCAAATATTTATTTTATAAATAATTTAATTTTTATTTTTAAAAATTTCTTTGTTTAAATAAACGAACCAAAACCTTTTGAAATAGTTTTTTACTGATTATTTTTTTTATTTATAAATATAACTCTTTATTATTATTATTATTATTAGTAATTTTGTGTTTTATTTTTTGTTAGCTTCATATTATTATATATTATATTTTATTTTATTTTTATTTAAGAGTAATGTATAGTAAAAAGGTGAAATTTCAAATAATAGTAAAATGGGTGAGGCTGGACCATTATTTTGTTTGTTACCAAAGTCAATATATATATATATATAATTTTGAAAACATTATGAGCCACATCTATAGTATAATTTTAATAAAGTTCATTTATTCTTTTATTTACTTTTTTTCATAATTTTTTAAGCATCAATTTGTTTTTATTTTATCATTCAAATCATAGTTTTTCTTGTGGTCCTTACAGGACCGCAGCACAAACCCATAAATTCTTTACAAAGTTATCTAGTTTAGCTAGGGAGTAGGTGTAAGGACTCTCTGAAACATGTCATGTCTCATTCGACTTAAGTTTGTTTTATTTAGTTTGATTAAACTTTTTCATAACTATTTTTTTTAGTTTGGAATAATAATATTAATTTTGGTTGGTGGTTTATTGTTGGTACATTCAAATTGGGTTGGTGATACTTTTTAAAATATGATCAATTTTTAAATGTATTTAAATAAAATAATCAAATATGAAATTATTTTTCATATTTTAAATAAAAATTTATTGCAACTATTTTTTCATATATATTAATGCTCTTTTGCATGTACCATGTTATAATTTATATGAATTTTTCCTTATTTTGATTATATATATAATTTGTTAATTTTAATTTTAAATATTATAATTATATAACTTTATTATAATTAAAAATATTTATATAATAATTTGTTTTAATACCAACCATAATTTAACTTAGAGATTTATTTGTAAAAATCAAATTTAAGGCCTTGTTCTCTTTGGGTTTTTTAAAAAATTCATCCAAAATCAATTTTCCAATCAATCACTTCTCAACAATCACATCACTCATTTCATTAACCAAAATACTAAAATACCCTCTATTTTAAATTATTAAATTTTATTTTATTCATATATATCAATACCCTTTAAGTCTTTTACCAAAAATAATCATCACCTCCTCAAAATCATCACCAATCATTACTTTTTTCCCTCTCTAGATTTTTTAAAAAACCCCAATCCGAACAAGGCCTAAGATATTTATTTTTTTATACTTTATTTTTATTAAAATTATGGATTATATTAATTAAATATGATCTCACCATAGTGGTTAGTGGTCCGGGTTAATGATGGTTGGGGTCATACTAGTTCTCCATAATTAAAAAAATATTAATTTAATTATTATTAATAATATCATTTAATAAAATAAATATCAATTAAAAATTAAAAATAACTTCTTAGAAATTTACCAGATAAAACGTTTTATTTTACTTTTTATACTTCAATCATATACAATAAACCAAACATAATAATCTCTTAATATAAAACTTATTCTATTTGTACATAGATATAAGATATTACTAATGATATATGAAAACTTGGAGTTAATTTGATCCAAGATATATTTTTTAATCTGTTTTTATATTTATAATCAAATATTAATTAGATGTAGATAATATAGAATCATAAATAAATATATATTTCCTAGAAAAAATAATTTTAAATATCTCTATTAAGTATGATATGTGTATGATACTAGTTACATTTTTCATTAAAGAATTTAGGTTATCGCAAAAACAAAGGCTTAGAGTCAATTTAAACTATATCATTAAATTTAGGGGTCAATTCGGATTTTAAGACCTTAAGGATAGTGTATTTTCTCGGTGGCAAAATTGTGATTATAGTATGAAGTTGGGGTGTTCTGGCTGTATGTCTCAATTATTTTTGTGGAATTTTTTTATTATCAATTATTGCAGCTTTAGAAGGACAGGGTTCTGTTTGGTTTTACCCAATATGTTTAAAGTAAAATAATAATAAGGGGGTAATTATTATTTTTATTTTCATAGACTTTATATAAATATTTTAGATTTCTTCTTAAAGTACAAAGTGTTTGATTTTGATTTAGTACTTAAATATAAAATGCTTAATTAAATATATATATTTTTAATTTTATTTAAATATTTATTAATTTTCATATTTTTAAAATTATTTTCATTGATTTTTTTATTTTAACATTTGTTTTAAAATATATATTTTTTAAAATATCTCATTTAAAGGTTGATTTAGATAAGATAATATTTTAAAATATAACTTGATTATATATATATATATATATATATATTAAATAATTTAATAAAATCCTGAAATTTGGTCTTTTCAAATAAAGTTAATTATTTTATATTATTTAAAATTTATTTAAAATTTATTTTGCAATCTATTTATTTTTTATATTCTTTGTTAATATAACTATAACCATATTTCAAAATTAAAAAAATATATACTAATTAAGAAGAATGTTAGTTCAAAAAGTGATGGTTGAATGAAAACTTAATTATCAAATGTGAGTAGACTAAAATCTTAATTAAGTATAATTATAAAAAAGAATTGCAATTCTTATGTGGAAAAGATATACTGAAGATATATTAAAGGTTCATAAATAATTTATTATTTTATTAAAATTGTAACTTTGTTACTTACTTTAAATAATAAAACAAAAGACAAAATTGGAGCCATCAATTTCAATACTCATTATAATTTAACACCAACCATGCATATAGCATATGATGTTTTTCGTTAAATATCAAATCACTTAATAAATTTAATAGTTTGGTAACTGTTACACTCAATCAATGTTTGGTATAGATAATATAGAACTTAAAAATAACAATAAACCCTTCAAATTCTTGACAAATTTTGATATACATTTCAAACTATATATCTTTATACAGGTGTATAATTAGTTATATATAGTTAAAATTTTATGGAAAATAATGAATAAAATTTAAGCAAAATTTTAAACTTATTAGAATATTATGATTTATAATTGATGATCTTAAAATTTTAGGAATTTATAAACTGTTTTAATTTTATGATTTTATATAAATAAACAAATATATATTTATAAATTCAAAATAAGTTATTAACTATTCAAATAAATAAAGTTTTATAATTTAATAATTAATATTTTTTAAAATATTTTTTTTGTTATGATTTTTATATACTTATTAAATATGTAGATTGATTACATGTGACCATAATTTTCTATGTGACCTCTCACAATTTGCTAAGAACAAACATGCAAAAATAAATTAAACATGTTTATCCTTCATGGAGTGGCCACATGGAGGTTATGGTCATAAGTAATCCAAGTTGTCACTTATAATAAATTGTGATAAACTTGCAAAATATTATAATTTTTAAATAATTATTTTTATCCATTTTTATATGAATTAAATTTATTTTAATTTTAAGAAAGTAAATAAATTAATATTATTAATTTAATAATTTGATAAGTAAACCAATATAATTTTGGATAAACTATAAATTTCTTTTATAAAGCTAAATTATTTTATAAATCAATTACAATTGTCATTACAAATAAAGACTGAAAGTGGGTCCCGACAAACTAGAAATGTAAGAAAAAAATAATTGAAAAAAGTTAAAATAGTGTGCGATTTCATTCTGCCGGACGATTAGTTTCAAAATGATTAAATTGAACTTTCAATTCGGGATTTAGCATGAGAAGAAGACGAAAATTTTTGAGAATCGAAAAAATTTCATGTTTGAAGGGATGCTTAGAGAATATGGCATCAATTACTGCCCCGGTGTCAAATGCAAAGAAAACATTGTTTCAAGAGTTATCGATTCCGATTTGGAGGGTCTTCCTTATGCCTTCTTTTGTCGAGAGGTTAATTGTTTTAACTAATCTGATCAAAAGTGGAGCCCCGGAATACGTTTATTTGTTCCAATCCTTGATTAAAACTCGAGTTAAAGTTAATCTTGATTGTTAATTCGGATAATTTTTTTCATTTTCTTTTCGTCCTAAAATTCCAAGGTAGTCTTCCCTTAATGTCATTTCTACAATTGATTTTTTTTCAATTATGAGCACGACATCATGAGATTATAAAGTGGAGTCAAATTTTCCTAAACACAAATTCAGTTCTTCGTTTTTAGACTACATACAAAAGCTCCTTGAGGAGTAAGGTGATTAACTTCAATTATATTTATAACTATGGGTCGAATCTAGAAATATTTGAGTTAATTAGAATATGAGTAATTCCTACCCAATTTCATATCTCGTTGATAGAGTTACATAAACTATCAATTTAAAGAACCTTTATATATAACAATATTCAATGTATTATTGATTTTGATTGTCTTACTGATTTATTGATTTAGATTCTCTTATTATTCACAATTAATTAGTAATGATTTTGGTCTGGTCCCCTAAAACAATAATAGTAGCAACTATATTTAAATTGTTCTATTTTTTATTTAAAAAAAAAAATCAAACTAATTAAACCTATAAATTTTTGATAAATTTTGATATATAATAGTTTTAATATATTAAGTAGCTCAAATGACCCAATTTTTTTTTTATAAGTTTAATTTTCATTAAAAATATTTTAAAAAGTAGGATTTGTACTCAAATCATATATTCATCCAAAATTTTGGCACATGGCAGTCTGGCAGACCTTAATTTTTTTTAAATCAGACTCACTTGTCTACCAACATAAGTTATTTTGGGGGATTATGATTTTCTTGATAATTTATTAGGGTTTAGGTAGTAGCTGCCATAGGATTCTAATATCTTAATTAATTTATTGTCTTAATTTTTTAAAATATCTTATTGTATTTTGTAAGAAAAACTATATATAAATATATATTAGTATAGCATTAAAAATTAACAAATATACATAGTTCTGCATAGTTTTTTAAATAATCAAATAATGAGTCATGTGCCCAAAGTTTGTATTTCTGCATCTTTTATTTTGTAAAATCATTTCCAGCTTGGGATGGATCGCATAGCATCAAAACGATTCATACTCATGGGGCTTATGCAATTTTATTTTTTGTTGTAAATGATCGATATCTAAACTTGTTAATAATTTGAAAATCGTATTTACGATTCTTTTGTCAATAATTTGTCTTTATGTGTTGTGTAATTTGTTAAGATTTAGTTTTTTTATGATAGGTTAGATGTCAAGATTAAATAAAATCAATATAATACGTTTTAAAAAGAATTTGTATTGTTAAGAAACAATTCTGTATAAAAGTAAGGGAATCGTAGAGTTGATTCCAACATCACACTCAAAGTTTGAATGGCCATCAAAACACCGGAATTAAACATAATGTGAAACATCAAAAAAATAATTATGTAATCTGGAAAAACATTATTCTCCATATTAGTTCTGAACTTAATTGAAACAAAATGTGGCAAATTTTAAATAAATCATTCTCATAATCTACAGTAAAATAATCGGGAATTCATATTATTAGTTCAATTTAAAATTTTCAACAACTCAGGCACCATTCACTGAATATTATTATATTAGTTGCACTCCACAGTCAATTTTAGATATTAATCACCCTTCCACAATATATAATATTTTACATAACCAATTCATTTACTTAAAAATAAATCCAAAATTAAACAAACTCTTCATCAAACAAGTCTAAATTATTTTAGATCAAATGACTAAAATATGCTCATATCTAATATGTTTAAATTATAAATCAACTAGTTAATAATTGTTTTTTAAAGCTATTGATTATTATAATATTGATCTATTTGAATTGACTTTAGTTTAAATCACATACAAAAACAAAGAGTGTTATAATTTAAAAGGCCAATGTACATTATTGGCTACTTTTTTTTATGAACACTTGATGTCACTCTTTGTATAATTCTAATAAGGTGGTTGATTTAATTTAATGGTCTTGTTTATTTAACAAATTGTTCAGATTAAATATAAGGGTCAAAATTGATTTAAGTTGTAATATTTGTGATTGTAAACAGAAAAACACCCTAAAGACTCTAATTTCTTGTTATTGTCAAATAAAAAGAACCTTATGAAGTATTATTTTGAAAACAAATCAAAATAGTATTGAAAAAAAAAACAAATAAATGAATATTCCAATAATAGTTAATAGTAAAATATTTTTTATAAAAATTGATACATCACAAATAAAATATAACTAGGTGATTCTAAACAAAATCCATTTGTTTTTTACTAATGAAACGATCAAATAATCTTTACCTAAATACAATGAATATCATTAATACTCATGGTTGATAAATAATGTTGGGAAAGCTCAGGTCAAATTCACAGGCCTGACTTTGAAGTTTCGAGTGTGCTATATGAAAAAAAATTGTTCTTAAATTTTATGTTATATTAAAAATATTAATAATTTTGTATTATACTTAACATAATTAATGTAATTTAGTGGTCTAAATGTTATAATAATTTATAGTAGATCTTAGATTCAAATCTTAGTAGTTTTCCTGCCTAGCTTGTCTCACTTAAGGGCCTATCCTACTAGTGGAGATTCTTCAACTATATATATATATATGTGGTAAAATAGTAAAAATAGTGCCAAACTAGTATAAAAATGATGAGTGGAAGCTTGTAAAATGTTGTACAAGTAAGAAAATGATCAATTCCAAAAATAAAAAAAAAAAAAAAAAAGGTAAGAAAATGATTTCATGATCTAAAATATAGTTGTAATTTCAATTGTTCTTCACTTGCCAAACTAAAAACAACTAAGTCGACATCTTAGCAATCGATTTCGTGATGAACAAATACTCAAAATAGAATTACCAACATAAGTGAATACCACACTAACTATTGTTATTGTTAATTATTTGTACGAAAAAATTATCGTGATTAACTAGAAACATCTTACTAAACAAAATATCAATTAATTAACCAAGATCTAAGTTGTAGCAAAAAAAAAACAACAACAAATCAACCGTATAATTCATCGAAATAATTAACAAATAAACAAACAAAATAAGAGCCGTGCTGTCCGGAGAACTTATTATCTTGTTATAGAAAATATTTATTTGATAGAAAAATGAACATTATTTTGCTCATGGCCTCAAAGATTCCTTCATTGATTTAAAAGAATACTATTATAAACTCCCAAGGGACAAACAGACTCAGACTATCCAAACAATTTCAATTATATTTATTATTTTCTGGAAAGAAGATCAATCGAGATCTGTAACCAAATATCAAATAATTATTATTTTTTTTTATCAAAAAGCCTTGATTTCTTTTCCTAACAGCTTGAACAAGCCAATTATTCTCCTTTAAAAATAATGTGGAATAGTTTATGTACATATCTTGATCTTTTTGAATACAATATGTAAGTTGGGTAAAATCCAAAATACACATTATGATCATAATATATATATAATTTGTGAGGACTAATTAAAAAAAATTGAAGAGCTAATATGAAAGACATGTTAGTTCATTGATAGAGCCTAGAAACTTAATAATATTTAAGATCATGATTTTAATATTAGACGTAATAGTGAAAACTCGTAATTTAGTAGTGATATATCACGAGGATATTATTTGAAACTACTAATATACAAAATTATGACATAATATCTTCACTTAATGTTAGAAATCCGAGATTCCTTATCTATGATTTTTTTTTCTAACAGGAGCATGTCACATTATACTTGGTGGCTACTACAATTAATTATTCAAACATTTTGATGGAACTTGTTTGTCTGTTTTTCATTTTTTTTCATAAGGATTTTTTTGAAATATTCCCTATTGAAAGGGAGAGGAAACATGGGCAAGTGCATGCATCATTGAATTTGAAGCCAATCAATGTCAGCTAAGACCAAATTCATGTAATATAGAACGAGAATTTAAGATTGTGAATGGGACTTTGTTTTTCAAATATTAGTGCACGTTAATTAGAATAACACTAACAAAGACATCATGTGAGATTTGAGAGTTTTTTTTTTTTTGATAATCTATAATCCATTTAATACAATAAGCATTTTAATATATAAAAAAAAAGAAAGAAAATCAATATGTAATAATGTAAATATATTTTGGTATTTTAACCCTAATTTTTTTTTAAAAATATTTATCAAACAAGAAACTAGACCGACGGTGAGTTTTACCTGGGTTTTATCCTAAAAACCTTTATTTGGTAAAAAAACTATAAAAAAAATTAGTTTTTAAATTTTTGAAGACTAATTTATCCTTTGACTTTAGAGAATATAGTGTAGATGAGAGAATGATGGTTTAGAGAGAGAGGATAAAATTATAAGATAGTTTGGTATTTAAATGATAAAATCATTTAATTTGATGTTTGATAAAATGTTAAGTTTTAAGGGGTTAAGTCCAGCCCTAACCCTAGCCCTACACCTAGCCCATAGTCTAGCCTGAAGCCCTATCACTAAGCCATAGCTTAGCTAGCTGAAGCCTTAGCACTAGGCCATATCCCTATCCCTAATACTAAGCCCTAGCACTAAGTCATAGCCCTATCCCTAGCTCCCTAAGCCTAAGCCTAGTCTAGTTCTTAGCCCTAACCCTATCCCTGTATTTATATTTTTATATAAATAAATAAAGCTTTGGTCATGGAAAGAGTTGTTGGAAACATGAGAGAGCTGACATATTACGATTTTTTTATTAGAGTTATTTAAAAAATGAGTGGATAAATAATAGTTATCTATTTTTAGTGAATTTAATATGGTTATTTGATTATTTTTTTTAATTTATGATTTTTTTTTATCTCTTGTGTTTATTTTTTTAATATTCAAATAGTATTTTATAATAAATAAATAATTTTTAAAAATAATTAACATCAAAATAACACAATCCTACTTATTATAGCCACAAATTCCTTTTCTTCATTTTTTTTTTCATGTTCATCAAAAATATATTTTCTATTTTTCGAACTCACCATAACCCTAATTTTTTGATTCGTTTTTTCTTGTTGCGTATGTTGATTTAAGCTTATGTAATGGAATGATACTTCAAATTAATAAATATCCTTAAAAGTTGATATCTTCTTTATATATTAATAATGAAAAGTTTTATTTTTCAAGAAAAAGATGTGTAAATTTTGTGTATAATCTTTCATTATTTTGCATTGTTGACTAAGTGATGACATGGGTGTTCAGATTGACTTAAAATTGTAACATTCATATATGAGACTGCATGGAAAAGACTCAAAAGAGTTAGACTACTTAAAATGAAATAAATATATATAACTATTTGATCGTTTAATATAAATAACTTTTATTTTATTGGGACAATCCATTTCATTCAATAAATATGTGTCAAAATGAAAAAATATGTAAACAATCTTTTTTAATTTCCAACCAAAAGACGAAACAAAACAAATCCACTACGACATAGCTTCTTTTTTTTTTTACTAAAAACATGGTAAATTATATATTCATACTTTCACTTAATTTATTTAGAATACTTCTTAAATAAATACAAAATAAATTAAATAGTTATCTGCATTTATTTTACTAACAAAATTAATTATTAGTTTAATTATTAGTTTATTTAATAATTATTCTAAGTAAATACTAAATATTTATTGTATTTAGTTTAATATTAAAATTAGTTTAATTCGTATTTATTTAGTTTATTCAGTATTTATTCTAAATAAATTGTAATATATATATATATATATATATATATATATATATATATATATATAAAAGAATAATAGTAGATATATTATAATTTTAAAAAATAAATAAAAATAATTTATTCCAAATTATTATTAATTTTTCATAACCTTTATCATTTTTCAGTTAGTGATGTTATGACAATCATTTTCTACCCCATTTTGTCTCTCAAATTCTCTCCCCTATCACTTGTCTAACATAAATTACTCAGTTATTATTTTTTCAATATTTTAATAAATATGACATATTTTATCAAGTTTTTGTATAAATAAAATATTTCGGGTAAAAACATACACAAAGAAGGGAAAGGGAGAGACTTTGAGATTTGAATACAAAATGAACAATGACACCTGAATTGTATTCCTCCACACAATACATGGCCGAAAGAAAATGTATAATTGGGAAGATTGAAATGTGCAAAATTCTTCTTATATGTTTATAGAGAGTGTTCATCCATTTAGAATCTCAGAAAAAAAAAAAAATGATCATGATCATAAAGTTTTGAAGAATCCTAACTGATTTTTCTTTTGTCATTGAAAATTTCATTAAATGACAAGAATCTTTCCACCAATATGCTCCCAAACCAATTTTCAATTTTAATATTTTTATTGTAAGAATTAACGACATAATTAACATTATTGAACACAACATCAAATATTATCACGGAATATAATCTTACATATAATATGAGTACTAGATTATTCAACCAGTTGTTTCTTTATAGTTCTAAGAAATGATCATAAGTGTCAATTATATCATTCATGTCAAGTCTGCTTCATGCTAAGTTGTAAATGTAAGTGATAAAGACTAATGAATAATAGGGGAGTATTCATGCATGTGGTAATACAAAAGGATTGCATGTGATCACAATCAAGGGAGAGGAGGTAGGTGAATATTACCAAATAAAATAGTACAAAATAATATTATGTCAATTTCATGAAAACAATGAAAATTATAGAAGACAATTATTAGGGTTTTTTTAGGCCACCCAAAAAAAGTAGGTACAATTTAGTTTGATTTATTGATTGAGCAAATTAGCTTGAGTTGACTAAGTATCTTTAACACCCCTTCAAGCGAGAGACGGTGAGTTCAAATCGTAAGCTTGTCCCTCGTAAGAGGGAAACGTGAAGAAGATAATACTTTGATGAGAATATCAGTAATCTAAGCTTCAGTAGATATATAATTAATGAAAAGAATTTTTCGAACAACTCATTTACGAACAAAATGAAAATTAATTTTATTGTGTTTTATGCCCCTTCTCATTTATCTTGGTCTTGTAAACCCAATTAATGTTGATGTTTTTTTAGGAAATTCAACTAAATTTGATGATTTTTTCTCAATAACTTAAATTTCAGTGTGCATTGCCTCCTTCTAATGGATACTCTCAACAACTTCAATGAAAGTTGGATCAGATGATATATGAATAGTTAAGTTACTCTCATCTTCCTATAATGAAGTTTCATCAACAATCTAGTCTTACTACTAGTAAGGAGCTCTCCTTATTTTTCCTTGTCTAAAATCACTCATCTCCATTACCGGCACCTCTCTGTCGCCATCTTTGGTCCGACAATATCGCTTTACGTCCGTCATTCATTAGCCTATTCAAATTTTGAAGGTCAATCGTTAATCATAATTTTAGGTAATTTATGGTGTAAGATGTTCATTATACTATTTTTTTAAGAAAAATTCTTTATATGCATGCCTATGATTTAAGTTTTCAAGATATACATTGATCTTTGTTTGTTAAATAACAAATTATTTCACAAGAAAATATATTGGTTCGAAAATACGGTTTAATTTTTTTGAATTCAGTTAGTTTTTAATTTTAATGGATCAAAAGGGCCCGGCTCAAATGATAATCACCATGACCCAGCCCGAACTTCACGTCTTCACCTCACAAAATCTGAATAGACCAGATTGGGCCTGAACATTTTGACTTGACACTTTAGAGCTTAAACTTGGACTTTTGAGTTGGGCTCTATACTTTTTTTAACATACAGGCCCATAACACATGAAAACACTCTTTTTTTTTTTTTAATACAAATATTTAAAAATTAAACTTAGTGGAGAAAACATTTTCTTTCTATTGTCTGGATCCAAATAAAAAATAATTTTTTTTTTTCCAAATTGGGCCATAAAAACAAGTATAGATGCAATTAACGGCTAGACAGGCTGATGATATCTACTTAGGTGATGAAAGTTTGTGTAATTATTGGTTAGTCTATCCATCAAGAAAGTTAATTTAATGTGATTAATTTGTTTTATATAACTAAGTAATAATTTTAATTGCACGTGTTTATAAATATATATATGTAAGATCTTAATAAAATCTAATATTAAAGATTCAATAATCAGTGTGTTTATTTAGAGGATTGTCGTAACCATTAACTAGTTTAAGACCAGTTGGGTTTAAAAAAAAAATCATACTCGAAATCAAATCGTTCATTATTTTATCAATTATATCACTTAATTCATTAAAAAAAATATTTAAAAAAAGAATTACTTAAACAAAAATTATCAATAAGTTTCGAGCTTCTATGTTCCGAAAACGGCCATTTGAGTTGACGTATGAAGCCGTCGATAAAGGTGACAATATTTTATATTTGATTTTTTCTTGCTTCAGCCCAAGTATGAAATGACTATTTATATAGAACCAGGAAGGTTGGCCTTGAAAATTAAAATAGGTTCGAATCTTCTCTGTTCGAAAATCTCCCTTTAGAGCCTCAGAAAGTTGTTGATTATCATCGGAAGTTATATCTTTGTCATTTAATTGGGTTAAGCAATTTTGTTTCCTTGTCAGTGCTATCATAGAGAACCTAAATTAATACACTTCAATCTTTTAACAAAAAAAAAATTTAACTCAAAACCACCACCATTAATATTATTTAAATAATTTTCAATTAAAAAATCTTTAAGTGACAAAAGTCTTGCTTAAAAAAAATTTATTTTTCGATTTACACTAAAAAAAATATATTAAATTGAAATGTATCTTATCTTCCTAAACTACACAAGAAAAAAAAATGAAAAATTTATTCATGAACCTTTCATGCCTTCTATATGTATGTGTTAATCAATGTTGTGAAGTAGTATTGTTAATTAAGAAAGTCGTTTTTATTCTTAGGATATATAATTAATGTTGTGATAATGAATTTTAGCTTATTTATTCTTAGTATAAATATCAAAGTATTATAATATGGGATGTGATGTGATGTGCAAACTACTACTTTTGATACAACTATTCAAACATGCCCCCTAGAGAATGATGGAATTGGTTGTCTGTTGTTCCTTTTTGTAATTTTCCATTTTGAAAGATATATAAAACTAAATAAATAGGCAGCTGATTATGATGTTACATGACATGAAATATGAATAGTCAAGGTTAGTTATATATTATAACAAATGGGTTTGAAGAAGTTCATGTATTTATAATCTAGTGGTTTGATTAATGTTAATTAAAGGATTAATTTAAGTTTAATTCATAAAGATAGGAATTGTTATTTTGTTATTCTATCTTATCCTTCCTTATCTTTATTTGTGCTTATCTTCTATAAATGGGGAAAATACAATCATAGATATGAGATGCAAAGTCTTGTTTGTTTGATTTTTTCAAAATTTCAGTTATTTATTTCAATCAATCTATTAATGCCTTTTGTAGGATTAATTAGGTATATTAAGGAAGGGAGATAAATGATATTTAGATAATGGATCCCTAGTTTTTTTAGATTTTTAAAAGATTTGCCCGTGATTTAATAGTGTTAGGTTATGTGAGGAATAATTACTCGAGATAATGTTAAAAAACAAACTACTTACATATTAACTCTATTTGTTTTTAAGAAATTATCATTATATTGATCAATAATTTTATGAAGGTAGTAAAAGTAAGTTAAAAACATATCAAATATATTTAGAAAAAGTTATAACATTATTTCTAAAAAAAAATCACAAAAACACCAAAACTTCCATTGAACACACTTGAATCTCAAATTCATATGTTCAAGTAGAGTTAAGTATCTGTTTATTTAAAACGATTGTAAACCTCTCTTTTTTGTCTCAATTTTTTGGCTATTTTCGCTCATTAATGTAATATTTTGATGCAATTTAGTTGAACTTTATGACCAAGGTTTTGTTGGGATGTTCATCAACATTATTATTTTTGACCATTTATTCAATTTATTAATTAATGTATTTCTATTATTTTATAAATTTTTAATAAATAAAAACATTATAATAACAAACCAGATATTTTTCAAAAGTCTCAATAAAAAAACTCAAATAACCAAATATCAAACAAGTTATAGGCTATTTGAAGGCATTTCATCCCTACAAACAAAACTCTCATAATATATTAATACTTTTAAAATTTTCACTTTCTAAAAATCAACACTAATAATTTGGTTTAAAAAACAATTCAATACTAATTCAAATAAATCTATACCAAATAAACCCGAGACTATATATAAATAAAAAAATATAAATATTATTATAATTTCAGACTCCAATAAACTAAAATAAAAGATTGTAAATTGATGGATCCTATAACATTTTATAATAGGGAAGGTGTCAGTAAAGCACCATAACTGTTGCTGAAGTTTATTTGAATAAGTAATTACAACTTACAAGATTAGAACTTATTGTTCATTGGTTTATAATATTTAATTATTTGAAATGAATTTTAAATAATTCGAATTTAAAATCTTCACTCCGCCAGAGACAGGCAGGTGAGGTTGGATTATAAAGTAAATATTTTATTATTACTTATATTAATATTAATGGGTTTCATTCAAAACTCATAAAGAATGCCCTTATAATTAAGGAGACCCTCCCTATAATTAAGGATGTTGTCTTTGTCTTCTCAGGCTCTTCTAACTCACTCACTGCCTCCATCTGAATCTATAATAAGGCCTTGTGATTTGAATCTATCATAATCCCACTTTAACTTTACAATATAAAATTTTGGTTAATCGTTTTGAAATGATTAAAAATAGGGATAAAAATATAAAGATTCAAACTCATGACTTATCAACATGAGTTTATGCTAGTCGGGATCCTCTGTAATGAAATTGTCATGGGCTCACACAGGGAAGGGTAATGATTAAAAATAAATAAATAAATCTATTACAATTTTACCCCTCCATGTGAGAGAGCATATGAACGGTTTCGTAATAGAGGATCTCGGTTGAGTTTATATGCTCTACCATTAAGTTATGAGTTTCTCCGTTATGACTTAAATTAATTTATTGTGTTTTCTATCTTGAAACTCCTATGATATTATTGATTTGTTTGATAAAATATGTGTGAGGTAATTCAGTGTATATTTATAATTTTATAATAAATTTGGCATCAAATTAATTTTTTGTGTACTAGTTTATTTGATTTTTTTTAGTGTTTTTGGTTAAATTTAATAAAATTGAAATTTGTTTCAAAAGAGAAAACAATATTTGTGATTAGGTAGGGCAAGTGAGCTTTATGGTTGTGGTTTATAATTAAGTGCATTTGAAGTTAACCACTTTTACCCCCAAATAAATTGAACTACCACAATATCTTATTCCTCACCAGCTTTGTATAAAAGCTCCTTTAATTTTGGTTTTTTATTTATTAAAAACTCACTATTATATTTAAATACACTCATTTATAAATACACTCACTTTAATTTATAAATTTTAAATATATAAGAACAATTTTTTTTTAAATCCAATGACCCACAACATGAAACAAGTTCCTAGCAACATCTCTCTTTTCTCTCACACATTTATTTTTCATATGTACTGCTTGATTTTGGTTTCAACAAAAAACAATTGTAAACATTTTTTTTAATATTAATTTTAATTAAATCATATATTTTAAAATTAATTTTATTATATATATTTATAAATTTTATTATATTTTTCATCTGAACTCAAACTTGAATTTAGATCTAAAGATATTTCAAATGGGCCAATTATATGAGAATCTCACTTAAACCATGGGAAAGACATGTTATGCATAAAGGAGGGGCGTGAGGAATAAACTTTGTAAAAAGTAAAAAAAGAAAATTCAAAAATCAAAAGTAAAAGGTGAAAGATCTCTTAAGGATAAAATAGATGGGACCTTATGAGGATGTACAAATTAAAATTATTCTCCTATCTAAAGTCTTCATTTCGAATAATCAAGCAATACATCTTATTGTGTGCGCGCGAACTATAGATCTAACTTTCGGGGATTAGTCGCACCTAAAAAAATGTGGAATTTGACTTTTTTTTTAAACAATATTTTCTTCTCATTTTATAAGGTTGGTGATGTGATTTAATTGACTTTTAACAAATTTCCAAACATTATTGTTGAGGTATTTGCAAATGAAAGACCTGGTTTTTACAACTTAAATAGTTTGTACTCTTTTGTTTTGAATGGATCTAGAGTAGAATTCTCACAAACCAGATTGTATATGACTCAAGATCATGGAAGATTTCAATATAAGTGGATATCATATTTGTCGTGTTTGGCTCATAATTTGCTACATATTATTTTATTGTTCAATTACGTCTAAATTTTTAATTTTTCCGTAGGATATCTTTCATTTTGAGTGAATAATATCTTGTTACGAGGTTATAAGAGACTTAGATTAAGTTGTACAAAGTTCTCTTCTGTATAAATGAATTAAGTATATTTTTTCAAAATAAATTTTGTCGTTTCCTACCATAAGAGTTATGTTTCGATATGAGTAATAATTCAATCTAATTATGATACACTATTGAAGACATTTTGAACTTTATTAAAAACCTTATATCACAATATCTGATTTTGTATTTAGCTTTGTTGTTTAGCTCATTTGACCATTTATTCTTTTTATTTTTCTGTATTCTTATCAATTTGGTGAACAAAACATGAATACTTTACTATTTGAATAACCTAAGATTGAATCAACTATATATTTGAACAATTAGAGGGCAAATATGTCTTATTCCATACAAACTTACAACCCAACAATACCAAACAGTCTAAATGTATGATGTTAATAAAACATTTTCTAACACAAAAGATTAGACTATCACATCCTCTATTGTAATTCTAGTTTTAGATTTAAATATCACATCCCTATTCAATGTATAAAATTGAAATTCCTATCTTATCTTCTTATAAGAAAACCATAACCAAAACCATATTGGGTCATAGAAGAGGAGCCCGTGGAGTCTCCCATACATCAAACACATTTTCATCACTATGAAGTGCGAAAAGTCGATCACCCCCTATCGAGAAATCACATATCGAACCTCCAAAACCCCTTCGGGCTCTAGACGTGAGCACCCAATCCGGACCCGAAAACACCGAAATACTATCATTCATAGACGAAAACAATTGACCTTGATGCAAAGCCAATTTGGGCACACACGGTTCATCGGACATTTTCCCTTTCGTTATTAACCTACTTCTCGAGCACCATCTCACATTAGCCCCTGGATTCCTAAGATCCATAAACCCTAATTCTTCATACTCGTTCACAACACAGATGGAACCAGTCTCACACATTCCAATTGCATCCCTGACCCGCCTCTCATCAGTCACCGGAGCTCCGGCGTCCGACCAGCAAAGGGCCATACTATTCTTGTCTCGAAAATCGAGAAGACTAATGTAACAGTTGTCCTTTCTTGGGTATAAGGTTGCTGATAACAAACAATTTGTTCCATTTAGCCATTGTAATCTATCTGCTTCACCAAGTGACCAACCCATCGGTTCATAGTAAAAATCAATCTGTTTTCCGGTGATCTGATCCCAAACTCCGATTCCATATTCATTTGATCTTCCTTTACAACTACAGAATATCTTATCATCTGAATTAAAGCTCATCGCTCCTGCTGTATAACTTTTCACATCTTCTCCATGTCTGACTTGAAACTTATGCCGGAGCTCCCCTGTTTTCGCACTGAAAATACCCATTCCACCGTCGCCGCTCCGGCCCAAGCGCTCGCAGGCTGCAACCGCGATCGTCTGTGAATCGATCCATCCGATATCGTTGATTCTTTGGTAATCGAGATTGATTGATGGGTTTTCTTCCATTGTCCAATCATAGACATGAAC
The DNA here is from genome assembly GCF_907164915.1 of Impatiens glandulifera. NCBI lineage: Eukaryota > Viridiplantae > Streptophyta > Magnoliopsida > Ericales > Balsaminaceae > Impatiens > Impatiens glandulifera. Next base: position 50,303,694 of record NC_061865.1, on the reverse strand, counting down.
CATACTTCCATGGGCAACGCAACAACCGCCGTCAGGACCACCTCGGATGGCTGTTCCATCGCCGGCGGCACGACCGATAATGGATCCAGAATGACGGAGACGATTTCCGTCGAATTGATCCCACTTGGCTGTGCGGACGTGATCCAGTAAACCGTAGAAGAGAGCTTCTCTGTAGAGAAGTCTTTCGGAGACGTTTGATGGGATGTTAAGTTCGCCGGTTCGGAGAAGGTCAAGGAAGGCGGCGAAGCAATCTGGGTTTCGATCAATGAAGTGTTCGCCGGAGTTTTGCGATTGGAGGTCCCAATTATCGTCGAAGTAGGCGGCGAAGTATGAATTAGCGCCGGCGATAGCGAGCGTTGTGGCGGTTGTTTCGAAGATCCTGCCTCCTACGTTGAATCTGATTCGATCTTTTTGAACACCCATGGCGAGATCCGATGATGGGTTTTTGAAATTGAAGAAAGGGAGAGTCTTGGATTGAGAATTGATTACATGGTTTGAAAGAATTTGAACCAAGTGTATAGGGCGGGGCGGTTTAAAGATGAAAGTTTCTTCGATTCTAGGTAGAAGTTGACAACGGCGACTTAGGATTAGGATTGGGAAATGGGTTGGAAAAAATTGGGAAATTCTCGAGATGGGTTTTTATGGAGAGCACGAATGAAGTATTTTTCAAAAAAACCAAATTTTTAGGTTAGTTTGTCCCTACGTGGTTAAACAACACTTTTGCAAAAACAGCCGGCCATTAGTGAAGAGAAGAGCAGGTTAGTTAGGTGAATTGGTCAAATCTATAATATATATATATATGTGAAAGAATCAAAGTCAATTCAACCAATGCTCTTTCAACCTAATTGTGGACTCTTACCATTTGATGGCTTTGGTTTGGTTCAAAGAAGAAGAAGAAACCCTATTAAATGCTTTTTCTTTTGGTCTTAATCTTCATTCTTTTGATTATTAATAAATTGGAACATGAGACCAAGAATTAGTTTGATTTAGCTTATTCTATAATTTGATCGTATTTATATATTTGAGATTATTCAACTCATTTAAATCGCAATCTAAAAGGATAATTCATGTAACAAAAGGTTACTTATTTTCAATTCTCAATAATTCATAGTATAACTCAAGTGACAATAATATCAAATATCACGAATTCGATTATCACTTAGAACGCTTAAGTTGAAGTTGCGTCATTCATAACTTTTATCGTGGTACTAGCTTCTTAAATTAAAAAATATGATTCTTATTGGGAACATTCTGATTAATTATTTGATAGACACTCTTATATTTGTTTAAAATTATAAGTTGAATCAAACTAGTTCAAAGAGAGTTAGTATGAATTCTTTATGGATTTAGGTTATTTGAATAACTCAGTTGAGATTATTAAAATAATTTTATTTGATTTTAAATTATAAAAAGTTGAGTTATTGGTAAAAAAGTTTAAAAGATATTAATATTTAATTAAATATTTATTTTAAAAAATAAATAAAACATTTTAATATTTTAATTAATAAATTAATTATTTATTTCTTATACACATTTGTACCCCAACAAAATTAGTCATTTTTAAAAAAAAAATAGGTAGATTGTGATGAAGATGAAGAAAGTACTAGTTTTAATATTTCAATTTATTTGATTTGATAATGGTTAATTATGAATTAAAGCTGTAGCAACTTTTAAATTGAAAATGATGGACTAATTTAATTCCATCTAATATTTGTTGTGTAGCTAATGGTATGGTAGCCTTTCAAATCTTGTCACATAATTATAATTATAAACCATCAACAATGCCATAATAATAATAATTTCATTTTAAATAATATTGTTATCTTATATTCAAAGCATATTGAAAAATAATGATAAAATATGAGTGCAATTTCTGAAGATAAATCTCACCAATAGTCTTTTGAGATATAAACAAGCTCTAACTAGGCATTGCCTTATAATGAATGAGCATTTTTATAGTTGGATCAAATTAATTTCATGTACATGGTATTAATAAGGGTGTAACATGTTCAATTTTGTACTTCTATACAATGAAATGCACAAATAAATGATTGATGTCGGTTTGAAAATTTATCTTAAATATGTCGATTATTTGATTTGGTTGATTTTGAATCGCATTTAAACTGAATTGGTTCAAAATTTAGCAATTCTACCCATTTTATTTATACCCCTAAATATTATCAAACAAAATATCCTTTTTTACATATAAGAAAATCAGATGAAGGGGTGTTTGGCCAACATTAGCAGGTGAATAAAATAATAAAATAATATTAGATATAAAGTCAAAATTATAAGCAAATATTTATTAAATTTTAAAGGAATGTTATCTAAGTGTGGTGAATTATAATAATAGTCATCCATTTAGTATAAAAATATAGATGGTTACTGCTGTGATCTAATTGACAAAAGTCTCTTCCTTGATAAATAAATAATGAAATAAAATAGGACATTATTTTTTTATAGGTACCAAAATATTGAATTATAAATTGGCAATGATGAATTATTATTCTATTGGGTTGTTGGGTTGTTATCATCCTTTTTACTTCTTGCCTAAACTTGAAGCTTTTTCTCATTCTCTTCAATTTGAAGTAATTTCATGGGCCATATAATTAATATTTATTATTTTGAAAGTTATATTTTTTTATTAATAAAATTGTGTAATTGTTTGATTACTAAATGTGCTATAGACATGTTAAGTTATTTGGTGAAAAATATCAGGTTAAAATACATGTTATTAATATATATTAAAAATTAATTTAAAAAAAAAATAGAAATTGTTTTGATATTTTATTTGATAATTTATTTGATTGTATAAATAAAAAATGGTGCTTATTTGAAAATTTTATTTAAATAATTAAGTTCCTATTGTACCTAAAGTGATAGAAATAAAAGTATGAGGTTCAATTTTCACTATAACTATTTAAATTAAAATTAAAATAATATATATATATATATATATTAAAAAATCACTAAATAATCACAGCCAAATCAAACCAGGTCTTGAGTTATATTATATACATATATTACATATGTATGTAATAGTTGACTTTCAAAAGAACAAATATTGTCATAAATGTTCATACAACAATTAAATTCTAAAAAATAATAATACACTTGCTAACCATTAGAATTGAATTTGTTTTCTTTCAAAAAAAGAAAAACAAAAATAATGATAATTAAGTATATTATTATTGCTTAGATATTTATGTTTATATATGTTTACCTTCCTCTTTTAGGTGAAACATTTCACATAAAGACAACAAATTAACCCAAAATACAAAACATAGAAATACAATATGTTTACCTATCTCTCAAATAATTGTGATGTTTTTTTTTCTAAAGTTTATATATGCATTTTTTATACTAAACTTGATATTAATAATAAATAATAAATTCTTGTTTAAAATCAATATTATATAAAACTAGGAAAGTAATTGTTGTTAATCAAGCATAACAAAAAAAAAGTTAATACAAGACAAAGTATGAAACAAAACATTAATGTCTTTCAAATGGTCGAGACCATGCGAAATTTAACAGATTTAGGGTGAAAAACAAGTATTTTTTGTTAACAAATTTGAAAAATAAGATTACTTATATCATTCACCACATTTTCATCACCACATCAATACACAAATAATATGACAGCTCAATTTATCCCAAACTATACATCAAAATTTTAACGTCAAAATATTGAAAGTCTAACTTTGTAACACTCGAGTCACTCCTTTCAAAAACCCAAAATCGAGTCCAAGATTATCAATTCAATGCATAAAGACTTAAAACCGTTTTAGATATTATTCATTCAATGCCTAAAGAGAAAATATAAAAACTCAAAATTGTACTTAAAAAGAAAAATATAACATGTAAACAACCAACTTAATCATATATAAAATGATTAAACACTTTACATTTCTAACTTCTTGAATTTCTTCATACATAAAAATATGAAAAATGATTTAATTAGGCATTGCAAGAGAAATCCAGGACCATTGAACTTCATTTTTCATAGTTTTCAAGAAAGAGAATAAAAAGATAAAGAAATATAATGATGATGTTGTCTTTATCACTTTAAAAATAAATAAAAAGAAAATTCAAACTTCCTCCAACTAGATTGTGGTTAGGATTAGTCACCAAAATAAACAAAACAAATTGAATAAATAATTATAGTGATAAACCCAAGACAGAGACAAGATTTATAAATATGTTATCAACCTATTCAAAGGAAAAAGGAAAGAAAAAGAGAAATGTGATAAGGTTAGGCTACTGAAAAATGTTAAATAATTGTCCCCTATTATAATTCCAAATGTGATTTGAATTTGAATTGGATTTGGGCCTACCTCCGTTGGTGGTATATCCACATTTGATGGCTCATCAACAAATTTATTATCATTGAACAAAATTTTAATTTAATAATCTAATTTCAGACTGTACATTTTTGTTAAAATTGCATCATCTTGTAGGACCATATTATCTTCCAAACTGTTGGAACAACCATGTCTCTTTGTTTGTGTATGAAAAGTGACATAGGACATTAGACCACTCTTGTATTGTCTTCAATTTCTTGTGTCAATATATAAGTTTATTTGTTTGCTATTCTCAAGATATAAGATTTGATTCTGAATTTTGTGAGACTACTCTTTTTTTTTTTGGAATGATAGAAACTTGGTTTCATAAGGTAATGAGAATATATAACTTATTTAAAATGTCAAGAAGTTTGAAGGAGTAAAGAATTGATACACATAAATTTGTGCACATAAACTCCGCGATCAAATCAAAAATATTAAGAATATACTTGCACAAGTATTTATTTATATCGAATTGAAAAATATATGATCGTAAATTTAAAATTTTGATATAAAGAAGTGAATTTATTTAAATATTAATTTATACAAACTTCAATATTAAAAAATTGTTTGTCATCTAATTTATTAAATATTAATTTTTGTTATTATAATTGTTTTTTTATAAAAATTAGATTTATTTTGAAATGGTTGTTAAATATTATATTTTTTAAATTAATTCAATTAAAATATTTTAGTTTATTTTAAATATAATAAATGACAAATTTAGTAGAAATTCTTTATCAAATTTAGGTAGGACTCTTTATTAACACCTTTAATTTATATACATGTGTTAAAATAAACCCGTGATTGTAGACCTGTTTTTCAAAAATCGTTCACCTATTCCTCTTTTTCTACTACCACAACGAAAAACTCAAAAACTTCAAACACATCTTATTGCGCGGCCTTTCTTCCACCAATTGTAAACCACGAAGCTTTGCCTTTTTGGACGATAAAGGTGCAAGGTTTATTCGAATCTTCATTTCCTAATCTTCTTGTTTTAGTTAAGTAAGAATAATATTTCAGAATTTTTTGTTTGGATAGATTAAACATAAGTAGGTTGATAGTGTTTTGTTACTTTAGTTGTGTGTTTTTTTGCTAATTATAATATGAAACAAAGAATAGTTACCAAACAAACTTTACTAGCCAAAGTTTGACTAGATATTCATTTGATTTAATTAGATAAAAGTTAAAGTTATTCATGTTTGTTTACAATGTCAAATTTTGAGGATGTACCACCAATCCGTGATTTAGAGATCTAAAGGCATATCGTTTATTCATATTGAAATCAGCACATTAAATTGTAGCTAGTATTATCGTTTTGCTCATTTTTCTGTTATGTGATATTAAATTAGGTTAGAATAATTTTTATTAATTTATTTATTTTTTGCAATTGGAACGTTCTCAATAAACACAATACGTTAATGAATCAAAAATTTTACACTAACAAATTTGGATATATTACTATTTTGATATTACTTAGATTGTTTCCATGTTTGGCTATATATGGACAATATCGAGTTGTTTTATTGCATACACCAATCTGAGTTTATTGACGTGACTTACATATTATCAATATCTTCAATTTTGAGTAAATATAAACAAATTCAAATTGATTCTTCAACTAAAGAAACTTTTAACTTGTGACAAAGAAAATAACATGTTATATTTGAAAACCAGTTATAACTTAGTCAATTTGTCAAATGTTGAAGAAATAGAAGATGAAAAAGTTTCTACATATGAGCAGAAGAAATGGACATTGAAAATACTTTGATTCAGATGATGAAGCTTTGTATATTAAGTAAGCGTTGAAAAAATTGATTATGATAATTTCGATTGGGAGAAATTGAATAATGAATCGATATAAAAATCTAGTACTTATAATCTAAATGATAGCGAAAATAACATGTTTATGGTTGAAATGACTTTTAAGACAAAATAAGATGTGAAATGACTATATCAGAATATAATCATACAATAGCTTTGAGATTAAGAGTTGCTAGTAATAAAAAAAAAATCAAGATATATGTGTTATATAGATTGAATTCTCTTGTTACTATCAACTCTTAACATTAAAACTAATTTATGATCACAATTATATTCTGTTATAGCCATTTTCATATCTTCTTTTGACTTAAAGTCATTATAATAACCATAAACCTATTATTACCGCAGTCATTTAAATTATAAGCAAATATTCTATTAAGTTTTCGGACAGGTTCATTATCCAATTTCACCCAAACGAAATTATCATAATCAATTATTTCACCACCTACTTCATATACAAAGCTTCCATTATTTGAATCATTAAAGATATTTTCACTACACATATCATTCATTTCTTTGTCAAGAAATCTGAGGCTCATATGTTTGAACACACTCCTACTCCTACAACATTTGACAATTAAACTAGGTATAACGTCTGATTCCAAATATAATATAGTATTCCCATTGACACAAGTCAAATGTTTATCTAATTGAAAAATCATATAGATTTGAAATAAAACAACTTGACATTGTCCATATTGTAATCAAACTTTGAAACCATTTCAGTATTATCAAAATAGTTAAATTATCCAAATCTGTTACGAAATATAACAAATTTAGATCCATTAACATATTGTGTTGTTTCATAACTCTTATGGAGTATCTCTCAATTGTTTATAACTAATTTATAATCGTTTCAATTGAAAGAAAACAAACAATTAATAAACATTATTCTCCATGTAACATAATCCAATATCACATAACATTTATAACAGAAAAAGTGTAAAACGATATAACTATCAGCTATAATCTAATGTGTTTATTTCAATATTAATAATCAATCCGTGATGAACAACATTTTATATGCCTTTAGATCTCTACAACCTAGATTGAATTCAAACTGAAGTATTGTTCTCAAAATTTGACATTGCAAATTAACATGAGTAACTTTTATCTAATTAATCAAATGAATGTCTAGTCAAATTTCGTAAAATCTTCAACTGAAAGATCGAACACCATTCATATATATCTCATGCAAGTGCTAGATCAATTCATAAAATGATTAATCATCCTAAAACACATCTACTTATAATACCAGTTAGCAGATTTTTATACAAAATCAATGGAAGGCCCTCAATTTTGCAGACTACTTGACAAATATATTCATAAAAATTGTATCTTGAGGGAATGTTATAAGTAAAATGATACATACTTTATTAGCCTTATGAATACAGCAAGATCTTTAAGTGCCAGCCAGTTCTGGTTTGGCCTTCTGTTTGCTTCTCTATGGTTCACCCTTCCTTTTTTCGTCCTTCCTTAAGGCAAGTCCTAGGATTACAAAGAAAAAAAATTATGGAATCAATGAGCATCATCCGCAGTGAAATCTGGCTCGGGAGGCTTCTGCAATTTCACAAGTGACATTGAGATCTTCAAATTCCTATTCCGGTGAACACCGCGGAGGGCATTAGCCGCAAACCTAGAAGCCAAGAATGTCGCTCCAAGACTATAGGACCCTGAATTACTACGGCTAGCAGCAGCGGCAGCTTCTTCCTCTTCTTTACGACGAATTTCCATAATCTTCCTCTTACAGTACCTCCTCCATGCAGCTTGTATAAAGCAAGCAGCCCATGTTCGCCATTGCTGAGAGTAAAACCGGAAAGTGTGCTGAACCTGTCTACTGTGAAGCCGCCTGAACTGACTAGCCACAAATTTGAGCTCTTCAGCTACTAGTGCAAAGGCTTCCACCTCTTTTAAAGCTTTCACTGTTCGAGTTGAAGATGGGAGGTTGGAACCGGATTTGGGATCAAGTGCCCATGTTAGAAGCTCGTCACCACAGAAATCTCCTTCTTTAAGAAAGCTGCGGTTGAAGAAACCGCTTCTGCCACCATCTGTGGTTACGCTCTCGAGACGACCGCGTATGATGAAGAGCATTTCATCGACTGGATCTCCTTCACGGACTAAATAGGTATTTTCTGTATATAAACATGGCTTCAACCGCTCGCAAATGGCATCGAGTAGCCTCTCGTCCATATCCTCAAACAGAGGGACCTGAATGCCAGAAAAAAAAAAGTAGGGGTATTTTAGTTACTGATTTGAATGACTTGGTTGATGATGGGATAATCCATTATCAAACAAGACTATTAATGATATTTTTGTGGTTTTAACAAGTGTTAGTGCACCTTGACTAATCTTGGGCATAACTCTATATTATCAGCATACAAAAGACAACTTTAACCCTTACAAATTAATTAACTTAAGTCACAATAAGGGTAAAATAGTCTTCAAATACTTTTCCACATTTATTTTGCTAACACTTATCTAATCCGACACTTAATATTCAACATTCAACACTTAATTTTAAATTTTATCAAACACACCCTTAGGTCTCTTGTCACTTCAGGTTAGGTTTTTGTGACATTCTTCTCTAGTTGGAAATGGAAAAATAGAAGATAATTACCCTTTTCACTAAGGCAAGACATAGATGCCGTTTGATGTCCCTTCTGAGATCCTTTGGTAAAGTCTGAACTAGGCTTTCCTCGTCTACTCCACGTGTTTCCAACCACTTGTACTGGTCATAACGTCTTACACGTTCTCTTAGATCTTGTGGAAGCATACGATGATGCATCCACTGCTCTGAATCTCGCCTCTTCACTCTCATCTCCTCAAGTCGGATTGTAAGAGATTGAAGATATGTCTGCAACAACAACAGTCCCCACAAATTGAATCATGACAACTGTGTTAACAGAAACTTATCACAAACATAAAGGGGAAAAAAACAGTTGCTCAACCTGCATATTTCCGATTAAAAGAGCAAACAAGATGAGACCCAATATAGCTAATGCTATTGAGAATATTGATTCTCCAGGATAGGTGCTGGTTTGAAGTCCCTGGCCAAGTGTACTGTAGAAGAGGAAGTAAATTAAAATGCAATAAGTAGACAACCATAAATCAAAATTACCAGCATACACAGGTTCTGTTCTTCATATTGAATTTGATGGCGATAATTGTCTCTAATTTTCCTATAACCCATTTGGGATCAATAGATGGTGTTGACTTGACGTTTACAAGGGTTTTAATTTGAATTTTGAGAAACACAGATGTAAACAGACATTTCTAAATGGTGTTAATGATGCTTCTAGATAATTAAAATAGAGGTCCACTTTGATCTGCTATTAGTTACTAAAAAAATATCAAGTAAAACCTAGAGCTTTTGTTTTTGAAATAATCCAATTTTTTGGGGGAAAAATCTTGTTTCATGAAAAAATAAATTAGTTGGGTTAAATAACTAGATATCATTTAATATTTTAAAATGTTATAAAAAACAAAGTAAAGTATTTTAATATTTTAGTTCATGATTATTGATGATGGGATAAGGGGTTATTCCTTCATCAAACAAGGCCCTACTCACCTCAGGTTCTGAAGTCCCCACCATAGGCAGTAAAAGTATTTAGATGTGAAATTCCTCGAAGAAACAATGCCACTTTGCAAAGCTTGTTGGAAGATCCCAAAATCAAATGGAGGTTTATCACCAGAACATTCTGAACCAAGAACCGAAGAACTAATGTTCTTCCATGCATCATAACCTTCCAGGAACTGATTTCCACAATAGAGAAAATGTGTATTACATGCTTCATTTTTTTTGCAAGCTTTATACAAACATGTATCATTACGTTCCACAGAGAGTAAGTACCAGAAAGCTCCAACAATCTGCATGTCAAGAAATATGGATCATTAAACAATGTAGATGATACAGTGGGAAAGCAGAAAATGATGCATAAAGCTAAACAAGAAAAGGCCTAATTGGAAACACTTTTATATCTGGATCTGGATCTGGATCTAGCTAAGAAACCACCAATATTTTTGGATACAGATTGCTAGTAGCATGGAACTAAACAAGCATTGAAAGGATGTGAATGTGTAACAAAAGAAAATAATAATAATAATAATAATAATGGATCTATATGGAAATAATAAATGGAGGCAATATGTTGTAGTGAGCAACTTACATGACTAGCAAGCATGTATAGCATCAAATAGGATACAGCACCAGCCCATGCAGTTTCAGCAAAGACACCAGCAGTTCTTTTCATTTCCGTGGTTAAAGGTATAATACGGAGAAATCGAGGTACATATTGAAACAACACAATGAAAAGAAGAGCTTGTTTTGTAGCCAGCACATCAGAACCTTTTGAGCCCTTGAGGAATTTCCACACTACAATCTGCAAATTTGGAAGGAGTCAACTGCCTGTTTTGTTATAGGTTTTGTCAACTTGATCAAAATACAACAAAATCTACATTTCTCATAAGCCTCTAATTGTAAACTGATCCATGAAAAGTTATGGATAACAATCCAGAAATTTACCTCAATCACACTTCTCATACCAAACAGAAAAAAAAAATTGTATTTCATGCACCATAAACATCTGCTAGTAATTAAACGTTGTACATATACATGTGCTACAGATAACCTGGACAGAACTAACTGTAAAGAAAGCGATAATAAGAGTTTCTAACCTGTGGCAGAGGAAGTATAGCAAGAAAATCGATGATAAAATAGGTCCGGAGATATCGCTTAGCAATTTGTGCTGGATCTATCACGAGCTCACCTCTTCCAAACACTCTAGATGATGGAGCAATGTAAGCTGTCCTGAATTGGAGAGCCATGCGAAAAAGGTAGAAAGCATCTACAATTGTTCGAAGAGTTGTAGCTATCACAGCCAATTTTCTATCAATCCCCAAACAATTGGACGATCCATTGAACACTGGAAGATAAAAGAAAAAAGGATCCACAAAAAACGCTAAAATACATGATACAACAAAGAACCTATTCCAAAGCTGGAGGAATTTGTCTTGAGGATCAAATATCTTCTTCTCAGACACTTCAAGGTCTTCAGGGAAGACTGCCCTATAAAATCTAAGTGACCTTCCAATCGACTTAACCCCTTCAGATCCTTTGGCCTTCTTGGTATCAATCATAGAAGACTTCGATGGGATATTAGCAGCGCGAGCAACACGAGCTAAACCGTCGATTCCAAATGCACATTTGTTCATTCCGACAGTAGACGGCGAAGATAATCTTGAATCCAAATCATCCAACCTAGACACACACACACACACACACACACACACAAACAAACAAACACAAACACAAAATTAACCTAAATAGAGATTCTGATATCAAGATGTCTCCAAATAAAGGCAAAACTTTTTTTCGAGAAAACATTAAAATTGTCTTTACCTCACAAACTTCTCCCTTTGACCATCAAACATTTGCTCAAGGCCAAATTACAGCAATCTTTGTAATTCCTTTAATCTTTAGAATTGATTCATAGAAATTCACTGGAAGTTTAAAAAGCACCAAATAGACCTATCTGCAATATAAATAGCAAAATCAAGCTCAATAGTTTGTCCACGTCTCTCAGGATTGAAGTAGCACCACTTTACGCATGAAATACGATTGAACTAGCAGTAGAAATATGATAATCGATAGCAAAGTTTGAATCTTTGAAATCAATCTCACTATTTCGAACCTAAAAAGCATAAAACCCAAAACAAAATCTCAGTCTAGAATTTGTACTTACATGTGCTTAGATGAAGATGAAGATTACAAAGGTTGAAAAGACGGAAGATCCTGGAATCTACCCAATTCATAGATGATATCGTCAGATTAATTTCTTCAAATGAATGTTTTAGGTGTAGAGAGAGAAAGAGAGGAAAAAGATGGGAAAGAGCAGGAAGAAAGTCTCCAGCTGCTGACTGCTTAGACTTACAATGACCGAATCTCACCCGCCAACCAAGTGCTTAGTATTTTTTTTGTCTACTTTAGTCCTTCAATTTCTAACATGTGTACTTTGGCCCTCAATCTAAAAAAAATCAATAAAATTCTTAAAAGTTATGAAATTAATTATTTATACATAAAAATTTGTTTGAAGTTTTGACATTTCTTTAGTAGTTTTGTGGGAGCGTTGATTTGGTCTTTCACTATTTGTCGGTATGTCTTGGTTTATCATTCTTTTGATGGAATAGGTTGGGTGTGAGATTTATCATACTTTTTATTATTTTTTATTTTCTTTTATGAAAATGTATTTTTTTTTAAATATATATTAATTTTTACTTTTATTTAACTATGGGTCTATTTTATTTGTTAGTTGTATCTTATTTTTATTTGTTTTATAACACACATTTAGTATAATTTAAGTGAAAAATATATCTAAAAACAAAATATGTCACAAATTTGATTTATAGTAGAAACTTTGAAGTTAAAAAGGAACATAAATGTGAATAAATGTGAATATCTTGTTAATACATGATGGAATCAATCCAAATTGGGATGACAATAGATAAATCTAATCCAAATTTTACCTCAGAGATTTTTTACTCGCTTTGTTCAATTTTGAGGAATCTATCTACACCTCCTTAAAAAAAATAAGAAGAAGAATTTTTTTTTGATAAAATTATATAAACGAATTTTTATATATATTAAAAATTTATATTATTAAAAAAAATAAATTTAAAAATCTTATAAAATATAATAAATAAATATATTTGTGATGTTATATATTTAATTGTGTTTATTATTATTTAGGATAAAATCACGGTAAGATCGGGTCGAGTTGGGATGAAAACACAAATACCAACGTTGTCCCATTTTTAAAACGGATAAAAATATCACATACTGAATGATTAGAATAAAATCCGTATAGTTTTAATTCGTAGTTATTAAAAAATTGAGTTGATCTCATTTAACCCAACATTTTAAAAACAATTTTATTTAATAGTCTACTAGTAATCTAATTTTATTTTAATGAAACAATAAGTTAATATTAATATTTAAATTTGAATATTTATACAAGAAAATTGTTGTGAATTTAAGGGCCTAAATGAAACGAAATAAAACTTGTGGACTGATATAAAAAATCGATAATAATTTCTCATAAGAAAGGCAAGAAAAGATAGAGAGCATGAGCAACACGTCTTATGTCTGCACATCATTTTCTTAAATCAGTTGCTTTTTTTATTTATTTATAAAGAATCACATGGAAAATAATTTATTAATCAATCAATCATTACTTATTTAATTTTATTTAAAATATCAAAATTTTATTATATTATTTAAAATGTTAAATTAGTTTGTTTTATATAAATAATTTAGTAAATATTTATTTTAATACTTCTCTTTTACATTTAAAAAATAATAATTTTATAACAATAAGAAAATACTAATATATATATTTCTCAAATCTCAATAAATTAAATTTTGTTAGTAACATTTAATATGTAGGTCTCAAATCTCAATATTTAATAAAATAAAATTCAATTTAAAAAATAAATATAGTACATTAAAAGATTTTGTCAAATTAATCTTAAGTACCCTTACAACTTATTTAAGTAACTCAAATAGAAAAAGTTATAAATCTCAGTCTCATTCACACTAAAAACGTTGTAAATTAATAACAAAATCAAAATATCGTACACCAAAAAGGGGCACCAAAAAGGGGCAAGATAGAATTCAAGAACATATTAGTTCAGAACAAAATGAACTGACAAGTTCTTGATCCACATAAGACAGGAGTTGATGTTCTGTAATATTAGTTGCAACAACAGCTAATACAAAATGCAACCTACCAGAGTTGTATTCCATTCTTCTTGTGCCAATTATTGGTTGATCTTTCACATCCATGGCTGATTCTTCAATCACAAATGCTTCTTTCCGCCCTTCTTATGAAGTATCATCTTCTTGTTCTTCTTCTTCTGTAAAGGAACATAAATTCTCGATAATCCCTTCTTCACTTCAGTTTTTTTGCCAACGCGATGAGAAGCCAGATCTTTAACTTTATCAGATGAGCAATAATCTGTCTTTATTTCTTGTTTCTCCACAGCTGTTTTTGGGAAAAATCCAATCTCAAAGTTCTTCCCCTCCCCCTGTCCTAATTTAAGCACATTGGACTTGTGTTTCTTCCCTTTGAGGTGTTCATTGAGATTTTCCTTGCAAGTAGCACCAACTTTGCATAGTGAACAATAATTCAACTCATTCTTAGACGCCATCTTCTCTGATGAAGTGACTGGTGTATCGGCTTTACGCTTCGATCCGGAAAGATTCACTGTGGGCTTGTCCTAAAAATGGAAATAAGAACCCTGATTACTTACTATGCCAAAAAGTAACATAAACAAATGAATAGATAAAAAGAATGGTGAGACTTCCAAATCCAAAATATAGGTTGAGATTTTTAAGTTTTCCCCAAGTTTCTTCGCTTCGAAGGGATAAAAGAAAATTGAACACCTTGTTTCCATCCTTTGGGAGTTTTTGGTCAATAGAGAATATCTGCTCTACTCAAAATGATTCTCCATATGAAAACATTATGGTTCATCAATGCATCAACATAAGCACATGAGTTCTACAATGGCCCTATTTCAAAATTCTGTATATGGAATTGGACAAACTAAGTTCTTTTTCCAAATGTGATACCATCTAGATCCAATTCAAGAAATCAGATAGAAAAAAGTGTTGTCAAATGAGGTCAATATATCAAGCTGACATATGGGTATATTTGCACAGATATTTTGGACTCATTCTATATGAATCTAAATCAAAATCTCATACAAAAACTGCAATGAATTTCTGAATCTATGTTAAACTTCTTTTTGTTGCCCCAGATGGAATCTGAATCTATGTTTCTTTATGTAATTTCATTAGGATTCAAACTTATAACTTTCTTTCTAAATGAAGCCCATTCAATGATTCAAAATTTCAATGAATGATAACTGTACCAAATTTCTAAGCATGCTTCCAAATCTCAATAATTTTCAATATGCTTAAAGGAGACAGTAAAAAAGAGAAAAGAAGCCGTATACTGACCATTGACTGAGCTTCCTCCTCACTAGCCTTTAAAGGAAGAATTTTGACAGTTGAAACCCTAGGCTCTGAACTACGCTGAAATTGCATAGAATCCAAAACTTCAAATCTAGTAACTGCAGGAAATTCTGATCTTTTCTCAAAAGGCAATGTTAGGTTTTCCTCCAAAGATCTAGTTTCAGATGGAAAGTACGAACTTCTAAGATTGGAAATCATTGAAGATGAAGTTAATAAACCACTAGCTCTGTTCAAATTCACATGTCTCGACTCTAATATCAATTCTCTTCTCATCTCTTCATCAAACATACGTCTCCTTACAATTTCAGCCGCTATAATTTCCTCTCTGATTCGATCCTTTTCTATTTCCCTCTGAATTGCTGCGCTTGAATCGATAGGGTTTGGGAAGTATCCACCGAACAGCGGTCTGGTATTTGACAACCCTAAGTGATGGTAGCCGTCTGAAGAAAGCAAAATCGAACACAAGAAATCAATGAAACAGAATATCAAATTTGTCAGCTTTAAAATCAAAAGATCGAACAAAGAAACCCACCTCTCAATAATGTTTGTTCGGCAAAGTAACCCATACCCACAGAAGAAAGCGGATGATTGTATAATGGGGATTGCTCATTCAAGCGTTGAAGATTGAAATCCATAGTAAAGAAAGATTCTTTACATGCAGAAGGAGTACTTTCAGTCAGAGAAGGGAAGAAGAAGAGAACGGAATAGGGTTTATTTATTTTTTTTTTCTAAATAAGAAATCAGTATTTTAGAATTATAAGATTTTATTTTCCTTTTTAAGGAAAATTGGGCCTCAATATTCGCTGACCGAGATAATCTGCCCGCCGACCGAAACCGACTCGTATAATAATTTTTTTCAAAAAATATATCATTAATTATTTTTTTTTTAATAGAAAAGGTAAAATCATATAATGAATAAGTTTAAGGTTAAAGGTTAATCTATATGTTATGTATAATAATTATAACTATTTATTTATAGGTAATTAGAATCTGTTTAACTAATAAATTATATATTTTCATCTTCAGAGTAGGAGAAATAAAACTTCGGTTAGGATTTTACAAATTAGGGTTTTTTTCTAATGGTTATGGGTCAAATTATTTTTACTTATTATTTATATTGAAGAAAAATAATTATTTAACTTATTTTTATATATTTAAAAACATTTTAAGTTAAAATTATAAATAAAAAAATCCAAAAGATTTCTAGTATCTTAAACGGGAAATTTGACGAAATGACCCTAAAAATGGTCTTAAATACGTTGGTAATCAGCGCATAAATTTAATTGTGCAAATGACCACTTTAAAATATTCTGACGAAATTACCCGTCATAACGCGAAGAGCATGATCATCACGCGAAGGGCACAATCGTCACGGGAAGGGCACGATCGTCACGCAAATGACACAATCATTGTGGACTTTTCACAAGTTTTTCCTTCGCGAGACGATTTTGCCTTCGCATTACACGGCGGGTAATTTCGTCAAAATATTTTGAAAGAGTCATTTGCACAATTAAATTTATGGGTTGATCATCAGCGCATTTAAAATCATTTTTAGAGTCATTTCTTCAAATTTCCCTCTCAAACATTATATTCTTTCATATATTTTTTTATTCTTCTATTTTATTAATAGTTAATTAATTTTATTTTAATTTTAGTTTTTAATTTTATATTTTATTTAAATGTAAAACTAACTTGACAGGATAGTTGATACTATCATTACTTAAACTTGTGATATTTTTCTGTAAATTTGTACGATTAAAAACAAAATAATAATTTTATCCTCGTTTATTTATCAAGTCATTCCCGTCAACCAACTAACATATTTCTTATTACACAAACATCTCCCCAACTCACTTCAGTCCACCAACAATATTATTCTTATTCACTTATCAAGTCACTTTCTACCAAATCACTTCCATCAACCAACCAACATATTTTTTATTACACAACCATCTCCTTAACTCATTTTCTAACAAGTTACTTCCGTCAACCAATCAACATATTTTTTATTATGCAACCATCTCCTCAACTCACTTCAGTCAACCAACAATATTATTCTCACTCATTTATCAAGTCACTTTCTACTATGTTACTTCTGTCAACCAACCAACATATTTCTTATTACACAATCATCTCATCAACTTATTTATCAAGTCACTTTCGTAAAACAACAAATTCCATATTAGGCCTTATTTGGATTCAGGTTTTTTTTAAAACCTAGAGGAAAAAAATAAATAATGATTGGTAATGATTTTGAGGAGGTGATGATTATTTTTGATAAAAAGATTTAAAAAGTATTAATATATAAAAATAAAATAAAATATATTAATTTTAAATCTCTCCATATTTATAATATACACTAATATTTTAACTATTTTTTTAATTTTTTTTAAATCTTAATATATAGTTATATATAGGATGATTTCTCAAAGTAACCTTGTTTGCAGTTCACTTTCCCAAACTAACCTAGTTTGTTCATTCATTCCCAAACTAACCTAGTTTGTTCATTCATTCTCAAACTAGTCTAGTTTGTTAATTCATTCCCAAGTTTACTATTCAATTCAGTTTTTTATTTATTTATTCTTTTTACATTTAAAATTCATTATATATCAACTAAATTATTTATATTTTGATATATAATTTTATATTATTTTTTTATAAATTTGATTATTTATATTTTAATATATATATATATATATATTTACATTTTAATTATTATTTATATATATAATAAATATTCCCTTTAGCATTCTAATAAATAATTGATAAATATTAATAAATTTAAAATATTTTGACTATAATAATATAATAATTATATATTCATAAAAAAAAATTTAAACTTATCAATTATTTATTAAATATAATAACATTTTTAATTAATATTTTAACCCTAGAAATATGATAATCTTGTTATTATATTTAATAAATAATTGATAAATTTAAAAAGATATTAGTATTCATCAATAATAAATTATTTATTAAAATTATTTAATATTTATTGAACTATATAAATAATAATTGAAATATAAATATATATATATATATATTAAAATATAAATAATTAAATTTATAAAAAAATATTTACATTTAAATTATATATCAAAATATAAATAATCTAATTTATAAAAATAACAATTTAAAATATATATTAAAATATAAATAATTTAGTTTATATAAATAATAATTTAAAATATATATCAAAATATAAACTTTATATATAATAAATTTTAAATGTAAAAAAAATATAAATAAATAAAACTGAGTTTGAATAGTAAACTAGGTTAGTTTGGGAATGAATGAACAAGTGGGAAAGTGAACGCCAAATAAGCTTTCGAAACCATTCGTTATATATATATATATATATATATATATAATGTATTAATTATTTTTATCATATATAGTTATATATTCAATTTTAATAATATTTTCAGATTATTCTTTAATTAAAATTGATTATAATATATAGTTATATTTTAATAATATTTTCACATTTATATATTAAAATTTATAAATAATGTATTAAAAAAATTTATAAATTCTCTATACATATTTATAATTATTATATAATTAATTATTTTTCTTTATTCATTATATCATTTATCTATTATTCATAAAATTATCATATTTATCTTCTAAATTATTAGAATTCATATTTATTAAATTCATCTTTAAACAATTTTTTATTTTTGTTAAAATATATTTTTTTTATATTTCTCTCAGAATTTATTATATATAATTATTTTAACTTTTTTTCTTAATTTAATTTTTTAATATTAATAAATAATTTTATATATACATCAATAATATATTTGTATTCATTATTTATAATATGTAATTATATATTAAAATTTTAAAATACTTTCACTTTATTCTCTAATTAAAAATTTTAAATAATTTATTAAAAAAATATTTTTTATACATCCTCCATACATATTTATTATTTATATAATTAATTAATTTTCTTTAATTCATTATATTTATTTATCTATTATTATTTATGTACACAATTATTTTAACTCCTTTTTTTAATTTAATTATTTTAATTAATAATTTTATATATACAACAATACTCAAATTTATATTAATTATTTTATAATTTATAATTATATATTAAATTTGAAAAATATTTCACTTTATTCTCTAATTAGAAATTTCTAATTAAAAAGTAATTAAAATCGAAACCCCTAAACAAACATGTCCTTAAATAGGTGTTTGTGTCGCAAAATAGGTTGGATGCGTGAGTTTGGGCTTGATTTGGCTCGATGTCAACGACATGGGTGCCCAGTCAATGCGAATGCTGGTTCTTGGTCGATCGCGAGATTTCTCAATCGAAAGACATGTCTAGTTGTTTTTCTCGGTCGAGAACCTGATCAGACTAAATATTCTCGGTCGAAAATAGGGTCTGACTAGTTTTCTTAGTTGAAAACCAAGTTAGGGTAAATTCCTCTGGTCGTCTTCAAGAACACTGTACAGGTTTCAAGATTTCACCAAGAGCTTTCATTCATTGACCAAGGGTACATGAAGCTTTGTTTCCTTATATAGAACATGTTCATCGTCGTCCCAAAATAACATTGGATCAAATAGAGACTGAATCGGGTTTAATTCTTGGACAAAAATGAGATTTTGAATTTTAAGTTTAATTCAGCATTCAAGTTTATTAATATATTTTATATGTTTATTAGAATTAATTTAAACCATAAAAATATTAAGTTTGAACCAATTTAAGAACTGATATTTTCATATTATTTTAAAAATGTCAGTTTTTGAACCAACCTACCTTGAATGGATTGAGATTGATACTAATTTTCAAAAACATGATTTCATAACTTTTTTTAAAATTAATTAGGGTGTTCTTTTTTTATCATTTTTTTTTGGTTTGATAAAGAATATTAAATATGTTTGATATAATAGTGAACAAAAACATGTGTTAGAGTCTAATCATAATGACAAAATAGATAACTTACTAATCCACAATTATTTGTAATTTACAGTTACTTTTATAAATAAATAATTTTTGAAAAGACAAAATGAATTGTATTAGTATTAGAAGTATAGTTGCCCTAATAAGTTTCCAGTCTGACGGCCGACTTGAAGCCCCAAACCATTCACATCCTCTCTGCCTGATCGAAGAAGACAACTCGCAACCCATTCGTGAAGAAATTATCAAAAAAAATCAGCAAAGAAGAAGAAGAAGAAGATATGTAAGAATCGGTCCGATGCTACTGATCTTACAGAGTTTAACTAGTTAATTCGCGACCTTTTTGCGATTTTCTTCTCGGCCTGAGTTTTTTGAAACTCGAGCGAGTTAACGAGTATGGCCCCATTAGATTATTATTATTTTCCATTTTCTTTATATAACCAGATTTCTCTGAATTCCTCTCATCATCTCCACCCATCTCGTTATCTATTCAGATTTCGCACTCTTCACTCTGCAATAAGACATTCTGAGATTGGAATTGGAAGAGAGAAACTCTGCTTGTGTGTGTAAAGAAGAGAAATTTGGGCAAATTAGCAACACCCATGATGATTATAACAGCGACGACATCCATGACCTCTCAGTTCGGGGCTTTCAAATCCCTGCCGCCAGTTTGCTCCTCTATTCGCAACTTACCCATCAAATCCATCGGCATAGTTCGATTTTCTCAATTTACCAAGAAAACCCAGACCTTTAATCTCAGTTCCTCTCGGAGCATTTCTAGAATTTCCCCTCTTCTTCCTAGGACGGTTTCGTCTGATTCCTCTTTGACGCAAAAGGCCCCATCTTTCTCCGTAGTTGCTCACAAAGGCTACAAAATGAAAACCCACAAGGTCCCCACTCTATCTTTCTCACTATCTGTGTTGTAAACTTTCTG
Source organism: Impatiens glandulifera (assembly GCF_907164915.1). Lineage (NCBI taxonomy): Eukaryota > Viridiplantae > Streptophyta > Magnoliopsida > Ericales > Balsaminaceae > Impatiens > Impatiens glandulifera. The sequence goes on along the minus strand of NC_061865.1, from coordinate 50,282,644 downwards.
ATGTTGTTTCTTTGGGGCTTCAGGCTTCAGCCAAACGATTTAGAGTGACAGGTACTGGGAAAATCATGAGGAGGCGAGCTGGGAAACAACATTTACTCAGGAAGAAGAATACCAAGAGAAGAGTCAGACTTTCTAAGATGGTTAGAACACTCTTTTTCTTACTCAATTCCTTCTATTTTATGAACTTGAAAGAATACATTTACTAGGATGTCTGATTAGTATTAATCTTCCCCACTTTATCATTCAATATTACTCGTGATCTGCTGAAAATGATTGTATTTCAGTCCATGAATCTGCATTTTTTCGCTTGAAAATGATACATGTGAGAATAAAATCAGAAGTACTAGCAAAAACCTAGTGTTATTTGCAAATATGCCAAACTTGTTCATATGAAGAAGGATGATTTTCATTTGGAATTTACAATTACTTGTTTTTCATTGGAAATCAAATGTTGTGGGTGTGTTATATGTATTAGACTAAAATTAAAAACCACAGAAACTAACAATATGCCACCCACTTCCAAATGTTGCAATTTTGACATGGGGTTTGTTGGCTCATATAATCACACACTTCATTTGATCCTTTTGCAAATCAATCCGTAGTAAAATGTTTCAATTTGATCGGGTGGTTACACCGCATTTACAACTTCCAAATGGCCTCATGTCCCTAGTGGTGTTTGATTTTATTGGTTTTGTGGTTTTCTGAAAGCTTGTTTTGTTTATAAGGCGTGACTAGCTCTTTTGAAGGGTTTAGGGCTTTTTTATGTGGGTTACTTGAATAATGAAAAATCTTGTTTGTTGTCAAAACTGGTTTATTTGGATAAAATGTCTAAATATCGTTGCTACTTAGCCGAGGGAATGCATTTTGGGTTTTGAACATCATTTGTATTGTTGAATTGCTCATAATTTTCATCACTGTGTTTTGTGTGCTTCAAGCAACTTCATGCATATCAAAGTTTTCTTAATGTAATCTTTGCCACAAGAATTTGACTTATTTCAACTCTAAACAGAGTTATGATGCACCAATTTAATGTGACTTGAAGGTTGAGCTGTTCTATGAACAACATTGTCTCACTTATTCAATGTTTGTATTGTTTGAAGCTTCCTCTTGAGCTCTTAGGATTCGAGATTGTATTTGGTTCAACACTAGACCTAAAACCCATAGCTTAAATTACTTGTTGAAGCTTGATCATGCGTTTTTAAGTCTTAAAATTTAGAAACAACTATCCACTATAACCCTTAAAAGAACTAGATTCCCTCTGCACCTAGCATTGGTAGACCTCATACAATGTCTTAGTTGATTGTAGTAGTTTGATCCGCATGTTTTTGATTATGCCTTACTTTGATGCATTCTTTTTAATATTTGCTGAAGTGTTCTTATAAAGATTCGGTTTAATATTTGCAGCTACAAGTTGACCGGAGTGACTACAACAATGTCATTGGCGCCTTGCCATATCTAAAGGTGAACCGAGCGAACTAGAACTAGGGATGGCCATTGTTTTTTTCTTTCTAAGAATTGAAATGTAAATCATGCCAACCCTGGCTGTAATTTTCAGGCTTCTGATCAACTTATGTCTATTTAGATTTTTCACCCCAAATGTTGATTATGATAATTTGTAACCACAGATGAATGCATTTTATTTCTCCTAAATAAAATGCATATGTTTTTTTTGGGTTTTAGTAGGATTGAATATAAGCTCACATAGTTTAAATGATAAAAGTCTATACTTAATAAACCAAAGGCTTATACTTTAATTCGATAATAAATTTTATGAGTTTTTACTCAATATTAACCTTTGATAAAAGTATTATTATTAAATTTAATTAATTTTATTTAGTAAAATTTAAGTTAATTAATTTTAAATTGATTTTATTTGATAAAATTTAAGTTTAATTTAAATTTAATGGAAATATATATTACAAATTAATCATATAATTGATTGTTAAGTGGAAAAACAAATAGTTTATTACTTATTGATATATTTATTTAAAAAATAAAATATTAAAAATTCACTTAATTAATTCATTAAATTTTTTTTTATATCTTGATTTTGATTATTTAATAAATAAATTTAGTAAGAATTGATATTTATCAAAATAAAAACAAATAAATTAAATATAATTAATTGTTTTAAAATAATAAATTATTATAATAGATATTTATACAAATATTATAAAATATTTAAAATTAATTTATATAAATTAAATAAAAGTATATGATAATAGATAGTTTTCTCTCTAAACATTTTATTTTTCAATTCTAAAAATTATTCTTTCAAGTTTCAAAGTATACATTGTCTTAATTTATTTTTTTAGGATAATAAATAAGTTTTAAAATACAATTCTCATTTTAAAACTTATATTTATTTAAATATATTTTAAAATTTCTTTTATAATATATTTTTTTTTATATGAAACATTTTTTTATTTTTTATCAATTAAATCTCACTCAATTAATTAACTAAAATTTAAAATAATTAAAAAAATATATATTTTATTGTCATATATTAATAAATAACAAGTACTAGAAGTAGATGAAGTTGAAGTTAATGAAAGTAGATGAAGGTGAAATTAATGAACTTAATTTGTATCCTAAAATATGAAATTGTTCATCAATTAACTAGTTGTACTTTTTCTTCAAATATATGATATTGGTGCATCTCATTTACTTTAAATAAATGTAGAAGCCTAATGAGAGAGACAAGTCACACCAAATAAAAAGTATCAAATGTAAATTATTCAGTTATATATCAAAATAATCAAAATGATGTTATAACATTTAGTTTATAATTTTAAAATATATTATTTGTATTTAAATTTGTGTCCTATCGAAGAAAAGATAATGATGTTAATTTTTTATTTTTTACAAATTGTAAACCTAGTTTTTTTAATACGAACTAACTAGTCTAGTCTTTTGATGAAAAGAGCTTGAACCACTAAATCATGATTTATTTATATTAAAAATAATAAACTTGTAAATATTGTGGATGATGCACAGCAAATTTCATTTATTAAATAATTATTATTTAAAATATACACTTTTAATAGATATTTTTCTAAATTATTTATTTTATAATTTAAAAACATATATTTTTTTATATTATTTATTCTATAAATAAATTAATGAGTTATTTGAAAACAATAAACTATATTATAAAAAAGATATTAAAATTTTTATTTATTAAGTTATTAAAAATATACATTTTAAAGAATATAAATGATTGTCTAGTGATTCAACAACCTAGTATAAATTTTAGGTTTTTATTTCCAATTAAATAAATATGACACAAATTATAACATTAAAGCACAATATATTTTTAGATTAGGAATAAAATTGGTATTTAACTTAATATATATTCTCAAAATTTTATTTTACCAATAAATATGCAGTTAAATCACATTTTCATTTTTTTAAAACTAATTATTTATATCTCATGATACAACAGTGTATTTTAAATTTAATTTAAATCACAATTTTTTATCATGAAAAACTCCTAAAGTAAAGATAAATAAATTAAAAGCATAATAAATTGTGAAAATCATAAATATTTTAGAAATCAAGAAAAATTAAATATAAATTACAACCCAATAAAAGTAATAAAAAAAGTGTTCACAAAGAGTATAACTATGAGTTCACAAAATACAATCTTGAGTGAAATTATGATAACTAATTCATAGTAAAATCAACTTGGATTATTTAAAAATTTTTGGAGATGATGATTTTAGAAAGGTCATAATTTTTTATTTATAAAAAGTTAAAATTTAAAATATATAATAATAAAATAAAAATAATTTAATATATTAATATTTTAATTAATAAATTAAATTTATGTTATTTAATCAAAATGCACCGCCATACATTCAAACAAACAAAACAGTTATTTTTCCTATAAAATGGAATTATCCTACCAAATTGTATAAAAGCTTTTAGCTAGTATTATTCATCATTAGTTTGAAAAAATGACACATTCCTAAATATTATTTTGTTATTTTGTAAGGTGTATTAGTTTTAATATTAGGTAATTATTTTTAACTTAAGAATATTGATATGAGTTTTTAGTTTTAAATATTTATTTTTATACTTTTTTTCAAATAACTCTATATTATTTCTACCAACTATATTTTATCAAAGTTATGAATAAGTTACTTTTTCTTGATTTTATTTTTCTCATTGGCTTTATAAATCGACTCCAAAGTCTGTCAGGTAAGCCCAACAAGTGAGGCAGTCCAACCACAATGACAACCTAATCTATATATATCTAATAACGCTTAATTTAAAAAGTTGGAGGTGTACATCACGCTCTCTCCAAAATTATTCACATCATCATCATAGTATTTTCTCTTTCTTAGATATATATATATATATATATTTCTCTCTCTTCATTTATCTTTATCAATTAATTGTTTTTCTATCCCTTACCATATATATATTCACACTAATAATATATAAAATATATTTTTTCATCAATTCTATTAACTTTCGTCATTAATTATTCTATGTCTGTTACTCTTTTATATATCTACATACATATTAATATTTTTTTTATTAATTATTTTAAAAATAAACCTAATGATTCTCGTCTAAAATATTATATATATTAATCACATCTCTCCAAAATGATCAACATCATCATTAGGTATTTTCTCTTTCTTAAATATATATATTTCTCTCTCTTCTTTCATAGGTATTTTCTCTTTCTTAAATATATATATTTCTCTCTCTTCTTTCATTCTCAGGCTTAGATCTAAGAAGATAAATGTTGTCATTTTCATAGGGAGAACGAGGCTTGAGGCAGTCCAACCACAATGACAACCTAATCTATATATCTAATAACGCTTAATTTAAAAAGTTGGAGGTGTACATCACGCTCTCTCCAAAATTATTCACATCATCATCATAGTATTTTCTCTTTCTTAGATATATATATATATATTTCTCTCTCTTCATTTATCTTTATCAATTAATTGTTTTTCTATCCCTTACCATATATATATTCACACTAATAATATATAAAATATATTTTTTCATCAATTCTATTAACTTTCGTCATTAATTATTCTATGTCTGTTACTCTTTTATATATCTACATACATATTAATATTTTTTTATTAATTATTTTAAAAATAAACCTAATGATTCTCGTCTAAAATATTATATATATTAATCACATCTCTCCAAAATGATCAACATCATCATTAGGTATTTTCTCTTTCTTAAATATATATATTTCTCTCTCTTCTTTCATAGGTATTTTCTCTTTCTTAAATATATATATTTCTCTCTCTTCTTTCATTCTCAGGCTTAGATCTAAGAAGATAAATGTTGTCATTTTCATAGGGAGAACGAGGCTTTCAGTTATTTCTAAGAAGATCCATATTTGTGTAATGTGGTATGAACTTTTGAGCTCAAGTCTAAACTTCTTATCATATATTTTTATTTTTATTAGTTCTTGAAATATAACTTTTTTTCTCTATTATGTTTCGTCTCTCCTTAAGTCTTATTTTGTTATTTAAAAACAGATGAGAGTAAAGTTATCTAAAGAATATATATATATATATATATATAATAATATATATATATATAATAATTCCCGATTTGTTTGCTTAATTTCAAATCCTTTTAGTCATCACTTTAATATGTTGATTTTTAATATTTCAATTGATGTTTTGATGAAGATGATGGGTTCATTGGATTCAAGATTAAACAACTTTGATTTTTTTATTAGGTTTTGGCGATAATGGTGCTATCATGGTTATGCAAAGTTGTTTTTTGTGATAATCGTGTTATCATGCCTGAAGGTGTGAGCATTGGTAAGTCAAGTGAAATTTAAATCATTTTATCATAAAATTCATTTGTAAAAAGATTTTTTAATTTTTCTATTACATTAATTCTTGATTTTATTTGGTTTATTTCAGGTACTTTCAGTCATTATATGTCATTATACTTCTAGATGCAAGCTATTGTCTAAATGTTTGTTTACTTAAAATATTTTAATTTTGAGATAATTGTGTTTAGCTTTAAATTTCTTATGTATACACTAACTTGGAATAATTTTTTTAATACTCATAATTTTAATGAAATAATAATGTGTTTTATGAATTTAATTTTATTGTGCAACTACTATTTTTATCTACTAATTTTATGGTATATTTTAGTTTTTGATACTCCTATTTTTATTAAAAAAATGTTAATAAAAATAAACTCAATAAATATAACCTACCATCTATATATATTAATATTTTTTATTAAATATTTCATCTAAATAATTTGATTATTTATAAAAAATTCAAATAAAATAAACCCTTCTCATTAAAAAGTCATTTGAGATTTGTATTAAATATTAATATTAATTATGAAAACTATTTAGAAGATTTAAATTGTAAAAAATACTTATATTACATTGAATATGTTCACACTAATGGATAATAAATCATTTGAGATTTGCATTAAATATTAATATTAATTCACTAACGTAATAAATCATTCAGTTTCATTCTAATTTATAACTAATTAATAGAAATAAAATTAACAGATATTAATATTATTACAACCTTCAATTCATATATATTATTAATTTATTCAAATAATTAACATAAAATAAAACAAACTCCTTCAGTCATAATTTATAACTAATTAATGCAAATATTATGGAAATTAGATTATAAGTATTTCGACACCAACAAAAAAATAAGTTTCATCTTACAAAATTTTAGACAAATTGTTAGGTGGTACAAGTAAATTCATAAACAATTGATACTTTATTTTTATTATTATTATTTTTTGACATATTTTAACTTTAATGTTATATTGGTGGTTGTTCAATATTTACATTATTTTGATATTTATATATGTATTTTTCTTTAAATTTGGTAATAAACTTATTTATTTTTTTGTCACTATTCTATATTTTGTTGATATGAAATTGAAATAATAAGATGTTTATTGAGAATATTATCAAATTCTTAGCCTTTTGATATTATACTTTTTATTCTCTATTACTTTTTCATCTATTCCATTTAAAATGAAATTATCTGCAAAACATAAAAAGAGAAATTTCGAACAACAATTTTATTGTTTGAATGTGTAGAACTACTAAATTCTTATCGGATGATCGACACTATGAATAAGACTTTTGTTTGATATTTATAGTCTCAAATTGGTAGGACTTTTAAATGATATTTATAGTCATAAATTTTGAGAAATTAGAACTTCTGATTCCTTGTGTTGTGTCCAATTACGATCCTTACAACCTTAAAAAAATGTAATAAAAAATATTGTCAAATTATCGATATTCATTCCACTTCTTATTTCATCTTATATTTTTTTTTATATTTACAACTTAGACTAACTATTATAATATCTATTTATATTAGAATTTACAAAAAATAATACAAAGAAATAAATTTGAATGGTAGATTTAAGTAGCAACTACAAGCATTTAGTGGCATTTCGACGTTGATTTTTAATTTTATTTTCCAAGTTTTTTAGTTAATATATGTGTTAACTTACATTCGTGCAAACGCACGGACTTTTTGCTAGTAATTTATAATAAAACTTATTAATTAAGCCAATACTTATTGAATTTAATACTTAATTTGATTAGATACAGACTTCACTAATTTATAACTAAAATATGAATTTATATATATTTAAGTAAAAAAACATACTAATTTGGATATTAAAGTAAAAAAAAAATATCATATTGAAACTGAATTATTATTTAAAGCTTGAACTTGTATTCTATTTATTAAATAGAGCTCAACTTTTAAATTGTGTCATATGAGAATTATATCATCAAAATTTTAGTTATTTGACTTTTTTTCAAATGGACAAAACGCCCATTGTAGACACCGAAATTTTAGTTATCCAATTTAATAAAATTTTAATAAATTTTAAGTCTTTAAATAATATTTTAGTTAATAAACTCTCTAATAAAACAATTATTTTAGATAAATAATTATATTCATAAATCTAAAATAATTAAATACAAATTAAATAAATATTTTACATAAATGATTGTATTTATTTAAATTTGAAATAATTAAATTTACAACTTATTTAAATTAAATAAATATTTTAGACAAATATTGTAACCATTTAAATCATAAAATAATTAAAAATAAAGCCCTAAAATACATAAAAATAATAAAAAGGCAAAATATAAATTTTATGTTTATTAATTAAATTTGTGTATTTTTTCAGATTAAAATAAAAACAAAAAAAAAAAAAATCAAATTTAAACTAGTCCTTAAGGTTATAATAGACTTGTAGGCGGCCGAAATTGAAGAAGAAAACTGAAATTGAAACCATTAATTTCTTGACCAAATGATGCGATTTAAAGAGCCAAGTGATCCCTTGTGGCAAGACGAAAGTTAACTTTTGTCCCGAATTTGATCAACTTGATCAACTAACTAACCTTAGAGGACTATAAATAGTTTTTCTTGGCCAAGACAAAGAGGCATACACACCAACCTCAAGTCGTCAATCAACCTCCATACAAAAAATCCACTATTAAATTTTACAAGCTTTTAAGTTGTACAGAGCTTGTAAGCTCGGTTCTAAATCACTTAAAGCTTCAACAACAAAAGTATATGAGTGTTCTTCAACTCACACTAAGCTTTTGTTCATATCATAATTCATGTTAGAAATAAAATTATAAATTTTTTAAAATTTTAGATTGAATTTTTTTCAATACAATTTTTAATTTTATTATTTCTTGATTTGAAATTATTCCTAAAATCATTTACAAACTATCGGTTGAAAAAAAAATCAAACAAAACAAGCTAAATTAGACAAACATAATTTTAAAATTAAAAATTCTATAATCGAATTTTTTGTTCTTGAATCTTAACTCAAGGAAAGTGACACTAAAATGTTCTTAATGCATTTTAAATGATGTTAGAAATATTTATAGATTTATTCCAAAGCAAATAATACATTGTTTGTCTAAAATTAAAATTTTCAAAACAAAGCTTGAAATTTCAAATTAAAAATGGTTGAAACATTTAGTTAGTTATTATTTATGGATGGATTCAATTCTAAAACACATAATGAAGCTATTGAAATCATAAAATCCTAATCTAAAATCTTCAAACTTGAAATCTATGTTTTTTTTACCTATTTATGTTGAAGCTTCGTTGATCACTTCAGATTATCATAGAAAAATGACACCAAAATGTTCTTAATGTATTTTAAACAGTGTTAGGAATATTTCTAGATTTATTCCAAAGCAAATAAGACAATGTTTGTCTAAAATTAGAATTTTCAAAACAAAGCTTGAAATTTCAAATTTAAAAATGGTTTGAAATATTTAGTTAGTTATGATTTTATGGATGTATTCAATTTTAAAACACCTAAAATCCTAATCTAAAATCTTCAAACTCGAAATCTGATTTTTTTTTACCTATTTATATCACGGTTAGCTGAAAGCTCAAAACTTGCACAAAGGCTATCTGGAGATTGAAGACAACATAGGAACTCGATCAAAAACCCGTTCCCTACACACTAGTCAACTCGTGCCTCGCTCGTTCAATCTGCACACGACCCGCCCTTTGCTGACCAACCGTTGAACCGATCCAGACACAATGCATGCCTCATCAGTCATCTGGCCAAGCACACTTCTAAACTGCGCTCCGTGAACCTGCAGTCCACCAAGCCAAAGGTCTGATTGCTTTCAGCATAGAAAACAATTTTTTTTAGAATATTTTTATAAAAGATTCTTCTTCTTAAGATTATTCTAAGAAAGGGTCTATTTAAATTTATTTTTAATTTCTAATATTTTTAATTGACATTTTCACATATTTTATAATTTTTGACATCAATCACAGTTATAAATTTTTATTTTAAAATATTAAATTTAAATATATACCTAAATTATGAAAAATAATTGGACAAAAACAAATGTAAGGAACTAAATTTCTAAATAAAAAGTTAAAATTTTGTGGAGTAGATTTAACGGGTAGGGAAGGCATAAGCTCATAGCGTGATAACTTTTAATCGAGTATCAACAAACATCGATCATAGGAGAAATCTTTGATAAAATTACGTTTATACACGTAAAATAATCCTCGTTTACAAGTGACTGACTTTTTAAACCATTAATTAATTAATTGAATTTAAATCAAAATTATTATTTCAAACCCTCGTCTATTTAAAAATAAAAAAGAGGTAAATTATGAAATTTGATAGTCAATAAAATTACTTAATTATTTTTCATTAATTTTCCCTTTAAATAGTTTTAAAATAAACGAATTGGACCCCTCGGGTCTTCACCTTCTTACACACGTCTTCTTATTTTATCTTCTTATTTTAAAATTTTTAATTATTTTTTTAATTAATTTTTAAAATGAATGGATATTTAAAGTTGTTTTTGAATATATATTTATAATTGAGTTGTTTTCGAGATTTATTTAATCTAATTTATCGAAGAAGTTGATTTGGGTGGAAAAAAAAAGTTTAAAGATCAAATTTGGAGAGATATAATTGATATTTATTTATTAACTTTTTTGTGTATGTTATACTAATTTGAATGTATTTATGTTTTAATATACACATTTAAAATTGTCGAATATAGTTTTAAATATCTTGAAAAAATGTGTAATGGATGTGTAAGAATTAAAAATTGACACTTCAATTTATAATATTAAAATAATTTTTAAGAATAATTTTAATAAAAAAAATCAAAATAATTAACCCATGATCAAACCTATTTAAAACAATTAATTATGATTAATTATTATACTAATTAATCAAATTAATTAAAGGTTAGGGTCAAAATAAGAAATAAAATTATTTGGGATAAATGTTATACCAATATTATCTCAAAATAATTTTAGAAAAAATTAAAAGACAAAAATAAATAATTTTGATGAATTTTTATCCATTTCATCTAAAAACAAAATATTTATTTAAATTCTAAAAATATATAAAAAAAAATGGTAAAATAATTGTCATGTTTATTTAATATTTTGTGTATTTAAAAAGATTAAAATTAAAGTCAAACTGGTGAAAGAAAAATTAATTTCAAATAAATCTTAAGTATTTAATATATATATGGCCGAAACTAAAGGAATTAGTTGCAGCGCACGCCAGGACTATCGGATGAGCGCTGAATTTTTATTTAGCGCCCAAGAAAGAACAGTGTAGCCGGTTGTAGCCAAAGCAACGCGTGTCCGGGCCATAGTAGAACGGCTAACGCCCCATTAGTCAGGATGTTAATGGACCGCCCAAAAGCAATAACGCTGGACGGAATGCCCGAAGACGCTCAAATAAACGTCGTTTTTAATGCCACCTTCATCTCCAACGCGACGCTAGAGTGGATAAGCTCTGAAGATCCGTGTTGAGTCTTTTTAGAACTCAACCATTGGTCCACTAAATTGACTAATTCAAAGCCCAAAATGATCATCCTAAGATGATGATCATTCTCCCTACAAAAGTAGGCATCGTCATTGCCTACTCCGGCTAGTTGACTAAAGAACAACCAAAACACCATTAATGGTTTTGGCTGATTTATCCCACTTGGCTCCTCCAACCGACCTTGAGCAGATATAAATAGCTCATATGGATTATTCTGAAGCCAAAGAACTATCTAACACCCTCCAAATCGAAAAAAATTAAAATTCGTCATTAAAGTTTGAAGCTTTCAGATTTTTCAAACTTTCTGTTTGAGACTTAAAGTTTGGATCTAAGCATCCAAAAAGCTTCCCTATGGATCAATGAGTGTTCTCCAATCCTTGGTAAGGTTCTAATCACCATCTACTTCAATATTTACAGTTTGAATTTGAAATTTTTATATTTTAAACTACATAGGCTTGTATGTTTACTGTTTATGGTGTTTTAGGGTTGAAAATTCATCCCTAGATGATTTAGAAACTATCTGGATATGATAGAACCGATCAATCGATTTAAATAACAAAAACCAAATTTGAATTTTTAAAATTTAAAAAACGAGTTTGTTGTTCTTGGGTTAATTATATTGAATCACAACCCATAAAACTTCCTAACATGATTGTAATGATGCTGAACAACTTTTAGATCATGTTTGATCAAAATTTAAATTTTCAAAATAAATTGAAAATTTTGAGTTCTTGAATTGGTCAAAACGAACATCTAATATTCTTGTTTTGGTACCAATCAAATATATGCATTATAAGGAAGCTATTGGATATCTCCTTACACTTCAAAATAATTTTAAAATCAAAAAGCCGATTTTTGATCATAAATTGCTTTGAACAAATTGATCATCATCTAAGTCGATTGATACATTGAGATGATGATCAACATTTTCCTTGGAGCTTTGTGAAGCTACCCAAACTCTTAGATCAAATAATCATAGCTAAAAATGAATAAAAAAATATGCACTTTGAGTTCTTAAGGACCGAGGCTCATTAGCTAGGACCGAGAGATCCGACCGAGGATCATCGATCTAGATCGAGACTAGAATTGAGAAAATAGAACCTAGGACTGAGGCATAAAACTGATGTTCTTGAGCTAGGACTGAGACCTAAGACGGATGTTCTTGAGCCAGGACCGAGATATCCGGCCGAAGATTTTCACTTAGGACCGAGAGTTCTAAAATTGGGATCGATACTCCTAACCCTAGGACCGAGAGTGCTATCCCTAAGACCAAGAGATCTGACCTTAGGACCGAGAATCCCAAGTTTAGGACTAAGAGCTCCCGAACTTAAGAACGAAGGACTTAGCTTAGAGCTAGCCTAGGACCGAGAGGTTTATACACCTCGATCGAGAAACTTAGCCCAAGGTTATCTTAGTACCGATAAGTTTATAAACCTAGACCGGTAATATTAGCCAAGGACAAAGAGTCCTTAGCACCCCGACCGAGGGACTTCAATCCTTAGACAAAGATCTTGAGACTCGACCCGGACCGAGGGTCTTTTGATCTCAACCGATAAAAATGAACCCTAGGCTTAGGACTCCGGTCCTAAGGCCTGTTTGGTTACACTTTTCAAAATCCAAAATTATTTTTATAATTTTGGGACTGCAAAACATTCTCTAAAAATCCCGAAAAATTAGAAAATACATTTTAAATATTTTTGGGATATTTCCACAAAAATATTTTGACAAAGGCTTGTTTGATGTTTATTTCTAAACCCTATTATCTTTAAAAATGACTGATATTCATTCTTCAGGTATCTCCTCCATAGTTATCATCCGCAACAGATACCAAAATTTAAATATTGATATTTCAATACTTTAAATAACGCTAAACCTAGAAACATGATTATGACCAGAAGAATAAACGGTTAAAACTCAAACTTTATACATATGATTTTCAAAAACCAACTTTATAAGTTGAGACCGTTTTTAAAACGGGTACGGAAGATGAAGCGTGAAAGCCTTTTCTCGAGTATCACCAAACTATGAATTAAAAGAAAACTCTAGTCAATACGTTTGTATACGTAAACAACTTTTATTGGTTTTCAAAATTTAATTGGCGACTATATTTCAAAATAAATAATATGTTAAATTAATTATGTTTTATTAATTTAAACTAAAAAAATTTGAAAAATAAAATTATGATTTAATTACAGTAAATCTCTAAATTATTTAAAATTGAATATCGAAATTATTGTTTTTTAATTAATTTAAAAACGTTGCAAGGAAACAATGACATCTTTTAAAAATAATGTTTTATTTTAAAAAAAAATTCTTAACACTCAAACCAATATTGAATTTCTCAAACCTTGAGCTTTTTACATAAACCTAATACAAACGGTTTTTTCGGGGTTACAATAGGAGAATAATTAATAAATTGAAAAAATATTATTTGTTATTTTAATTCTTTAAATGTGATAAATTAGTTATGAAAAAAAACATTATGTTAAAAAATATGGACTTTCTTTCTTTTGTCATAATGTCTTAAATAATAATTTTATTTATTTTTTTTAGTTGGAGCTAAATAGGACTCAATTTAAAGTTCAAGCTTAATTTAATAAAACGATACAAATTTGAATTTTAAATAATATTTTTTAACTATTTAAAATAGATCTTAAATTATATAAAAGAAATTGTAAACTTTAAGACCTAATTCCATTTATTTATAAATTGGACCGACCTTCTTGGAGAGCCATAAATCGTAATCAACTACTAATATTAGCTGTAAAGAGGCCAAAACACTTGCCAATTTCTTTTGTAAGAGTAGATGAAATTGAGACTAATTCTATAAACTTATAATATCTACAAACAACATAACATCACTTCGTTTGTAACTTACTTTGTAGACAAAAATAAATATATAATAATTTGTAATAATCATGAACTAAAATTATATAAAATATATAATAAATAAATAATATTTTAATAATTATAAATAAGATTTATATTAAATATAATTTATGTCATCATAATTTATTTATATTCATTTTTAAATATAATTATATGAATAAGTATTAAATGTTTTAATTTAAAATTTTATAAAAGAATTTGTATAATCCAAAACTGATGTAGATTTCGGTATTGTTGCATTATCAGGAGGAGGAGGCGTTCCATCTTTTTGCATATTGTCTGTCTTCTTTGTATTCACAAAACGCCCTCCACAACCTCTAGGTCTTCTCAGAGCATGTGTTTTGGGTCCTGTTTCTCGCAGAGAAGCAATTAGAGCAGCAATAAAACTTAGTGATTTTCTCCTACAATTTGATAGAAGTACTCCACAACTTCATAAAGATTTGAATAAAGTGAAAGATGATATTTAAATGGATATAAATTCCATACAAAGCAGACAACGGTAGACTCATATTTCATTAAGGTACACTAAGGTATTCTGAATTATTTAAAAAATAGTATATTATTACTTTTTATATCGGTTGGAACCTATATGCGCCAAAAAAATATATTACTTAATAAATTTATCGAAATTATTACTTTAACTATTCGGCCCGAGTTGAGACGGTAAGAATTTATTATTTTATCGGGGTAATAATTTTATCGAATATTATTTTATCGAGAGTCTACGATAGGGTAAGATTCGGAGGGGATATGACTGTAGGGTGAAACGTTAGTTTTATTTAATTTTAAAAAATTAGATACAAAAATTAATAATCTTGTAAATATAAAAAATATGATAAAAAATAATATCAATTATAAATACTATAATTAATTGGAATATCTTTTATCTACTAATAAATAAATAAATAAATAAATATATATATATATATATATCATATTTTAAAATTGAATGATATATAATTTACATTGATTTGTATCAATATAAATAAATATTTAGAATAAAAATTCAATTTATTATTATTATATATAGATAATACTTTTGTAAAATTAAAATAATATTAATATTATACTTATTTTAAAAAATCCTTAATATACAAATGTTATTAATACTACATCAGTTTTGGATTATACAAATTCTTTTATAAAATTTTAAATTAAAACATTTAATACTTATTCATATAATTATATTTAAAAATGAATATAAATAAATTATGATGACATAAATTATATTTAATATAAATCTTATTTATAATTATTAAAATATTATTTATTTATTATATATTTTATATAATTTTAGTTCATGATTATTACAAATTATTATATATTTATTTTTTGTCTACAAAGTAAGTTACAAACGAAGTGATGTTATGTTGTTTGTAGATATTATAAGTTTATAGAATTAGTCTCAATTTCATCTACTCTTACAAAAGAAATTGGCAAGTGTTTTGGCCTCTTTACAGCTAATATTAGTAGTTGATTACGATTTATGGCTCTCCAAGAAGGTCGGTCCAATTTATAAATAAATGGAATTAGGTCTTAAAGTTTACAATTTCTTTTATATAATTTAAGATCTATTTTAAATAGTTAAAAAATATTATTTAAAATTCAAATTTGTATCGTTTTATTAAATTAAGCTTGAACTTTAAATTGAGTCCTATTTAGCTCCAACTAAAAAAAATAAATAAAATTATTATTTAAGACATTATGACAAAAGAAAGAAAGTCCATATTTTTTAACATAATGTTTTTTTTCATAACTAATTTATCACATTTAAAGAATTAAAATAACAAATAATATTTTTTCAATTTATTAATTATTCTCCTATTGTAACCCCGAAAAAACCGTTTGTATTAGGTTTATGTAAAAAGCTCAAGGTTTGAGAAATTCAATATTGGTTTGAGTGTTAAGAATTTTTTTTTAAAATAAAACATTATTTTTAAAAGATGTCATTGTTTCCTTGCAACGTTTTTAAATTAATTAAAAAACAATAATTTCGATATTCAATTTTAAATAATTTAGAGATTTACTGTAATTAAATCATAATTTTATTTTTCAAATTTTTTTAGTTTAAATTAATAAAACATAATTAATTTAACATATTATTTATTTTGAAATATAGTCGCCAATTAAATTTTGAAAACCAATAAAAGTTGTTTACGTATACAAACGTATTGACTAGAGTTTTCTTTTAATTCATAGTTTGGTGATACTCGAGAAAAGGCTTTCACGCTTCATCTTCCGTACCCGTTTTAAAAACGGTCTCAACTTATAAAGTTGGTTTTTGAAAATCATATGTATAAAGTTTGAGTTTTAACCGTTTATTCTTCTGGTCATAATCATGTTTCTAGGTTTAGCGTTATTTAAAGTATTGAAATATCAATATTTAAATTTTGGTATCTGTTGCGGATGATAACTATGGAGGAGATACCTGAAGAATGAATATCAGTCATTTTTAAAGATAATAGGGTTTAGAAATAAACATCAAACAAGCCTTTGTCAAAATATTTTTGTGGAAATATCCCAAAAATATTTAAAATGTATTTTCTAATTTTTCGGGATTTTTAGAGAATGTTTTGCAGTCCCAAAATTATAAAAATAATTTTGGATTTTGAAAAGTGTAACCAAACAGGCCTTAGGACCGGAGTCCTAAGCCTAGGGTTCATTTTTATCGGTTGAGATCAAAAGACCCTCGGTCCGGGTCGAGTCTCAAGATCTTTGTCTAAGGATTGAAGTCCCTCGGTCGGGGTGCTAAGGACTCTTTGTCCTTGGCTAATATTACCGGTCTAGGTTTATAAACTTATCGGTACTAAGATAACCTTGGGCTAAGTTTCTCGATCGAGGTGTATAAACCTCTCGGTCCTAGGCTAGCTCTAAGCTAAGTCCTTCGTTCTTAAGTTCGGGAGCTCTTAGTCCTAAACTTGGGATTCTCGGTCCTAAGGTCAGATCTCTTGGTCTTAGGGATAGCACTCTCGGTCCTAGGGTTAGGAGTATCGATCCCAATTTTAGAACTCTCGGTCCTAAGTGAAAATCTTCGGCCGGATATCTCGGTCCTGGCTCAAGAACATCCGTCTTAGGTCTCAGTCCTAGCTCAAGAACATCAGTTTTATGCCTCAGTCCTAGGTTCGATTTTCTCAATTCTAGTCTCGATCTAGATCGATGATCCTCGGTCGGATCTCTCGGTCCTAGCTAATGAGCCTCGGTCCTTAAGAACTCAAAGTGCATATTTTTTTATTCATTTTTAGCTATGATTATTTGATCTAAGAGTTTGGGTAGCTTCACAAAGCTCCAAGGAAAATGTTGATCATCATCTCAATGTATCAATCGACTTAGATGATGATCAATTTGTTCAAAGCAATTTATGATCAAAAATCGGCTTTTTGATTTTAAAATTATTTTGAAGTGTAAGGAGATATCCAATAGCTTCCTTATAATGCATATATTTGATTGGTACCAAAACAAGAATATTAGATGTTCGTTTTGACCAATTCAAGAACTCAAAATTTTCAATTTATTTTGAAAATTTAAATTTTGATCAAACATGATCTAAAAGTTGTTCAGCATCATTACAATCATGTTAGGAAGTTTTATGGGTTGTGATTCAATATAATTAACCCAAGAACAACAAACTCGTTTTTTAAATTTTAAAAATTCAAATTTGGTTTTTGTTATTTAAATCGATTGATCGGTTCTATCATATCCAGATAGTTTCTAAATCATCTAGGGATGAATTTTCAACCCTAAAACACCATAAACAGTAAACATACAAGCCTATGTAGTTTAAAATATAAAAATTTCAAATTCAAACTGTAAATATTGAAGTAGATGGTGATTAGAACCTTACCAAGGATTGGAGAACACTCATTGATCCATAGGGAAGCTTTTTGGATGCTTAGATCCAAACTTTAAGTCTCAAACAGAAAGTTTGAAAAATCTGAAAGCTTCAAACTTTAATGACGAATTTTAATTTTTTTCGATTTGGAGGGTGTTAGATAGTTCTTTGGCTTCAGAATAATCCATATGAGCTATTTATATCTGCTCAAGGTCGGTTGGAGGAGCCAAGTGGGATAAATCAGCCAAAACCATTAATGGTGTTTTGGTTGTTCTTTAGTCAACTAGCCGGAGTAGGCAATGACGATGCCTACTTTTGTAGGGAGAATGATCATCATCTTAGGATGATCATTTTGGGCTTTGAATTAGTCAATTTAGTGGACCAATGGTTGAGTTCTAAAAAGACTCAACACGGATCTTCAGAGCTTATCCACTCTAGCGTCGCGTTGGAGATGAAGGTGGCATTAAAAACGACGTTTATTTGAGCGTCTTCGGGCATTCCGTCCAGCGTTATTGCTTTTGGGCGGTCCATTAACATCCTGACTAATGGGGCGTTAGCCGTTCTACTATGGCCCGGACACGCGTTGCTTTGGCTACAACCGGCTACACTGTTCTTTCTTGGGCGCTAAATAAAAATTCAGCGCTCATCCGATAGTCCTGGCGTGCGCTGCAACTAATTCCTTTAGTTTCGGCCATATATATATTAAATACTTAAGATTTATTTGAAATTAATTTTTCTTTCACCAGTTTGACTTTAATTTTAATCTTTTTAAATACACAAAATATTAAATAAACATGACAATTATTTTACCATTTTTTTTTATATATTTTTAGAATTTAAATAAATATTTTGTTTTTAGATGAAATGGATAAAAATTCATCAAAATTATTTATTTTTGTCTTTTAATTTTTTCTAAAATTATTTTGAGATAATATTGGTATAACATTTATCCCAAATAATTTTATTTCTTATTTTGACCCTAACCTTTAATTAATTTGATTAATTAGTATAATAATTAATCATAATTAATTGTTTTAAATAGGTTTGATCATGGGTTAATTATTTTGATTTTTTTTATTAAAATTATTCTTAAAAATTATTTTAATATTATAAATTGAAGTGTCAATTTTTAATTCTTACACATCCATTACACATTTTTTCAAGATATTTAAAACTATATTCGACAATTTTAAATGTGTATATTAAAACATAAATACATTCAAATTAGTATAACATACACAAAAAAGTTAATAAATAAATATCAATTATATCTCTCCAAATTTGATCTTTAAACTTTTTTTTTCCACCCAAATCAACTTCTTCGATAAATTAGATTAAATAAATCTCGAAAACAACTCAATTATAAATATATATTCAAAAACAACTTTAAATATCCATTCATTTTAAAAATTAATTAAAAAAATAATTAAAAATTTTAAAATAAGAAGATAAAATAAGAAGACGTGTGTAAGAAGGTGAAGACCCGAGGGGTCCAATTCGTTTATTTTAAAACTATTTAAAGGGAAAATTAATGAAAAATAATTAAGTAATTTTATTGACTATCAAATTTCATAATTTACCTCTTTTTTATTTTTAAATAGACGAGGGTTTGAAATAATAATTTTGATTTAAATTCAATTAATTAATTAATGGTTTAAAAAGTCAGTCACTTGTAAACGAGGATTATTTTACGTGTATAAACGTAATTTTATCAAAGATTTCTTCTATGATCGATGTTTGTTGATACTCGATTAAAAGTTATCACGCTATGAGCTTATGCCTTCCCTACCCGTTAAATCTACTCCACAAAATTTTAACTTTTTATTTAGAAATTTAGTTCCTTACATTTGTTTTTGTCCAATTATTTTTCATAATTTAGGTATATATTTAAATTTAATATTTTAAAATAAAAATTTATAACTGTGATTGATGTCAAAAATTATAAAATATGTGAAAATGTCAATTAAAAATATTAGAAATTAAAAATAAATTTAAATAGACCCTTTCTTAGAATAATCTTAAGAAGAAGAATCTTTTATAAAAATATTCTAAAAAAAATTGTTTTCTATGCTGAAAGCAATCAGACCTTTGGCTTGGTGGACTGCAGGTTCACGGAGCGCAGTTTAGAAGTGTGCTTGGCCAGATGACTGATGAGGCATGCATTGTGTCTGGATCGGTTCAACGGTTGGTCAGCAAAGGGCGGGTCGTGTGCAGATTGAACGAGCGAGGCACGAGTTGACTAGTGTGTAGGGAACGGGTTTTTGATCGAGTTCCTATGTTGTCTTCAATCTCCAGATAGCCTTTGTGCAAGTTTTGAGCTTTCAGCTAACCGTGATATAAATAGGTAAAAAAAAATCAGATTTCGAGTTTGAAGATTTTAGATTAGGATTTTAGGTGTTTTAAAATTGAATACATCCATAAAATCATAACTAACTAAATATTTCAAACCATTTTTAAATTTGAAATTTCAAGCTTTGTTTTGAAAATTCTAATTTTAGACAAACATTGTCTTATTTGCTTTGGAATAAATCTAGAAATATTCCTAACACTGTTTAAAATACATTAAGAACATTTTGGTGTCATTTTTCTATGATAATCTGAAGTGATCAACGAAGCTTCAACATAAATAGGTAAAAAAAACATAGATTTCAAGTTTGAAGATTTTAGATTAGGATTTTATGATTTCAATAGCTTCATTATGTGTTTTAGAATTGAATCCATCCATAAATAATAACTAACTAAATGTTTCAACCATTTTTAATTTGAAATTTCAAGCTTTGTTTTGAAAATTTTAATTTTAGACAAACAATGTATTATTTGCTTTGGAATAAATCTATAAATATTTCTAACATCATTTAAAATGCATTAAGAACATTTTAGTGTCACTTTCCTTGAGTTAAGATTCAAGAACAAAAAATTCGATTATAGAATTTTTAATTTTAAAATTATGTTTGTCTAATTTAGCTTGTTTTGTTTGATTTTTTTTTCAACCGATAGTTTGTAAATGATTTTAGGAATAATTTCAAATCAAGAAATAATAAAATTAAAAATTGTATTGAAAAAAATTCAATCTAAAATTTTAAAAAATTTATAATTTTATTTCTAACATGAATTATGATATGAACAAAAGCTTAGTGTGAGTTGAAGAACACTCATATACTTTTGTTGTTGAAGCTTTAAGTGATTTAGAACCGAGCTTACAAGCTCTGTACAACTTAAAAGCTTGTAAAATTTAATAGTGGATTTTTTGTATGGAGGTTGATTGACGACTTGAGGTTGGTGTGTATGCCTCTTTGTCTTGGCCAAGAAAAACTATTTATAGTCCTCTAAGGTTAGTTAGTTGATCAAGTTGATCAAATTCGGGACAAAAGTTAACTTTCGTCTTGCCACAAGGGATCACTTGGCTCTTTAAATCGCATCATTTGGTCAAGAAATTAATGGTTTCAATTTCAGTTTTCTTCTTCAATTTGGGCCGCCTACAAGTCTATTATAACCTTAAGGACTAGTTTAAATTTGATTTTTTTTTTTTTGTTTTTATTTTAATCTGAAAAAATACACAAATTTAATTAATAAACATAAAATTTATATTTTGCCTTTTTATTATTTTTATGTATTTTAGGGCTTTATTTTTAATTATTTTATGATTTAAATGGTTACAATATTTGTCTAAAATATTTATTTAATTTAAATAAGTTGTAAATTTAATTATTTCAAATTTAAATAAATACAATCATTTATGTAAAATATTTATTTAATTTGTATTTAATTATTTTAGATTTATGAATATAATTATTTATCTAAAATAATTGTTTTATTAGAGAGTTTATTAACTAAAATATTATTTAAAGACTTAAAATTTATTAAAATTTTATTAAATTGGATAACTAAAATTTCGGTGTCTACAATGGGCGTTTTGTCCATTTGAAAAAAAGTCAAATAACTAAAATTTTGATGATATAATTCTCATATGACACAATTTAAAAGTTGAGCTCTATTTAATAAATAGAATACAAGTTCAAGCTTTAAATAATAATTCAGTTTCAATATGATATTTTTTTTTACTTTAATATCCAAATTAGTATGTTTTTTTACTTAAATATATATAAATTCATATTTTAGTTATAAATTAGTGAAGTCTGTATCTAATCAAATTAAGTATTAAATTCAATAAGTATTGGCTTAATTAATAAGTTTTATTATAAATTACTAGCAAAAAGTCCGTGCGTTTGCACGAATGTAAGTTAACACATATATTAACTAAAAAAACTTGGAAAATAAAATTAAAAATCAACGTCGAAATGCCACTAAATGCTTGTAGTTGCTACTTAAATCTACCATTCAAATTTATTTCTTTGTATTATTTTTTGTAAATTCTAATATAAATAGATATTATAATAGTTAGTCTAAGTTGTAAATATAAAAAAAAATATAAGATGAAATAAGAAGTGGAATGAATATCGATAATTTGACAATATTTTTTATTACATTTTTTTAAGGTTGTAAGGATCGTAATTGGACACAACACAAGGAATCAGAAGTTCTAATTTCTCAAAATTTATGACTATAAATATCATTTAAAAGTCCTACCAATTTGAGACTATAAATATCAAACAAAAGTCTTATTCATAGTGTCGATCATCCGATAAGAATTTAGTAGTTCTACACATTCAAACAATAAAATTGTTGTTCGAAATTTCTCTTTTTATGTTTTGCAGATAATTTCATTTTAAATGGAATAGATGAAAAAGTAATAGAGAATAAAAAGTATAATATCAAAAGGCTAAGAATTTGATAATATTCTCAATAAACATCTTATTATTTCAATTTCATATCAACAAAATATAGAATAGTGACAAAAAAATAAATAAGTTTATTACCAAATTTAAAGAAAAATACATATATAAATATCAAAATAATGTAAATATTGAACAACCACCAATATAACATTAAAGTTAAAATATGTCAAAAAATAATAATAATAAAAATAAAGTATCAATTGTTTATGAATTTACTTGTACCACCTAACAATTTGTCTAAAATTTTGTAAGATGAAACTTATTTTTTTGTTGGTGTCGAAATACTTATAATCTAATTTCCATAATATTTGCATTAATTAGTTATAAATTATGACTGAAGGAGTTTGTTTTATTTTATGTTAATTATTTGAATAAATTAATAATATATATGAATTGAAGGTTGTAATAATATTAATATCTGTTAATTTTATTTCTATTAATTAGTTATAAATTAGAATGAAACTGAATGATTTATTACGTTAGTGAATTAATATTAATATTTAATGCAAATCTCAAATGATTTATTATCCATTAGTGTGAACATATTCAATGTAATATAAGTATTTTTTACAATTTAAATCTTCTAAATAGTTTTCATAATTAATATTAATATTTAATACAAATCTCAAATGACTTTTTAATGAGAAGGGTTTATTTTATTTGAATTTTTTATAAATAATCAAATTATTTAGATGAAATATTTAATAAAAAATATTAATATATATAGATGGTAGGTTATATTTATTGAGTTTATTTTTATTAACATTTTTTTAATAAAAATAGGAGTATCAAAAACTAAAATATACCATAAAATTAGTAGATAAAAATAGTAGTTGCACAATAAAATTAAATTCATAAAACACATTATTATTTCATTAAAATTATGAGTATTAAAAAAAATTATTCCAAGTTAGTGTATACATAAGAAATTTAAAGCTAAACACAATTATCTCAAAATTAAAATATTTTAAGTAAACAAACATTTAGACAATAGCTTGCATCTAGAAGTATAATGACATATAATGACTGAAAGTACCTGAAATAAACCAAATAAAATCAAGAATTAATGTAATAGAAAAATTAAAAAATCTTTTTACAAATGAATTTTATGATAAAATGATTTAAATTTCACTTGACTTACCAATGCTCACACCTTCAGGCATGATAACACGATTATCACAAAAAACAACTTTGCATAACCATGATAGCACCATTATCGCCAAAACCTAATAAAAAAATCAAAGTTGTTTAATCTTGAATCCAATGAACCCATCATCTTCATCAAAACATCAATTGAAATATTAAAAATCAACATATTAAAGTGATGACTAAAAGGATTTGAAATTAAGCAAACAAATCGGGAATTATTATATATATATATATTATTATATATATATATATATATATATTCTTTAGATAACTTTACTCTCATCTGTTTTTAAATAACAAAATAAGACTTAAGGAGAGACGAAACATAATAGAGAAAAAAAGTTATATTTCAAGAACTAATAAAAATAAAAATATATGATAAGAAGTTTAGACTTGAGCTCAAAAGTTCATACCACATTACACAAATATGGATCTTCTTAGAAATAACTGAAAGCCTCGTTCTCCCTATGAAAATGACAACATTTATCTTCTTAGATCTAAGCCTGAGAATGAAAGAAGAGAGAGAAATATATATATTTAAGAAAGAGAAAATACCTATGAAAGAAGAGAGAGAAATATATATATTTAAGAAAGAGAAAATACCTAATGATGATGTTGATCATTTTGGAGAGATGTGATTAATATATATAATATTTTAGACGAGAATCATTAGGTTTATTTTTAAAATAATTAATAAAAAAAATATTAATATGTATGTAGATATATAAAAGAGTAACAGACATAGAATAATTAATGACGAAAGTTAATAGAATTGATGAAAAAATATATTTTATATATTATTAGTGTGAATATATATATGGTAAGGGATAGAAAAACAATTAATTGATAAAGATAAATGAAGAGAGAGAAATATATATATATATATATCTAAGAAAGAGAAAATACTATGATGATGATGTGAATAATTTTGGAGAGAGCGTGATGTACACCTCCAACTTTTTAAATTAAGCGTTATTAGATATATATAGATTAGGTTGTCATTGTGGTTGGACTGCCTCAAGCCTCGTTCTCCCTATGAAAATGACAACATTTATCTTCTTAGATCTAAGCCTGAGAATGAAAGAAGAGAGAGAAATATATATATTTAAGAAAGAGAAAATACCTATGAAAGAAGAGAGAGAAATATATATATTTAAGAAAGAGAAAATACCTAATGATGATGTTGATCATTTTGGAGAGATGTGATTAATATATATAATATTTTAGACGAGAATCATTAGGTTTATTTTTAAAATAATTAATAAAAAAAATATTAATATGTATGTAGATATATAAAAGAGTAACAGACATAGAATAATTAATGACGAAAGTTAATAGAATTGATGAAAAAATATATTTTATATATTATTAGTGTGAATATATATATGGTAAGGGATAGAAAAACAATTAATTGATAAAGATAAATGAAGAGAGAGAAATATATATATATATATATATCTAAGAAAGAGAAAATACTATGATGATGATGTGAATAATTTTGGAGAGAGCGTGATGTACACCTCCAACTTTTTAAATTAAGCGTTATTAGATATATATAGATTTGTATATTAAGGATTTTTTAAAATAAGTATAATATTAATATTATTTTAATTTTACAAAAGTATTATCTATATATAATAATAATAAATTGAATTTTTATTCTAAATATTTATTTATATTGATACAAATCAATGTAAATTATATATCATTCAATTTTAAAATATGATATATATATATATATATATATATTTATTTATTTATTTATTTATTAGTAGATAAAAGATATTCCAATTAATTATAGTATTTATAATTGATATTATTTTTTATCATATTTTTTATATTTACAAGATTATTAATTTTTGTATCTAATTTTTTAAAATTAAATAAAACTAACGTTTCACCCTACAGTCATATCCCCTCCGAATCTTACCCTATCGTAGACTCTCGATAAAATAATATTCGATAAAATTATTACCCCGATAAAATAATAAATTCTTACCGTCTCAACTCGGGCCGAATAGTTAAAGTAATAATTTCGATAAATTTATTAAGTAATATATTTTTTTGGCGCATATAGGTTCCAACCGATATAAAAAGTAATAATATACTATTTTCTAAATAATTCAGAATACCTTAGTGTACCTTAATGAAATATGAGTCTACCGTTGTCTGCTTTGTATGGAATTTATATCCATTTAAATATCATCTTTCACTTTATTCAAATCTTTATGAAGTTGTGGAGTACTTCTATCAAATTGTAGGAGAAAATCACTAAGTTTTATTGCTGCTCTAATTGCTTCTCTGCGAGAAACAGGACCCAAAACACGAATATCATCCTCATTGTCTTCATCTTGATTGTTTTCTCTAAGATCCTCAATGATTTCTTCATCAGTAAAAATCTCAGTCGTGTCGTTTTCACCCGGATAATTCAAGAGTTGATTCACATTCATTGCGTTACTATCAATTCTTTCTTTGTCCTTTTTTCTTCCCTCAATTTTATAGATTACAAGATGAATAATCAACTTGTAATCTATAAAATAACCCAGTTTCATCCACGTTGAAAACATCTTTCATGGCAAACGGTCCTAGTTTCTCTCTTATTGTTGGCAAGTTGTTATCTACATCTCCCATATTGACAGACCCGCTTTAGCCAAAACGCCTAAAGGACTTGATACCATGTCGTGATTTAAACATCTCCACCATATATACCAAGAGAGTAATCAAACTCTAGACCATTATCACCATACAATATTTACATAAAATTTTTTGCCTTCTCTTGAATTAACTATCTCGATATATTTACCCGCTCTTGATGTTGAAGAATCCATTCATACAAAGCCTTTTCTATATTTGGAAACTTTGTGGATTTGTGTCGTTTGGCATTAGGTTTCGTCAAATCAGTTGAGATATTCCGATGACCACTTAATTGTATTCGATATTGTCGCTTGACCAATTAATCTGGATGTTTAATTTTTCATCAACCCATTTTTATAGCTCTTTTTAAGACGAAGATGGATTCTCGCTTTTATACTCGCACAATGTTTTATGCATTTCACATGTCATGGTTATATGCTTCACCCCTTTGAGATGGGAAGCCATTAGAGATTAATACAATAAAAATAAGAGAGTAGTATAAGATTGATTAGAGAAGAAGAGAAGAAATAAGATAGAAGAGTAGTAGAAGATTGTGTAATGTATGTATGTACTTGAAGATGAAAATTTTGAGATGAAAATTATCTTACAACATTAGATATTACACCATTTACAATACATATTAAATAACTTTAAGAATAGAAAACATTTTATAAATGATTATACTTTAACAACTTATACAATAAATGAACCCATTATATAGAATTTAGAATTTTGAATTTTGAATTTTGAAATTTGAAATTTAACAAAATTCAATAAAATTATATTTTATTATTATACATGTAAAATAATAAATTATTACTTTATCGATTAAATAATATTTCGATAATATATATAATATTTTTTAGTTGACTCAACGTTATTACTTTTTAGAGAGTTTGTCTTGCCTTGACGGTTAGTTCTTGTATATAAATTTAAGTTTTAGAGATGTGTTAAGTGTATTAAAGTGGTTAGAGTTATTAAATAGGAAAAAAGCTCACTTAGACGTATGTACTTGTACAATTAACTCACTTAGACGTATATAATAATAAAAAGTCATTTAAACATATGTAATATAAAAAATTAGCTCATTTAGCCTTTTTTAATAACCATGGTTAACTTTTATTTTTAAATTTTTAAATTTATTAATTAAATGTTAATATATCTTCTCTCTCCTTCTTTTTCATTAATTAAACTAGGTAATTTATTTTATTCTTAAATTTTTTATTATTTTAATATTAATATTTCTTTTACATTTCATTTTTTTTTTATTAGTTTTTATTTTCAATATTTCTTAAATTCTCATTTTTTGTTTTTAAAAATTAACAACTTATTTATGAATTTTATATTTTACTGTTATATTATTTGAAGGATTTTTTTTATTTAATTTAATATAATAAAAATTAAAAAGGTTTTTTTATTTAGTTTAATATAAATAAAAATGAAATTAATAATTTTTTATTTAATTTTTATTCACGACTTATATTAATAGTAAATGAATTGTTTTGTCTCATATTTGATTATTACTCTTTTGGTGTTTGATGGATGAGTTTTTATTATTATCCAATTCTTAATTATTAATTAATTTATTTTTGTGTTGAAAAATTTTTATTGTTAAAAAAATTTTCATTGTTATATTCAATTATTGGGATTAAACAATTTTATAATAATTAATGTGAATATAAAAAAATATATAAAAAAAGGAAGAAATATAGAGTTAAAATAATTAATGATGAATGCTCATTATATATAAAATAAAATTAAAATAATCATTCATAAATACTCATAAAAATAATAAAAAATTATAAAAAAGATAAAAATAAAGGGTTCATTTATTAGTAATAAATAAAATAATAAATGAAAAGGAGATAAAGAAAATATATTAATATTTAATTAATAAATATATAAATTTAAAAATAAAAGTTAACCACGGTTACTAAAATAGGCTAAATGAGTCAATTTTTTATAGTCGGTACATTTTAATAACCTTTTATTAGTAAATATATTTAAGTGAGCTAGTTATATAAATACATATTAAATTTATTATTTTTAATAAATAAAATTAAAACTATTCAAACACGTAAGCATCCTAATTTATTGTAAAGGATTGTCCAATATTATCCATATTTGATCCATGTGCCTGCAATTATTATGGAAGATAGATATTCGGAAGACCTTCTGCATTTTTTTTAAAAACTCTCCTTATCTTTGTCAGCTATCATTTATTTAATGAATTTTGGAAGTTATTGATGATAATGTTTCGAATTTATTGATTTGTTCGACCAGTATAATTTCTTCCTAAAAAATAATTGTTAAATAAACTACTTAAAATCTATTTTAAAAAATAAATAACAAAAATAATAATTACTTTTTTTTTTTTGTATATAAATTGATTTAGCCTAACTATATA
Organism: Impatiens glandulifera; assembly: GCF_907164915.1. NCBI lineage: Eukaryota > Viridiplantae > Streptophyta > Magnoliopsida > Ericales > Balsaminaceae > Impatiens > Impatiens glandulifera. Next base: position 50,253,585 of record NC_061865.1, on the reverse strand, counting down.
CTTTCTTTTTTCAAAAATAAACAAACTCTACTATTATTATTTTTAATTTTTACACATTATAAGGTGAATTTTTTTTAACTAGAGTATTCTTTATATGTTAATATTCTTAGTTATAAGTGAATTATGTATATATTTAAAATTTCAATTATGATTTGTCTTTGACAGTTTGTAAATTGACAAACATTAGGTTTAGTGATTTAATGAAGACACTTAAATCCTATGGTAATTATTTATAAAGAAAAATATTAAGAGATAATTTGTAAGAAAGAATGACATTACAATTTAATTGGTTAAATAAATAAAATAATTTTACTATTATTTTTTTTACACTTTTTTTCTTTTTCCAACCCGTAATACGACGTCATCCTCTAATCTCTATAACTAATAATATATTTTTTTTTATAAAAATTAAAATCTCAATAAAAAAAAAGTATAATGTAATTTACCAGGCCATGAATCCTATGAACCAAAATGGTGCACCAATCTCCTCCCGATTAATGAGACGTGTCAATTTTATCTCCACTCTTTTATATCTAACATTATACGTCAGTCCGTCCGTCCAATCAATATTTAATGTTCTCTTTTATTAAAAGTATAAATTTTTTTCAATTATATATATATATATAAAATATTATATTTAATTTAAAAATATACATGTTCATATATATATATTTTTTTTCTTTTAAATTTTGTTATTAACATTATATTAACTATATTTATTCCATATTTATTATTATTTTATAATTTAACATAAACAATATAACTAGAAAATATTAGTGCCTAACATAAATTCAAAATTATAAACATTGAAATATGTAGAAATTAGCATAAATTAAACATTATGCATCACTAAGGGCTCGTTTCATCTTTGAGTTATTGAGAACCCAACAATCATATCATAACTCAAATCAATCATTTTATTAATTAAAATACTAAGATTACCATTTACTTAAATATTTTATTTTATATTATTACAAAATAATAGTAATATATATATATATATATATATATATATATATATATATATATATATATATATTATATTTATTTTATTACATTATAAAATTTATTTTCGTTAATTTATAAATATATCTCATTTAAATTAAATATTTATAAAAAAAATTATTTAATTTTTTTTATATAAATTAACTTTAAATCATTATTCATTTAAATTTTTATTTATATAATAATGAAAGTCTTTTATCTATATAAATACTTAAATTACCTTCTACTTAATATTTTATTTTATATTAATAAAAAATTATTTTAATATATATATATATATATAAAAATACATTTTAATTTATTTTAATATAAATTAAATTCTAAAATTATTTCATTTTAATTTTTTTTATTAATTATCTTAAATAAAATTTAAAACACAATATAAATCTAATTAAAATTTACTATATTATAAATTTTAAAATAATTTAAATAAATAATTTATATTAAAAAATAAAATGAATATATCTAAATATCAAAAGAATTAATTTATAAATATACTTAGTTTTAATTAAAAGTTTATAATAATTTAAAAAAAATAATTTAGAGAGGTGAAGAAGTTATGAAAATTGAAAAGAAAAAAAAAAAGAAAAAAAAAAGATAGAACTGGGAAACATGGGTAATTATAAATATTAAATACATATATAAGTTCAATTGATTGAGTAGAAGAGAGAGGGTAGAAAGAGAGAGTGAAAATAATAAAAAGGGTAAAAAGGGAAAAAAATTAAAAATTGATTTTTTTCTTAATTTTGTCAAACATAGGTTATTTGGACCAAACCCAGATAAAATTCTAATAACCCCTGGATCAAACCAGCTCTAAGTTCCTCTCATACTCTCTAATTTGGCAACTATAAGAATTCATAGCAATTTTGAACAAGGCTAAAAATATAGTTTTAACCGAGATTCTTGGTTACCTCTAAAATTTTCATTTTTATATTGTACAAAGTTTTGTTCTGATTGTGTTTAAAAAAAAATAATTATTAAAATTGTAAGGTTGGTAATGATTTTCAAAATGCAGAATTATTTTTAAAGTTTAAATGTATTAACGATAAAATAAAAATTAATAATTTAAAATATAATATATTTTAATATTTTAATTAATGAATTAAATTATTTGATATATAAAAGAATAATAATATAATATTTTTTAAATTTAAATTATTTCAATAATCATTCTCAAATTTAATTTATTCAATATTTAGGCTTTGTTTGGATTGGAGTTTTTAAAAAAATTTAGAGGTAGAAAAAAAATAATAATTGGTGATAATTTTGAGGAGATGATTATTTTTGATAAAAAGATTTAAAGGGTATTGATATATATGAATAAAATAAAAAAATAATAATTTAAAATATAAGGTATTTTAGTATTTTGGTTAATGAAATGAGCGATAAGATTGTTAAAAATTGATTAATTAAAAAATTAATTTTGGTTGAATTTTTTAAAAAACTCAAATAAAACAAGACCATAGTCTAATAATTGTTGATAGATACATAAATCCATGAAACCAATAATAGGACATGATCAGACATATCACTTAACATGTTACTTGCCAAAAACAAACCATTTAACTTTTGACAAAAAAAGAACATGATAGCATTAATTTCAAAATATTTTTTATTTTTACTTTGTGTTTTAGTTCCGTATTTATTTAGTAGTTATTCTAAATAATTCTATTATATATATATTAATTAATTTTAATTTATTTGAAAATATATATTCTTAATTGTAGTTTATTTAATAATTATAAATAGATTAAATGTATAAATTAAAATTATTTAATGAAAATATGAAGTATATAATTTATACAGATAAAATTGAGACTTCAATTCCTTGAGGGTCCAATTTTTATTGCCGGTGCCACATGTTAGATATCAAAGAGTGGTGATTAAATTTACATGTGTCATTTTAGAACTAATGAGGGAAGATATTGGTGTACCATTTTGGTCCAGAGGATACATAACCAATTCATTTACACCTCCATTAATAATTTGAAAAATATTAAAGAAATGTAGCTGCATGAATTCTTTATTATATATATATATATATATATGCTCAATATTCTTGTCCATTCCCTAAAAGAATCTAGCTTGCTTTCTCTACAATGGTGACTGTGAAAGCAACCCATATAGTGAAACCGGCCGAGGAAACGCCGTCGAAGATAATGTACGTTTCCGACATCGATCAAATCCACCCAATAACTAACGCCCCAACCATCTACTTTTACCGTTCTCCTTCGTTTTCGTCTTTTCAAATAATGGTGGAAATCCTAAAACATTCTCTAAGCAAGGCACTTGTTATCTTCTACCCTTTCGCCGGCCGCCTTGAATGGACCCACCGGAAACGCGTCCATATCAATTGTAACTCCCTCGGAGCCCACTCTCTCGAGGCTGAAACCGATGCCAGAATAGATGACTTCGCTCCTGATTACCGCCCCACCCCCGCCGTTCGGGATCTTATCCCGTATGTTGATTATAGGTAATAGTTTTCTCACACGTTTTAAGTATGAACTAGACATTTAGCTGTATAATGTTTTTTCTTCTTTGATATATAGCCGTCCGATCGAGGAGCTACCTCTGGTTTTGATACAGTTGACGAAATTCAGCTGTGGCGGCGTGAGTCTTGGCCTCGCACTTTCCCATTTTGTAGCCGACGGGCAGTCGGCTCTCCATTTCGTCTCGGAATGGGTTCGGATTGCCCGAGGTGAGGGACCAGAATACCTGCCGTTTCTAGACCGGACAGTGTTGGTGCAGGATCAGGAGGATCTGCTGCCAGCTGATTTCGATGCTTCGGATTATAAGCAGCCGCCGTTAATGATCGGGAGTTTGAATAATTTAGAGGAGAGGATGAAGGAGACTGAAGTGTTGATGCTGAGGCTGAGCAAAGAGCAAATAGATAAGCTAAGGAGTAAAGCTAACGAGGAAAAGAAACGCCTTGGAGATCTAGAACGTGGCTACACAAGGTTCGAAGTAGTGGCGGGTCATATGTGGAGAACCGCAAGCAAGGCGCGAAAGCATATGGAGAATCAAGAAACGGCTATAAGAGTGGTGGTGAATTTTCGAAACAGGGTAAAACCTCCTTTGCCAAAGTTTTTCTTTGGTAATGCGATATTGCCTGTCATTGTTTCCTCGACCTCAGGCGAGCTTGTTTCGAAGCCGTTGTCATATGTTGCTAGCAAGATAAGGGCGGCTACGGAGAAGGTAACGGATGAGTATACGAAAAATGTAGCGATTTTCCTTGATAAGCAAGAGGATTTGTCGCAATGGAGGTATTTACATGTGGTTGGGAGTACTCAAGGAGTTTTCTTTGGGAATCCAAATATGGACATTACGAGTTGGTTGACCCTTCCACATAATGAAGGAGGGACAGATTTTGGGTGGGGAGAAGAAGATCACTTTGGACCCGGGGCACTTGGGTTTGATGGCAAGTCTTTCATTCTATCGGATAACTCTAGCCCTGGTTCGGCTATTATTGCACTACGGTTGCAGTTGACTCATATTGAAGACTTCAAGACTTTCTTTTATGAAGATATTTTAAATTAATTAGAGCAAAATCATGTTAATTTGGAGCCTACTTTTGTGTGTTACAATTGTGGTTTGTTGATGTTGTTGAGATTTTCAATTGTTGCTTGTGGCGTTATCTCCTCAAAATTTATTTTCTATTTTTAGAAATCTAATCATGTCATTTTGTGTGTTTATAGTTGTTGTACTTTTTTTTTTATAATAAATTGTTGTTTAATATTTGTTGGGTCTAGCCTCTAGGGGTAAGTATATATTGAATTGATCTAAATCTTAACCAAAATTCAAAATATTAATTTGGGTAAGTTAATTTGAGTTGGGTTGAGTATGAATTAGGTTGAGTATGAATTGAGTTGAGTATGAATTGGGTTGAATATGAGTTGTTTTTAATTTGGGTTGAGTTAGGGTTACCCAAATTATATAAATTTAATTTAATTCTCATTTATTAATCTAATATAAACTAACAATCTTCCAACTCTAATATATTATCTTGATTTTTACTACTTTGATCTCATTTACAGTCGAACACGTTTTTAAAACGTTTAACATGTTTTTGACATGTTTAACACGTTTAACACGTTTTTGATACGTTTGAAACGTTTTTGACATTTTTAACACGTTTAACACACACATTTTGACAATCTTAACACGTTTTTAGTACGTTTAACACATAATTAGCACATTTAACACGTTTAACACGTTCATCACGTTTATGACACGTTTAACATATTTTTGGCATTTTAACACGTTTTAACATGTTTAATACGTTCTTCACGTTTTGATACATTTTTGGCACGTTTAACACATTTTTGGCATGTTTAACACGTTTAACACATTTTTGGCCCGTTTAGCACATTTTGAGAAATTAAACACGTTTTGGTATGTTTAACACATTCTTATCACATTTAACATGTTTTGACACATTTAACACGTTTTCACATTTTTGACATGTTTAACACGTTTTCCACATTTTGAGCACGTTTAACACGTTTTTGACATGTTTAACATTTTTGGCACATTTAATACGTTTTTGACATGTTTAACACTTTAACATGTTTTGACAAGTTTTAACACGTTTTTGACACGTTTAACACGTTTTGACACATTTAATATATTTTGGCACATTTAATATATTTTGACATTTTAACACATTTTGACATGTTTAACACATTTTGACACTACAAGAGAACGGGTCATTTGTGACGTATATTTCCTACATAATCTTTGACGAATTTTATAATTAGTGACATATTTTCCATTTTTATAATAAACGTCGATATATCGCTCGTCAGTAAATTTTCCGACGAATACATAATTCATCAGAAATTTTTGTGACGATTTTTATTTCACTAAAACTTTTCGTAGGAAAATCCGTCGGAAGCATCGTGATAATTCCGTAGGAATATCCGTTAGAAAGTTTGAGTTAATTTTGTAGAAATATCCGTTAAAAAATTCGTGCTAATTCTGTATGAATATTCGTCAAATATTTCATGATAATTCCATAGAAATATTTATCGGAAAATAATATATTTCTATAAAAATTTATTTTCCTAATTATTTATCATATTATATTACATATCTTCTTAATTATCAACTATATTTAATAATAAGAATTTAAAAAAACTAATTTAAAAGTAGTAAGTACAAATTTACTAACAAAAAAAATCATTCACTTATAAACAAAATGTGTGACTCAATTGTTTCTATCAATACACAAAAGTGAATGTTAGCCTCTACTCACATTATAATACTCAAGTCTCATCACTTTTCTTCCATATCCATTAGAGGTTTACTCCCATTTTAGTAGTCATCTACAACTCATTTGCTCCAACTTTCCTCACTTTCATCAATATGCATTAGAGGGACATGTGAACAATAAAATTATGCAAGCCAGTTATATAATCTTGCAAAAAAAAATGAATGTCTTATATTCTAACTAAGTAGAGAACTCATAAATAACACCTCTCATCACTTTTTTTTTTTGCAATTTATGATATTGAAATTTATGTTAGTCAAATCCTAATTGTGCTTAAAGCAATGGAATACATAGGTCCTAACCTTGATCCCAAAAACTACAGTACCCGAGAAAGTACAAGATTTCAGAACAATTTCCTTCTGTAATGTGATTTATAAAATAATTTCAAAAATCATTTCTAAACGATTTAAAATTTTCATAGGAAAAATTATAAATCTTAACCAATCTGCATTCATCCCCGGTAGGACAATCTCTCATAATATTCTTCTCATGTAGAGCCTTTTAAAAGGCTACGACAAAAAAATATCCGCGAGAGTGACTTTCAAAATAGATATCAAGAAAGCTTCCGACTCTGTTAGATGGGAAGCCATACAGGACTTTCTGGTTGTTTCTGCATTTCTTATGATTTTTATTGATTGAATTATGTAGTGCATTTCATCATCATGCTTTGTTGTTAGCGTCAATGGAGTCCACAAAGGCTATTTCAAGGACGAAAACGGGATAAGGCAAGGGGACCCCCTTTCTTCTTACCTTTTCGTAGCTACCATTACGATCTTTGAGAGCATTTTCGCGATGTTCTGAAAGAATCATCCATACATCTTTCACCCATTCTGTGAGGTAGAGGAGGTAACCCATTTATGCTTTGCTGACGATTTATTCATTCTAGCACACACATACATTGATTCCATTAAAACTATTAGGGTTGTACTAACGTTCTTTTTTGAGGTTACATGTTTAACTATTAATGAAAGCAAAAGTGTGGCATTTTATGGAGGCGTGAAGGACGAAACAATGTAGGACATCTTCAACATCATGGGCATCAAGGAAGTCAACTTTCCCGTAATGTACTTAGGAATTCTGTTAACCGCGAAGCAGATCGAGATCTCACACTACAAGCCGCTGATTGAAAAGGTAAAAAACACGGCATCTAGCTGGGCAGCAAAAAAACTTTATTATGCAGGGAGGATCGAACTTATAAAAACTGTGGCCATGGGCATAGTTGGCTACTAGGCGCAGCAGATGGTCATTCCGAAGAAGGTAATGAAAGAGCTCGACACGCTGATGACGAACTTTATCTAGGACAGTAGCGGAAAAGGAGGAAAGAAAGTCAAATGGACCGCTTTCTGTAAACCAAAAGACGAGGGAGGCATCGGCTTGAAGAACTGTATTGAGTGGAACAAATCTCTCACCTTCAAGCATTTGTGGGCTTTGGAGCGCAATTAGGAGTCACTATGAATCAAATGAGTGCATACGAGGTTTATAAAATACGAAACTAGTATCTGAACCTGCAAAATTTAAGTGACGTTTGATGCATTTTAGCACATTTAGCACATTTTTGACATATTTAACACATTAAATGGGCCAAAACGTGTTAAACATATCAAAAACATGTTAACTTGTAACATACCGGTTAAAGAGAGTATTGGTTAAGAAGCTCGGAGGCTTGTTCTGACTTGCTTACGGAGCTCTATAACAACGTTGCACACTCAAACAACTTGAACCCCATACTTTTCTTTGAACAAATTAACTTGTAACATACTAGTTTTTGAATCCAAAACCACTAGCAATTCAATAATATCCTTTCAAGATTCACTAACTCTCTTCAATTGTTTTCACCAATGTTTCAAATTATCATCTATAGTTTCTCCGAAAGAGGACGTGAATATCCTTTACCTATTAATTGACCGAGCCTCTAATCTAGCCCATTTTTTATGATTAGGAATTTCATTCAATGTCTTAATTCTCTCCTCAATAAGATGAAAAATCAATCATCTTATTCATCTATAATATGATTCACAATGCATATACAATTAAGATTGAACAAAAGAAGTAACAAAATCATCATCTACGAATTAACCGAGTCTTCCATCTAGCCTATTTTTCATTATTAGAAATTGTTGGCAAAATAATTAAGTTCCACAAATAATTGTAACTAAATAAACTTATATGAAAATAATTTATCGAGATTTGTAGTTGAGACATGCTAGGTACTGTCCTCAAAGAGCTTATGCCTCCTCGAGCGGGTTACTCGTTGCGGTAGGATTTTAATGACGCTTTCTTTCAAGATTCAACAACCCATTCTCGTTAATGACGCAATCTACTTAACGAGCCTCAAATGATAACATTTTTAGATGCTCTCGAGAATATGGTTTGTCCTTGATTTAAAAGTATATCTCTATAATTTCTCTACCTCTAATATGTATAGAAAAATACATAGAAAAAACATTTTCTTAATTGATCACAATTAATATAAATCAATCTCACAAATTAAGAGATTAATATAACAATAATTAAAGATTTGATTTAGACTGTTACTGCAAATCAGTAACGCAATTTAAGGAATAATAAATCATACGTAAATATTTAATTTAAACGTTGTAAATTAATTCCATTATTTAAGGGATGATTAAATTAAAATAATAATTTAGAAATAACTAATATTAATATTTTCCAACAATTCTCACATATTTAAAAATTATTTAAAAAACATTTTCTCGAGAGTGCGAAAAATTAATGCATCAGTACCAGTATCTTTTGGACTATGAACTAGTACTTAGAAAAAATAAATAAAGACTCACAGAAATGTCGTTGAGATTAGAATCTCTATGAACCTCATTTCAGACTTGAATCAATAAACTTATTTGTCACAATAATTTCTCTTCCAAAGTTATCCGTCGTAGTGTGACACATTTTGGCCTTGCATCGATCCTACATCTCGTGAGAGCTCTAGAAAGGCTATTTATCAAGTGTGTACTGCAGTCAAACACACCACTCACGCATGAGTTATAGATTCATTAAGAATTTAGACACATGCTCTTCCACTACAATACTTACTATCCTACACCATAGGGATGGATTGCTCATTAATATTTGGGATTGTGTCTCACAAATTGACAAATGACTTGTTCTTACTCTTATGAACCTACAATACGTGAAATAGTTCATGTACTAGGTTGTGTTACCGTCATTCACAGTTTCGTTTGTAGACATTAATCCCATCCCCCTCGATGTATTTCTCACTAGTCTCGATCTTAGTGGTTTGGTTAGAGGATCCACCAAATTCATCTCTAATCTTACAAAGTTTAGTGATATCACTCCATGTTTAATCAGTCGTTTCACTAAACAATGTCGTACCTACATGTGTCGACTTTTTCCATTATAATTATCATTATTTGATTTACCAATGGCCGCTTTGCAATCACAATGTATTGATATATATGGCATGGGCTTCTTCCATAAAGGGATATCTTTTAAGAGGTTTATAAGTCACTCAGTCTCAACGCATGCCAAATTAAAAGAAATAAACTCTGACTCCATTGTAGAATGTACTATTCAGGTCTACTTTGCCGATTTCTAAGAGACAACACATTTACCTATAGTAGATATAAATCCACTTGTAGGCTTGATCACATCTGAATTAAAAATCTAGTTAACATCACAATAACCCTCAAGTACGACTGAAAAATCACAATAGTATATACAAAAATCTCATTTTTCGTGAAAATATTGTTTACTTTACTAACTAGTAGACAAAATATATTTGAACTATTATGGCTTCGTGTAAACAATTACAAATTTCACAAAAAATATGTTTTTCGTTAGAAGATTTCCAACTATATAGTTACAATTTTAAGAGTAAACATATTCACTTGTAGACGTAAAGTATTTCATATCACTTTCTTATTTGATAAAAACATGATACCTTGTTTAGTGCAGGATCCTGGACCATCAGATGAGCGCCCAAATCTCATCCAACTGCCCAGAACGCGCCAGACTCTTGCTACAATGGATCCAGCGCACAACCGCCCACAGCGGATCAACAAACGGGACAGACTAACCCTGTTAGTCAACCAAGCTGTCCGCGAACGAAACTCCAATAGAACCCCGCATTGCGCCAGCCGAAACAACGTCGTTTTCTTCGTCTTCTTCCCCATACCTGTGACATCGTCGAAAACGTGACCTTGCCGACGCGATTCTTCCAGAAGTTATAGCTTCCTCCACCTGCGATCAAATCCGTTGAATTTTTTGGCAACATGCTCCTCTCATCGACGCCTATATTTCACCCTTATCCTTCCCTAAATAACTTGATAAGACTGTCAACTACTGTATAATATTTTGAAGATAAGCTCACCGGAGGTCAAATCCATCTCAAATTAGCTTACTTCAACCGATCTATCTATACTATAAATACTCCTCATTGCTCTGTTAAGCAAATCATCGAAGAAAAACAACAAATTACACACTAAATCAAACCTTGAAGATTCTGTCCAAGAATTTTTTTGTTTAAACTCCTTCCAGATAACCAAGTTTTGATCCAGGCTTCTAGATAACCTCTAATACTTTTCAGGAATGTCCTCCAAGTGTTGTTATGAATCCAGAAGCCTTGTATTTCGTTTTGTAATTAAAAATTTGAATTTTTTCAAATTCTCCTAATTTGATCAGTTTGATCGTGTTCTTAAGGTTGAGTATGTGATTTATTTGTTGAGAATAATTATATATATCATGTATGAACTTTATATTGAAAGAGACTTGATCAAATCAACTTGAATTAAAATTTTGAAAAATTAAGTTTGAAAACTAATTTTTTTAAAATCTTTGTGTTCTTGGTTTAAATCTGGATTTGTTTTATCCAGATAGTTTCTATACATGTTTGTTAACATGTTTGAATGAATCCCAAACAATTGTAATCATGTTTTGATCATGTTTGATCAAACTAAAAATCTTAAAAATAAATCTTGAAAATTAAAATTTTGAAATTATGTGTTCTTGGTTTAATCTGTTTTTTTATCCAATTAGTTGTTATACATGTTTGTTAACATGTTAGGATAAATTTCAAGTAACTATTTCATCAATTTGATCATTTTTGATTAAATTGAGTTTTTGTAAAATTTTAGATTTGATTCAATTTTCAAAAACTGTTTTAATGATGTTATGATATTCTTGTTATCGTTAAGATCAACCATATTCATCATTTCAAAACTAATGAAATAAAATCAGGCATTTAAATGACCTAATTTGAAAAATCCCAAAATTTGACTTAGAAATGGTGTTTTAAATTGATCATTGCAAGGGCTTCAAAATCGTAATTTATGTTAGGGATTTTGTTTTTCATGATCATATGAACTTATTGTAGTCTATGGATCATGATTTTATGATCCCAATCAAAAGTTATGGACTTCTGAAATTTTGGACCAAAACAAGAACACTCGGTCCTAAGGTTTTAGCCTAAGACCGACGATCCTCGGCCCTGTTCTTCAGTAGGGTCCAAAAAAACGAACCCTAGGTCAAAACCCAAAACCGAGAAAATGCACCTAGGACCGAGAATCCCAAGACCGAGTTTTCTAACCTAGGACCGGTGTTCTTCAACTAAGACCGAGGACTAGGACCGGTGTTCTTCATATAGGACCAAGGATTAGAACCGAGTTTTCTAACCCTAGGACTGAGCATACACTTAGTATATGACCAATGTTTCTAACCTTAAGAGGAAGCCCTCACTTGACCTAGGACCGGTAAACTTGACCTTAGCCCTAGAGTTAGTATCAATGTTTCTAACCTTAGGACCGAACCTTCACTTAGCCTAGGACCGATGTTTCTAACCTTAGGACCGAACCCTCACTTAGCCTAGGACCGGTAACCAACCCTAACTCTAGACCTATGACCGATAACTACCTAACCTTAGGACCGAACACCTAGACCGATAGACTTGACTTGGGACCGAGCCTCCCCGGTCTTTGACCAAACCACCCAAGTTTGGGACCGAGACTCCTAAGCCCATGACCGAGCTCTCCAATCCCTTGTCCAATGCGACCGAGCCCTAGTCAGGACACCCCGGTCTTGACTGAGCCTAGATCAGCCAAACCGAACCCAGACCTTGATATTCTGGTCCTAAGGCCTGTTTGGTTCCACTTTTCAAAATAAAAAATTATTTTTAGAATTTTGGAACCCGAATCCATTTTTAAATAATCCTGAAAGGTCAAAAAAATATATTTTTATATTTTCGGAATGTTTCATAAACCAATATTTTGGATAATTCCTCGTTTGGAATTTATTTTTAAATTCTAACACTCTCATCGAGGGTTTTAACCAGATGCTCCCGGTAATAATACGTATCACCGATAACAACATCATGCTCTTGATAATATCAATAACTTTTACTAGGGGAATCCTTTGCTCTCGATGATATTAATGTTATCGTGAGTTTTCTTTAGTTCTTGGCAATTTTTCTCGGTAATTGTGATTGTTCTCTTTTTACTAGTGGAAGAACTCGAAGAACACTCGGATAAGTAAAGAACTCGAAGAATACTCAAGAAATAAAGAAAAAATACTTTTTGAGTTCTAGAGAGATAATTAGATGAATGAGATAAGAGATATATGAAGAGTTCTAACATGAGGAGATATATTTATAACTAGAAATTAAACCATCACAATAAATTCATTTATCAATCCAACGACTGCCATTCCAGACTCTTGAGATTTTTGGACTATTGGCATATCCAATGACACTTGATCTTATCCATTGACATTAAATTTCACAAAAAATTCAGATTTAAATTTAGTATGGATTTATATTTATTTGAATTAAATTACATTTAATTTATTTATCCAAATTCTTATTTTCATTTAATTAATGGAATTAGTTTAAAATTCAAACATTCTCCCACATTAATGGAAATTGAAAGATTAACCCATTGAAATGTTCAATAATTGAATCCTACATAAGATAAATAGGCGTAACCCTTTGAACATTCCCTTATGAAAGTATATAACTTTTCTAGTCTATTAGTAGACTCAATGTCCTTGAACTATTATGTCATTTGTGTAAACGATTATACACTTTCACATATAATTCTTCCTGATACATGTCAAACTCTCATGGTTGTGTTCATAAATAGGCGTAACTCTTGGTTATGTGAGAGGATCTATAGTTGAGTCGTGCAATTCCTTCAAAGTAGACACACTTCTCCCTCACATAAGTGATCTCTTTGATCACAAAGAATCATTAAAAGCGATATTATTATCCTCGTCAATATATATATTTATTATTTCGTTATAATATTAATCCTCAACAATAATCTTCCAAGTTAGTGCGATTAGGCAGTCCTATTGAACCTAGTTCTTGGGATCTCTAGTCTACATAGATTTAATTTTCCTTCATACCAACTTATAGTAGGCTCATGTCTTTAAAATACTTTCAAACTAACTCTCTATTTAATAGTGGTTAGTGAATCCACAATGTTATTCTTAAATAATATAGTCAAATGTGATAACTCTATTAGCGAGTATAGTCTAATGACATTATGTCTAAGACGTGTATGTCACGACTTATCATTGACTCCAAGTTTGTCAATTTTAAATTTCTATCACAATAATTAGAAATTTCCTTTTAGACAATCTTGGAATATCTTCTAATAAACATGGTCATTCATATATATACATATCATTTAATCATTTTTTCATGAAAAATATTGTTTACTTGACTAACTAGTAGACAAAATATATTTAAACTATTATGTCTTCGTGTAAACAATTACATATTTCACAAAAAATATATTTTTCGTTAGAAGATTTTCACTCATATAGTTACACTTTTAAGTGTAAACATATTCATTTGTAGACGTAAAGTATTTCATATCACTTTATCATTTGATAACAACATGATATATTGTTTAGTGCAACTCACATCCTTAGTGGATTTAATCATTTTTATCATAATTTCAAAGATAAAAATATCGTATAAAGAGAAGTAATGAACTATAATCCACTAAGGATTATACATAATTGTCACGTTTATTGACTTTTTAGTTAAAAATCAAAATATGATCAAAGCCAAATTTTCTTTATTAATTTATTTCATAAAATCTATTTTGAAGATATTTGTTCTTCAGATATGTATAAAAATAATATTAAAGAAAAATACGTCACTTGATTTCAAAGCCTCAAAAATTCAAATTGAGCAACAGATCGATAAGCAAATATATAAACAATACATTTTCTTATTATGATAAGTTGTACAACTTTATATTTTGTAGAAAATATATTTCTTTAACAATTGACCAACTTTTTATATATCATAATATGCACAATAATAATTTGTGTTATTATCAATAAAAACATTTGTCCCCAATAAAAACATTTGTCCCCACATTCGTGTTGGTGCCTTTTAAACACACATCTGTGAATTAAATCTAAGGGGGTGCTTGGTTCAAATAAAGGAATTGGAATAGGATAGGGATGGATAGATGTGTGGAATGAGAATGAGTATGATTGATAGAAGTGTAGTGTTTGGTTGAGAGTTTTAATCATTCCCATTACCATTGATAACGTTTGGATTTATAAGAGAGAAGTTATAAATATAATTTTGTTATTAAAATTATGATTAATTTTAATTTTATTTTATTAAATTAAAAATATAAAATATTATTATTTTTATAACATAATTGTTTAAAATATATAAAATATTTAAGTGACATAATTTAATAAAATATAAACATCTCATATTTTTTCAAAATAAAAATACTTATAACAAAAAAAATATTGAATGTCTCAATTTTTTACTAATTATAAATAAATAATTATTTATTAAATATAAATAATGTAAGACAAAGTCTTTCAAATATTATATACTTTAAATTAAATATAATATTTTATTTAATAATATATTATAACATGGTATAATTTTTTTAATAATAATTTTTATTAAAATATTTCATATTTAATTTTTTAATATTTTTTTATATAAAATTGTTATTTTATTTTTAGTTTTATATTTTAATTAATTTATTTTAATTTTATTATTAATATATGATATTTAAAATTAATTATATAAAATTAATTTATTATTAGTTATTTTAATTATTACTAAAATTTTATTTTAAACAATTCCTTAATATTATTTAAATAATTGAAATTATTTATTTATAAATAAATAAAATTTATTATTATGTTAATTATAAAATAACGTATAATATAATTATAAAATATATAAGATATTATAATTATAATTATAAGAGAAAAAATAGAAGAGTGGAGATAATGGGAGAGAAAATGTATCGATGAGGAATGTGATTCATTCCTCCCAATTTAGAGAGGATTAGATGATTCCTGAGTATACGGGAATCAAATCAATATCCTAGAATCAAAACCACCAACCAAACATCTCATTTCATTCCCTTTCCCATTCCTGAGTAAAAAAACCATATACCAAGCATGCCCTAAATATTTTTTTAATTAAGAGATTGACACACAATTCTTTTATTATACTTGTCACTAAATTAAAAAAATAACTATTATTATAAATATTTAATTGAATAAATCATTCATATATATAATTTCTATATAAGAGATTAGAATGCTTATTCATATATAAATCATTCTTTACATAATCTCTGTATGACAAGCTATAAGTTGAATTAATTAAAATATTCATTTTAACATATTATTTTTATAAAAGAAATTAGAATATTTAATTAAATAAATATTCATCATCATGTCTGACATGATTTCTACAAAAGAAATCATAATGTTTTAAGAATTTTTGGCGGAAGCCGTTTGAACATTTATTTTCGATCGGTTGCACGTTTGCATCTAATGATGTTGGCACATATGTCGCATTGTTTCTCAAATGAATTAAGATTTTTCCTTATAATACCAAATCAAAAAAGGTCTTATTATTGAAATCTGAAACAAAGTAGGCCATCTACTATTAATTTCGCATAATTATGAGTGTTCTTTTTAGCTCTTCAAATCCAAGCTACACAATTCTTCAACTTCTTGGTCTCCAATCTACTGCTATTATGACTTTCTATTTCCTTTAATTAGAAGAATTTATTGTTTTTTTTACACAACTCTATCAACAAACAAATATATACACATTTAAAAATGATATATTAATACCATAATAAAAATATAGTATACAAAACATTAATTATATATATATATATATATATATATATATATATATATATAAATAAACAAACAAGTAGATTATTTCTCTTTAATTAATAATCACCCTACCACATCCTTATTAATTATCTACGCTTAATTAATTTAAAATATGTATATTATAATTAATAATTTTAAAACTAAAACTATATGTTTCAATTATAACTAATTTTAATTACTATTAATAAATATAACCATTAATTTTTCTGTAAATTAAAAGCTAACTTTTTAGTTGCCTTTTCATTTATTATTAATAATAATTTTAGTATCCAACAAACCTTTAATTAAAAAGAAAACAAATGATTGTTTTCTAATTTATACAAATTTTCTTGAGAAAATTTTGTGTCAACATATATTAGGTTAAAATTAAACTTCGACAACAAGAAAAAATGTTAATAATTAACATATATATATACGTGTATAATAAAGACTTATTTTTATTAGTCGATTCTTCTCTTTTTTAAGATGAATAATTAACTTGTCAAAATGAGTCATTATCTCTTTTAACTTGTCAAAATGAGTCATTATCTCTTTTGCAACATTGCAACTCGTACCTTTGAAACATCAAAGATAAAGATTTTTGATAGTAAAAACTACTAAATAACTTAGAATACGGAAATTGTTTTAAGATTGTTAGATATCATTGCTTTAAATTACAGATATATATATATATAAAAGATGTTACAAAGAAAATAAATAAACTACGATATATAAATAAATGAAATCACCAAAGTCAAATTTTGATTTGAGGCATTTGATTAGTATATTTTCCTTAATATAGTTACACCGTCTTTTCTTGTGCTGAAGTTTATCGCAGATGAATGTCTCTCAAGGTACAATGAATCTAATAGTGATTTAACACTAAAATTACTACACAACAAATTTGACAAAGTACACTCGATTGAGTGAAGAACTCGAAAACACTCAGTTGAATAAAGAACTCGAAGAACACTCAAGAAATGAAGAAAAAACTTTTTGAGTTCTAGAGAGATAATTAGATGAATGAGATAAGAGATATATGAAGAGTTCCAATATGTGGGAATATAAATATATTTGGAAATTAAATCAAAATAAATTCATTTATCAATCCAACGGTTGATAATTCATCCAACGACTAACATTCCTAGACTCTTGGCATTTCTAAAATTTTGTCATTCAATCTTATCCATTAACATTCGATATTATCCATTGACATTAAATTTAAAAAAAAAATGACATTTGAATTTGATATGAATTTTATATTTATTTGGATTAAATTACATTTAATTTATTTATCCAAATTCTCGTTTTTATTTAATTAATGAATTTAGTTTAAAATTTTAAGAGGAATTTCACGAAGAGTCATGAATATATGTGCTAGAAAAGCTCATTCGTTCATTGATGGAGGACATAAGTGATTTCACAAATGATCGTGGATTTAGAGTCTTAGGGAACTCACTATTGACTGAAGATGGATGGAACTTCATGAAGAGTCATGGACTCTAAGTTGAATGATGCGCGTGTGTTCGACCAAAGGATATAACGAATTTCACAAAGAATTGTGGATTCAAATTTTAATGACGCTTTTGTGTTCGTCGATAAAGGGATATGAGGAATTTCACGAAGAGTCATGAACTGTAAATTGAATGACGTGCGTGTGTTTGTCGACAAAGGGATATGAATTTCACGAATAGTCGTGAACTCTAAGTTTAATGAGGTGCGTGTGTTCTTTGATGGAGGAATAGAACTTTTACGAAGAGTCATGAACTCTAAATTGAATGATGCACGTGCATTCATTGACAGAAGGATGATAAAGATTTTGTGAAGAGTCATACATTCTAAATGGAGTGGAGCTCGTTCGCCAATAGAGAGTTGGTGCTTTATAGGTTTTAAAAAAGAAATCCAAAAGAGTTAAGATTTTTGAATTGAGTGGAGCTTGTTTGTAGATGAAGAGTCATGAATTCCGAGTTAGATAATGTTCGTGCGTTCGTCGATGAAGTATAAGAGGAAAACCATGAAGAGTCGTGGATTCTAAGTCGATTGAAACTCGTTTGATCGTCAAATATATTTTCCATAAACCATATGTGGCCTCGTACCCATAATGATTATTGGTTCTATCGTGAGAATAATAGATCGTTTAAAGTATAAAGTCTACAGCAGTAATGTGTGTTACTCGTATGCATGTATATCTTAAAATGAGAAATATGCGCTCACTTTTCAATTCATTAAAATAATAAGTGTATTAAAAGAGGTTTAATGTTTTATTTAGGCGTGTATAAAAGAATAGCAATCACAAACGCATACACCCTCAAGATGAAAGTTACATTTTAAAAGCATAAATGGAAATTTAAGGCTTTTCCTTTGTCGCTTTGCTTCCATGTCTTTGGCATGCCCCTCTTCCTCGATGTCAATGGGATGATGACCTCCTTTAATAATATTTTTCTAGTCTTGATGGCCAATGATCGAACGTCTAACATCGAAGGATCTGTTTAATAAAGTCTCCAAGATAAGAACTAGTTAAGTTATACTTTTCTCTTTTTGTATATTTTTTGTTTTTATTATATATATATATTTTTTATTTAAGTGGAAAGAACGTACTCATGATCTCCTATATATAACTACATACTTAAATTTATTTATACATATATATATAGTTGTCACATAACGAACCAAAAAAACTCTCGACGTGGCTTTGTTTATTGGGCATGATAAGTCAACGAGTTTGGTGAAAATGGTAAAAGGATTTTCATGTTTATGGCTTTCATGATAAGAGAGAGGTGTCCCACCGACAAGGGCGATCCGAAGATCACCGATTAAGAGAGGTTTCTCAATTGGAATGTCCCACTCGACGCCAATTATGATCCCTCCTCTATTACTAAGGGAGCTCATTGAATGGAGAAAATAGCCAACCCCGGATGTTTCCATATGTTCACAAGCTCACATAACATTGCTCAATAAAGAAACATATCGTCATTCCACATTAACGAATCTTAGCACTTAATTAATATATATATATATATATTTATAAAAGTATTGTCCAAAAATACGTTTCAAGTTAAGAATATAATATTCCCATCAGAGTCGCCAAAAATTGTTACACGATAAAACCGCTCCAGATTTTTTCTTAATTTGCATCGCTTATGAAATTCTTCTTCTTTGAAAGAGAGAAATCAAAAAGTATTTTAAAATATAACAAATAATTTTTAAAGTATAAAATATATTTCTAAAAGTATTGGCCAAAAATATGTTTGGAGTTAAGAATCTAATATTCCCAACAGAGTCGCCAAAAATTGTAACGCGATAAAAAACGCTCACGACTTTTTTCTTAGCTTGCGACGCTTATGAGAAATTATTATTCTTTGAAAGAAAAATTGAAAAGTATTTTAAAATAAATTTAGACTTTATAGTCAACCCATAACTTACTTTCTCGTAGAATTCCAACCGAAATTGAGAATAAAATGGTAGGTTGACATATGTCTCTTTTAACTTTTTTATTTAAAGAATAAATTTTAACGAAAAATAGTTACCACCTATTTTTTCTCGTAAAATTAGGAAAAGATAATTTTGGTGTATGAACAACAAGAATCAAAGATTCTATTTTGTGGGCTCGGTGCAATACTTCATACATTCGTTTAGTTTGATGGTTTGTACTATTATACTTTTAATATTTTTAGAAAAATATTATTTTTAGACTTACATTTTATTTTAATTTTTCAATTTCATCCTACATTACTAATCTTAGTGTTAAGGGTGATTATCCGCGTTTTTTTGGACCTCTTGGGATGATTTGTGACAAAAAATATATGTAAAAGAATATATAAATAAATGTATGAAATATACAACAATATAAAACATGCAAATACAATACAAGTAAGTGGCATGTATGCATACTTACAAACATATAAATCATGGCTCACCAATTTTATCATGAAAATATGAGACATAGAAGAATATTCATCTTAATCATGCATATATATTTAGTATTCCAAACAAGCATAGAGGCATGGCCAAGATTTAGAAAAATGTCAAGTAGTTGGAGAAATGTACAAAATCAATTTTAATATTGTATTTTTTATTGGACAAATGGAGAAAAAAATATGGCTCAAGCAAATGGGATACATTATCCTTAATCGAAAATATATATTTATGCAAATGTTAATCCACAATATCAAAACAATAATTCAATACCAAATCATCAATGTTAACATCAATAATTCAAGGAATCACAAGAACATCGAGAACATTTCATACACAAAAAAAATAAAAATATAATAATTATAAACTTTATTTGTAGGGACAACAAACACCCTATTATTGTTAACACACAATACATGGTTTGATTTTGAACCATTATCCTCAAACAATGGTCCAAGAACAAGAGTCAATCAAAATAAATCTATTATTTAAATTTAGACGTTTTTAATTATGATTGAATAGATCAAATTTAAAAGAACATAAAGTTAAATAATTACTCACATAATCAAATTATCAAATCAATTCAAAGAAATAACAACCACATGTATATATACAATAATTTGACAATGCCAATATGATATTTTTATAAAATTGAACTTACAAATGAGTTAAAAAGAATACTGTGCTTATAAATGGTCATAGTAAGAAGCTCTAAGTAGCAACAAGCAAACGAATCAAGTCCCAAATTAAGGAGACAATCTTGATTGCTTTTAATAATCGAACAATATTCTAAACTACTCTCTCATGAAAAAATAAACTAAAAAAGAGATGTTAACCAATTCTAAGTTTAACCCTAGATAATTTAGGTTTAGCTGAAACTTGTGGGGGCCAAAATTCAAAATTTCTGGCTCTCCTTTGTTAAATTTGCTGGAATATTTGAATTTCACACGAAGTTCTTTTTGTGGAACTTTCAATCAAAAGTTATGACCGGAATGAAGATGTTCTTTGCCCTGAAATAAATATCTTTCGAGTCCAATAGACACGACAACGGCTCCAAAAATTAAAATTTATTTAATAAACATAAAATATACCAATAATAAGTTAAATTATTCAAATCTTACTCATCATTTATCTTATTATTTATTTAAAGTCCGAAATTAATTATTCCTGAAGTCTATCGACACGATAATGACTCCATAAATAATTATTTATTTAATATTTCGTGCAAAAAATTCGTACATGAATTTTATATAACAATAAACTTGAAATTTATTAAAATTTAATAACTATATGATCGAAGAGTGAAAAATTAATAGATACAATTAGTAACCCATAAATTCAAACGTCATATCCTCCCAATAGCTCAAAATATTGTCAAGGGCAAGAAAATTTTCACTAGGCTCAAAAAGTTATAGGTATTATACTAATCGTGAACATATTAATTAAACAGCTCCCAGAATAACTTAACTAAAATAAAATAAATACACGAAACTTAATAAAATATAAGAATACTCGATTTAAAAAAAGTATGTTAAGAAAGTGTGAAAAGTTAAATTAATTAGGTTTTAAATAATAAAAAACTAAATATATAAATAAAAATGAATATAAAAATCTAATTTAATGGATTTTAGTCTATTTTGTGAAAATGTAGGAAAAAGAAAACAAAAAATATAAATAAGAACAAAATTACAAAATTGTGGTAAAAACATATTATCAAATGTTGACCTTCGAAATTACGATTATAAAATATTAATGCATATAAATCGTTTGAGAAAAATATATAATATATCAAATTATTTATTTAAATACCGAAATAAATCAATATAACTGTTTTAACTTATTTATTAATATTAATTTATTTTTTTTAAATTTTTTTTGAAATAATTTAAAATTAAGAAATATAAAAAAAATTATTTTACCATTATATTTATATAAATTATTATTTTAATCTTTATATTTTACTCTTTTAAGTAATTTATATTATTAATTATATTAAAATTAATAAAAAAATAATATAAATAAGAACAAAAATACAAATATGGTAAAAAAAATACGATTAATCGTAGACATTCAAGATTACGATTATATAATATTAATGCATATAAATCGTTTGAGAAGAATATATAATATATCAAATTATTTATTTAAATACTGTAACAAATCAATATAACTGTTTTAACTTTTTATTAATATTAATTTATATATTTTTAAAATTTTTAAAAATAATTTAAAATTAAGAAATAAAAAAAAAATTATTTTACCATTATATAAATTTATAATGTTTAAGAATTATAAAAAAAATATTTTGCCACTGAATAAGAACCGTATGATAAAAAAATATTTATATATATATAATATTATAAAAGATTTACACTGGGCTACAGCCCAGCTCCGGCCTTGGTGATTGTATGTGGATCCATTCATATATATATATATGAATAACAGTACAAACATTAATTAGTAAGTTTTATTAAAAAAAATAATAACAATGATTTTTAGTTAGTATATTATAATATAATTATTAGTTGTTGTAAGATTTTTTTTATATATGTTTGTAGAAGAAATAATCATTATTATGTTAACTAGCATTTATCCCGTGTATTTGCACGAGTAATAATATAAAAAATCGTGAAAAAATATTACGGTAAAATTTTTATGGGCGGGTTAACCCACAATCCGACAAAAGTATTCATTTACTCTCACATATATCCAAATTAACCACAGCTCTCGACCCGACAATCCGGACACTTTAAAAATTAAGCATCATTATATATATATATATAGATTAGTTAGTTAAAAAGTTGAACTTATATTGTTAAAATGTTACGCGTTTATCAAATTTTGGGTTGAATTAAAAATATAAAATGTTATTAGCCTAGTTGGTTAAAATGTTGTACTTGTTTTGTTAGGTTGCAAGATCGAACCATACCTATAGCATTTTTAATTTTATTTTTAGCCGTTTTAAGTTTATGGGCGGGTCAACCCACAATCCGACCCAAATATCCATTTACTCTCACATATATCCAAATTAACCACAGCTCTCGACCCGGCAATCCGGACACTTTAAAAATTAAGCATCATTATATATATATATAGAGATTAATTGGGTTTAATATTAGTTAACTTGAGTTAACTAATTGTATTATTTGTTAATAGAAGTTACAACAATATATTGGTTAGTTAGTGTCAGTTATAAAGTTTATGACATATTTTGTATTTAAAATAGTTCAGATACCTCTTTAGCACAGTTGGGAGTTTTTTTGTACCTATAATGGATTTATGGCTATATAAATAGATAATAAAATCACAAATCCCTTACGGGTTTTCTCTCTCCATATCTCTTGTTCTTATTCTCCAGTCCCTCTATATAACTGCTCATAGCTTTGCTAATTCTTGAAGTCTAGATGGTATCAGAGCCATTTTTGATCTATCATTGAGCATAATCGGAGAATCGACGTTAATATGGTGAATTTCAGAGACGAAACAAGCAGCGGAAGTCTTAACCCTAGCTATGGTACAAATCCTTTCTTGCGGTCAATCAACCTCAAGTTACTCATCAACAACCAATTTCAGTCAAAAGAAAGTATAACAATGATCCGTTAGTGATTCATCCAGCAGATCATCCAGGTTTGACTCTAACTACAGCAGTTTTAACTAGAGAAATCTATTTTGGTTGGTGTTTGAGTATTCAACTTACTTTATCGGCTAGGATTAAAATTGGATTTATCGATGGAACGTTTCCGAGGCCAATTGATCAAGAAGATGGAAGACAGTGGGGAATTGTTGACTCAATGGTTCGAGCGTGGATAATGAACACCATAGATATTAGACTACAAAGAAGGTTTCAATCGACTAAGACCAGCCGTGATTTGTGGTTGGAAGTGAAGTCTAGATATGAAGGAAATAACGGTCCAAGAAGATATTATTTGCAGAAGGACATTGTTATTTTACAGCAAGTAGGAAATGATCTAGAGGAATACTACTCTAAGGTTAGACTTCTTTGGGATGAAATGTTTAGTTTGAAACCACTAAGGAGATGCAGGTGTGGAGGAACTAAAACCTATTGTGATGGATGTTTTCTTGAAGCTGAAATGCTTCAACACGACGAAGAAAACAAGTTGTTACAATTCTTGATGGGACTTAATGATCATTATGATTATGTCAAAGACCAGATTCTAATGCAAGAACCGTGGCCAGCTGTGTATAAGGCATTTACAATGCTGCAGAATGTGGAAAAGAAGAACTATTCTATAAGTGTTCAACAAGATAGCTCTATGTACGTCAGGGAAGGAAATGATAGGAGGAACTATCTAGAAAAATCTAAGTCCAAGAACTCAATATGCAATCACTGTGGAGGAAAATGTCATCTCAAAGAAAACTGTTTTAAACTAGTCGGTTACCCGGACTAGTGGAAACAACCAAAAGAAAGACAGAATGAAAACCAGAGAAAGAGAGTCAATACTGCTAACAATGTATCTGATCAAGATGTCTATGCTGATGCAACAATTGAAGAGTACAAGATGTATAAAGAATTTCTCAAAAGCATGAGAGATGTGAAATGAAAGCAGGCTGCTGGAGCATCTTCAAGCGGCACATCTGCAGGTAAGTCTTCTAATCTTAACACACATGAAAGTTTTCATAGGTTTTTGTTTGAACTTAACATGAGTAGCAATAACTCAATAGGTGATAAACATAAATGGCTAATTGACTCAGGAGCATCTTGTCATGTGTGTAATGATAAAAATCTAATAAATAATGTTAGAAAACTAGAAAAACCTAGACTAATGTACTTGGCAGATGGATCTTACAAATCAATAGATGAAATAGGGTCAGTTAGAATTTCCAATAGAATAATACTTAATGAAGTCTTATTTGCACCATATTTTAAGTATAACCTTATTTCTACTGCCAAACTTTTTGATAATAACAAAATAGATTGTATTTTTTAAAATTCAATATGTGTTTTGCAGGACCATAAGCTTTCATCGGTTGTTAAAATTGGAAAGAGGATAGGGAATCTTTATTTCGTCCCAGATGATAAATTTACCAATGACATATCTGATGAAATTTCCTTTAACTCTCAAAATAATATTTCTGATTGTAGTTTGAATGAACAATTTAGTAATAATGTTGATGTTGATTCTCATATTCTTCATAAAAGATTAGGACATGGAGCAATTAAAACTGTTTTTCCAAAATATGTTGTTAACAATAAACATTGTTTCGCATATCCATTGTCTAAATCATACATACCGCCTTTCACACATAGCACTACTAAAACAAAT
The DNA here is from genome assembly GCF_907164915.1 of Impatiens glandulifera. NCBI lineage: Eukaryota > Viridiplantae > Streptophyta > Magnoliopsida > Ericales > Balsaminaceae > Impatiens > Impatiens glandulifera. Next base: position 50,227,971 of record NC_061865.1, on the reverse strand, counting down.
AAAATTTTTAAATTAATTCATGTTGATTTGTGGGGGCCTTATAGAGAAGAATCAATTTTAGATTGTTCATTTATGCTCACAATTGTTGATGACTATTCTAGGTGTACTTAGATTTATTTAATGTTTGACAAAACACTTGTCTTTGAGAAAATACAACAATTTTTTACACTTGTTAAAAATTAATATGAAACTACAGTCAAAATTATTAGAACTGATAATGGAACAGAATTTATAAATAATAGGTGTTCTAATTTGTTCAAATATCTTAGTATAATTCATCAAACAACATGTGCATACACTCCACAACAAAATGCAGTTGTAGAAAGAAAGCATAAACATTTAGTTCAAGTAGCTAGATCTATCATGATTGATTCTAATATGCCTTCCAAATTTTGGCCATATTCATTGCTCACAGCAACATAATTGATTAATCGTACACCAATGAAAAGACATGATTGGAAATCTCCAATTTATATGCTTAATAAATCTAATCCAGATTATAATTTTCTTAGAATTTTTGGATGCTTATGCTATGTTACAAATGTTTTGCCTCAAAAATCAAAATTCACACATAGAGGAAAGAAGTGTGTCTTTATTGGATATCCCATGAATAAAAAAGGATGTAATGTATATGAATTAGAAACTAGAATTATAACTGTTTTTAGAGATTTGATCTTCCATGAGGAAATATTTCCATTCATGAAAGATAATAATTCATCAGAGTCTACTAAAAGGAAATTTATTAATTATTCATCTTTTTTCTATGATGAAATTGAAGATGTAAGCATAGAAGAGCATAAAAAAAATGATATCGTTGAACCTTCTGCTGACATTCAAACTGAAAATATTCCACTTGAAATTTTTGATGAAATTCAAGTTGAAAAATCCTTGTCATCTGATAAACCAAAGAGTTCATTAAGAATAAGTTCTAGGACTTCACATGCACCATCCTGGATGCAAGATTATACTAATCATGCTGAAGTATTAAAAAAATGTTAAAAATTTATTACCTACAACATTTCCTTTTATTACAGTATGTAATGATCTAGCTTATACAGATTTTTTAGGAAATATTGATGAATCAAATGATCCAATTTCCTATAAACAAGCTGCTTCAAATCCAGATTGGATTGAAGCAATAGAGTTAGAACTGGATGCTTTGATTAAAAATAATACTTGGACTTTTATACAATTACCGAAAGGTAAGAAAAAGATAGGTTGTAAATGGATTTATAAAACAAAATTTCATGCTGATGGTAGTATAAACAAATATAAAGCTCGTTTAGTGGCAAAGGGATATAATCAGATTGATGGTGTTGATTTTCATCAAAGTTTTGCACCAGTGGCAAAGAATGTCACTGTTAGATTATTACTTGTTTTGACAACTGCAAATAAATGGCATTTGCATCATATTGATGTAAATAATATTTTTTTGCATGGCTGTCTTGATGAAGATGTATACATGTCTATTCCAGAAGGTTTAAAGTGTGAATTTCCAAATCAAGTATGTAAACTTAATAAAAATTTATATGGACTGAAACAATCTTCAAGACAGTGGCATTCTGAAATTTATAAGTCTTTCAAATATTGGATTTTTACAATCTGAAAATGATCATTGTCTATTCATTAAAAGAATAGGAGAACAAATTACATGTTTACTATTAGATGTTGATGACATCTTGTTGGCAGATAATTCTTTACAAGACATTGAATATGTTAAGAGTATTGTTGATTCTAAATACTCCATTAAGGATCTTGGTAATGCTAAGTTTTTCTTAGGATTAGAAATCATACATAATGAGACAGGTATATATGTGAACCAAAGGAAGTATATTTTGGATCTTATTTCTGATCTAGGTGTGATTACTTCTAAACCTACAACAACTCCTATGATAAAAGGGTTAAAGCTTGTTAATGATCCTATTAATGATGAATTATGTGATGTTAACCAATACAGGAGACTTGTTGGCAGGTTATTATATTTAAATTTCACCCGACCCGACATTGCTTATTGTGTTCAACAACTAAGTCAATTTTTAAACAAACATTTTAAATCTCATTTTGAGGCAGCTATACAAGTAGTCAAGTATTTGAAAGGAACTCCATCTTTAGGAGTATTTTATTCATCAAATAATTGTGTTAAACTGTGTGCATATTCTGATAGTGATTGGGGATCTTGTTTAGATTCTATAAAATCATTAACAGGGTATTGTATATTTGTTGGTAATTCACTTGTAGCTTGGAAAACAAAGAAACAACAAACCGTTTCGCGTTCTTCAGCTGAAGCTGAATACCGTAGTTTAACTGCAACAGTTTGTGAATTGCAATGGTTAACATATCTTCTTAATGATATTAAGATTCAGGTTGATTTGCCGGTTACACTTCATTGTGATAACAAAGCAGCCATACACATTACAGAAAATCCGGTGTTTCATGAACGAACGAAACATATCGATATTGATTGCCATGTGGTTAGGAATAAATACAAGTCAGGTTTTATATCACTAATACATGTGCCTTCTAGTATGCAAGTTGCAGATATTTTCACCAAGACATTTGAAACAAATCAATTCTTAAATCTTACACAGAAACTTCAACTACAAGATTTTCATCTTGAGGGGGGAGTGTAGAAGAAATAGTCATTATTATGTTAATTAATTGTGATTAATATTAGTTAACTTGAGTTAACTAATTGTATTATTTGTTAATAGAAGTTACAACAATATATTGGTTAGTTAGTGTCAGTTATAAAGTTTGTGACATATTTTGTATTTAAAATATTTAAAATAGTTCAGATACCTCTTTAGCACAGTTGAAAGTTTTTTGTACCTATAATGGATTTGTGGCTATATAAATAGATAATAAAATCATAAATCCCTTACGGGTTTTTCTCTCAATATCTCTTATTCTTATTCTCCAATCCCTTACTATAACTGCTCATAGCTTTGCTAATTCTTAAAGTCTAGAATGTTTCTAATTATTCTATGATTAGATTTATTAAAAATAAATAAAAAAAATTAAGCATTGACATGTAAAATGCGTTTAATTCAAATTCAAAATAAAATATATTTTCTGTTTTCAGTATTTTAAAATCAAATTGATTACGGATGTCATAGCTGTGACTCAGGTTAACATCGTCCATTAAAAAATATTAATAATTAGCACAAAATATTTCCTAATTTTATGCACAATTAACTTAAGTAAAAAAAAATTATATAAGATTCTTACAATAATAATGCACAATCACACGATAAGAAGTAAGAGGAAAAGAAAAATAATTCTATTATTAGAACTCTATTTAATTAATTTTAGCAATTAATGTTGCAACTTGTTAACTTCATTCAAGAAAGATTATGACATATTATTAATTGTGAACTTAATTCTTATAAATAACCAATCCCTAATAATACTTAACCTAATTCTTGAAAAAATTCAAAGTGAGAGGTACAGATAATGTCAAGTCAAAGTGAAGAGACAGAATGACTGATGACAGGTGAGGGAGTAGGTCGGTTTTCATAAATTTTCCCTTTTTTTTAGTGAATTAAATTTGATATATATATTTCTTGTCCTCAAATCTATATTTCATTATAATGTGTTTTTGATATATATAATTTCCTTTTCTCCAACTCTAGCTAGCTTAGCACTCTCCAATGGTGACTGTGAAAGAAACCCATGTAGTGAAACCGGCCGAGGAAACGCCGTCGAAGATAATGTACGTTTCCGACATCGATCAAATAAACCCAATAACTCACGCCCCAACCATCTACTTTTACCGCTCTCCTTCGTTCTCGTCGTTTCCAATAATGGTGGAAATCCTAAAACATTCTCTAAGCAAGGCACTCGTTATCTTCTACCCCTTCGCCGGCCGCCTTCAATGGACCCACCGGAATCGCCTCCAAATAAACTGCAACTCCCTCGGGGCCCACCTTCTCGAGGCTGAAACTGATGCCAGAATAGATGACTTCGCTCCTGACTACCGCCCCACCTCCGCCGTTCGGGATCTTATCCCATCCGCCGATTACAAGTACTAAATAAAAACTATTTCTAAAGAAAGAAAACGCTACAAAGTTGACGAAATTATGTATAACATTTTTCCTTGTTTGATATATATATATATAGACGTCCGATCGAGGATCTACCGCTGGTTTTGATACAGTTGACGAAATTCAGCTGTGGCGGCGTGAGCCTTGGCCTCGGGCTTTCCCATACTCTAATTGACGGGCAGTCGGCTCTCCATTTCGTCTCGGAATGGGTTCGGATTGCCCGAGGTGAGGGACCAGAATACCTGCCGTTTTTAGACCGGACAGTGTTGGTGCAGGATCAGGAGGATCTGCTGCCAGCTGATCATTTCGATGGTTCGGATTATAAGAAGCCACCGTTAATGATTGGGAGTTTGAATAATATAGAGGAGAGGTTGAAGGAGACTGATGTGTTGATGCTGAGGCTGAGCAAAGAGCAAATAGATAAGCTAAGGAGTAAATCTAATGAGGAAAACAAACGCCCTGGAGATCTCGACCGTGGCTTCACCAGGTTTGATATAAGATTTTAATATCATATAAATAGATAATGAAGTGGTGATGTTTAATTATATAGGTTTGAAGTAGTGGCGGGTCACATGTGGAGGACCGCAAGCAAGGCGCGAAAGCACATGGAGACTCAAGAAACGGCTTTGAGAGTGGTGGTGAATATTCGAAACCGGGTTAAGCCTCCGTTGCCAAAGTTTTACTTTGGTAACGCTATATTGCCTGTCATTGTCACCTCGACCTATGGTGAGCTTGTTTCGAAGCCGTTGTCATATGTTGCTGGCAAGATAAGGGCAGCCACGGAGAAGGTAACGGATGAGTACACGAAAAAGGCAACGATTTTCCTTGATAAGCAAGAGGATTTGTCGCAATGGAGGTATTTACACGTGGTTGGGAGCACCCAAGGAGTTTTCTATGGGAATCCAAACATGGACATTACTAGTTGGTTGACCCTTCCACATATGGAAGGAGGGACAGATTTTGGGTGGGGAGAAGAAGACCACTTTGGACCGGGGGTAGTTGGGTTTGACGGCAAGTCTTTCATTCTCTCGGATTACTCTCGCCCTGGTTCGGCTGTTGTCGCATTACGGTTGCAGGTGACTCATATTGAGGACTTCAAGACCTTCTTTTATGAAGATATTTTAAATTAGTTAAAGCAAATTCATGTTAATTTGGAGCCTACTTTTGTGTTTTTTTCAATTGGTATTGTTGTTATTGACATTTTCAATAGCTTGTTGTGTTATCTTCACAAAACCTATGTTATTTATTGTTTTTTTTGGAATTAAAGAAGAACTAGCTGCATGACATTCCACTGTTCTCGTAAAAGCTCATAGCACTTTCAGATTTAATCGAATTTTTGACCTTTTGATGATCGGAAGTTAGGCTTAGTATCCATGTTTTATTACCGCTAAGTTAGAAGAGGGAACAAACTTATGTTATCTTTTATAAATCCAATTATGTTATCTTCATATTTATACGCAGTCTTTTTATAAAAAATATATTTTGTATTTTTTTTATTATTTTAAACAAAAATAAAAAATAATGAATTAATTTAAATTGAATTTGTATAAAATTATAAAATTAATATTATTAATAATTTTAAAGATAAAAATATATTACTAAATTAAAAAGGTTAATAATTTGACAATAAAAAATTAATATCACGAAAATATAGCAATTAAACATCAAATGATTGAGTAGAGTTGTTTACCGTCTTTTAAAATAAATAATAAATTTTTTTAAAATTTATTTTATAATTATTATTTTTATATATATATATAATGATGCTTAAAGTTTAAAAACAGTACAACAATTCATTCACATGTCAATTCTCTTTCTCTCATTTTTTTTAGTTAACCAACCATCACACTAATAAAAGTGATCAATTCTCTCTCATTTCTCCTTTTCTCTTTATATTTTCTTACCATATATATATATTCAATCACAAAATTCAATAATTCTTCCATTCCCAATTTGTGATTCAATAATTCTTCCATTCCCAATCAAGGTTGAAGTAATTTTTGTTCTCGTCTTGGTTCATATTCTTATAATCTTTTAATCAAAAATCGACCTCGAAATAAAAAATATATATATATAAAACAAAAAGAAATTTTTAATATTTTTTAAAAAGAAATTTAATTTGAAAAAAATGATATAAATATTTATATATGAATTAAATAAATAAATTCTTCTTCTAATGCTTTTGACCTCTAAATAGAATATATATATATATATATATATATAAATATAAAAAACAAAAAATTAATTAATATTTTTTTAAAAGGAAATTTAGTTAGGAAAAAAATGATATAAATATTTATATATAAAATTAAATAAATAAATTCATCTTCTTCTAACCTTTTCGACCTCCTAATAGAATATATATATATAAATATAAAATAAATAAAATAAATAAAATAATTTAATATTTTTTAAAAAATAATTTAGTTTGGAAAAAAATGATATAAATATATATATATATATATATATATAATTAATTAAATTAATAAATATGTAACATTATATATTGAAAAATAAATTAGGTGAAACATATTTTTAATTAATATATATATAATATATATATATATATATATATATATATATATATATATATATATATATATATATATAAAAGAGGAAAAAAATAAAAATATTTTTATTATTATATTAATATAATATATGGAGAAAAATTAGTATAATAAATTTAATAATTTTTATTATATATAATATTTTGTTATTATTATTAATAGAAATAATTGTATTTAATATTATTATAAAAGATATAATTATTTTTATTATATTTATTTTATGGGTATGAATAATTTACATAATTATTTAAAATTTAACTTACAAAATATATATACAAAATTATAAAATTATTTTAACAATCATAAATGATATACTAGTTAAAATGTTAACTGGAAATATTGGTGAAAAATCTGAGAATTCGTTTAGGAAGGAAATGCTGGCTTGAATAAGACAAACAATTAGTGATAAAAACCTAAAGATTCGTTCATGGAGGGAATGTCGGCTTAGAGTAAATCAAACATTGGAAAGAAAAGACTAAGGGTTCATCCACATAGGGTGGTTTATGACTTAGGATCATGACCAAGAATGTTTAAGATTGCACTCTCGAATTTGGTTATTAAATAATCATAATCATTATAAATTTAAAAACTTAAATGAATTGATTATTTAATTTTTTTAATATTTTTATTTTTTCAATTAAGTATATAATAATAAGTAATATTAGACCCAATACATAATTTATATAATTATTCAAAATTTAACTTACAATAAATATATATATAATTATAAAATTAGTTCAACAATCATAATCATAAGTGGTCTAGAGATTAAATTGTTAACATTTCATACTACAGACTAGAGTTCGAATCCCTTTAAAAAAATAATTATTATATGTGAGTGCGCGAACATTGGTAGATAAAGCGGAAACAAGAATATTGGCTTGAGTAACGCAAACACTAGTGAGAAAACCTAAGGTTTGTCCATAAAGGGAATGTCGACTTGAGTAACGCAAACACTGGTGAGAAAACCTAAGGGTTTGTTCATTAAGGAAATATCGGTTTGATTAACGTAAACATTGGTGAGAAAATTTAATGGTTCATTCATGGAAGGAATGTTAACTTGTGTAAAATAAACATTGGTTATTAAATAATCAAAATTATTATAGATATAAAAATATAAAAACTTAAATGAATTGGTTAGATGATTATTTTAATATTCTTATTTTTTGAAATAAGTATATAATAATAAGTAATATTATACCCAAATTTTATATTTAATTAGTAATTTGATTCAAAATTCAATGTTTTAAGATAAATTTTATCGAAATTACTTTTATTTCCACCTAATAAATGTTTTCAATTTATATGATTTTGGATACGCTTAAAAAATAACAAAATTTTTTAAATAAAACGAGTGAATTAAGGTAAGTTTTGTCATATTTTTTAATAATTAGATAAAAAATATTGAATTAAATTATAAAGTCACATTTTTAACGGTTAAAAATGAATACTTAAAACAAAGTGTCCAGATTGTTGGGTCGAGAGATATGGTTAATTTGGATATCTATGTGAGAGTAAATGAATACTTGAGTCGGATTTTGGGTTGACCCGCTCATTAACTTAAAACGGTTAAAAATAAAATTAGAAGTACTATATGTATGTTTCGAACTTGTAACCTAACAAAACAAGTACAACCTTTTAACCAACTAGACTAATAAAACTTTATATTTTAAATTCAACACCTTTGATGAACGCGGAACATTCTTAAATGTATAAGCTCAACTTTGTAACTAACTAATATATATATTTAATGATGCTTAATTTCAAAGTGTTCGGATTGACAGGCTGAGAGCTGTGGTTAATTTTGATATTTAGATACTTGGGTCGGATTATGAGTTGACCCGCCCATAAAATTAAATGATTCAAAATAAAATTAAAAATGCTATATGTATGTTTTAAATTTGTAACATAACAAACTAGTACAACCCTTTAACCAACTAAGTTAATAAAACTTTATATTTTAAATTCAACACCAAATTTAATGAACGCGAGACATTCTTAACCGTATAAGTTTAACTTTTTAACTAACTAATATATATATATATATATAATGATGCTTAATTTCATAGTGTTCGGATTGTCGGGTCGAGAGTTGTGGTGAATTTGGGAGAGTAAATGGATATTTGGGTCGGAATGTGGGTTAATCCGCCCATAATCATAAAACGGTTAAAAATGTTATATGTATGTTTCGAACTTGCAACCTAACAGAGTGTTTTATTTTTATTTTAATATATTATCGTGATTTATTAATAATTTTAAATATTGAATACACATTATTATTATAACTATCATTTAGCCTGTGCATTTGCACGAGTAATAATATAAAAAACCGTGAAAAAAATTACGGATAACATTTTTAATTTTATTTTTAACCATTTTAATTTTATGGGTGGGTCAACCCACAATCCGACCCAAATATCTATTTACTCAACATCATTATATATTAATTAGTTAAAAAGTTGAACTTATATTAATATTAAAACGTCCCGCGTTTATCAAATTTGGTGTTGAATTTAAAATATAAAGTCTTTGTAGCCTAGTTGGTTAAAGAGTTGTACTTGTTTTGTTAAGTTGCAAGTTCGAAACATAACTCTAGCATTTTTAATTTTATTTTTAACCGTTTAAAATTTAAAAACGGGTCAACCCACAATCCGACCCAAGTGTCCAAATTAACCACAGCTCTCGACCCGGCAATCCGGACACTTTAAAAATTAAGCATCATTATATATATATATATAGATTTTTATATTAAATTTATTTTGTTTATATAAATTGCACGTGAATCATTTTAGTGTCTCTTTTAAAAAAAAGGATATATTTGTTTTTAATATTATACAATGACTTATATGCATATGGCATTAAATGGTTACACAAATTTGACCCACGCTATTAATAAGATTCGAACTCGTAATGTTTTGGTCTCTTAAGTCTTATATGTATTACTAAATAAAAAAATTTTAATAATTTGACAATAAAAAATTAATACGACGAAAATTATAACGATTAAATATAAAATGACTAATTAGAGCTGTTTACTATCTTTCAAAATAAATAATAATTTTTTATCATTTATTTTATTATTATTTTTAATCTAATGTCTCTTAAAAGAACGGATAAATTTGTTTTTAACATTATACGAGGACTTATATGCCTCTGTCATCAAAATGGTTACAAATTTTTGACCTTCATTACCCATAACGTTTTGGTATCTTAAATTAACTCTTTTCACTGTACTAAACTTAAATAAAGTCATTAATCATTTTTATTTGCAAATATGTTATAGCATTCTACTATATGTAAATATGTTGGAAACTTTTTCAAGTAATTTTTTTTATATCTCTCACCCGTCAAATTTGGAAAGAAAAAATATATATAACAATTTCAAATAAACTATTCAAATGCTTATATACCATTATCACTCCTTATTTAATTATTATTTGAACATAATTCTTTTAAATTAGTCTAGTTTTAATTATGAACGCTTTAATTATATGTAATTGTTGAATTTATTTTATGAATTTATGTATGAATGAATATATTTTGTAAGTAAACTTTTAACTTCATGTGAGTTGATCATCAAATTGATGAGAGCCCACAAATTAGTGGATTTTACCATTTTCAATGCGTTGATTACTTCAATATCAAAAAATATATATATATATATATCAAATCACGTTAGTCTTGACGAAAATAAAGTTAAGGTTCACATCAACAAAATCAGATGTAAATATTTAATCTCTCATTTCTCAAAATACATTCATTAAAATGAGAGATTATGCATGTAAAATGTTGTATTAACATACTTCATAAAACACTATTTATAATTTCGAAATAATAAAAAAGAAACACCATTCTTTCATTAATACATGTAAAATCATCTCCAATCCACAACCTAATTCTTGAACCCAAAATGCAATAAATGTCACATCATACAATAATTTATCTTAAACTCAAAAACTCCTTTCTAAACTCAAAAGAATATTCATAGAATATTTCTTTCTTATACTAATTTTTTAACCTTATTAAAATTATCTATATATTTATCAGCTTTACATATTTAATCATAACCTTTTCTCATTCATTTAATAAAATTAAATTAAAATTAATTATATATCAATAATTCATACACAACAAAATAATTAAATAAATCATTTAAATAAATAATCATAATAAATTAAAACAAACATTATTAATAAAAAACACTTGATACACGAACACCTAATATAAATAATGTATCAAAACATTATAATTTATAAAATCTAAGTTATAAAATATAATGTAAAAATATAAAATAAATTAGATAAAATTTGAAATATAATACCATTTAATGATTTAATTATATATTTAAAAAATATTATAACTGTCGTGGGAAAAAGGATCAAAACACATTTTGCGTTTACGAATGATGTTGGAAGAAAAAATGACACGCATAATAGGATTTGCATGCCTGGAGATCTCTAAGAAATTAATAAAAAAAAAATTATATAAACATAATATCACATGTTATCGATGCAAATTTATAAAAAATTTGGATTGAATTTGAAAGGTAAAATGTTCTACTATTAACAACTCCAAGTTAATTAACCTCCTAATTTGTTTACTCTGACAAATTAGGTTTATGTACGAAAGACCTTTATTATATTTTTATAATATATATTTTTCAATCATAATTATTTTTAAATAATTCGTTAATATATTTAAAATTTTAAAATAATTATTTTTTTTAACAAAACGGTTTAAAATTATTTCATTAAAATCTCAAAAAGTAAAAAATTTAAAGATCAAAACTAGACATAATTTAATTATGATTAAAAGATGACAATCAAACTAACTTTAAAAACTGGATTAAAAACAATCAAACATACAAACATTCAACAGATTCATCAAAAACAGCGTGTGATGATTCTTCAACAGTAAGAGTCCTAGTATTGTACACTCTATATGTTTTACTAATTTCGGAATATCCTAACATAATACCAACATCGGATTTAGCGTCAAAAGCATTCAAATAATTTTTGTCATTGTTATGGATGTAACACTTACAGCTAAAGATCCTAAAATACCGGATATTAGGAACTTTGTCATGGTATACTTCAAAAGGTGTTTTGTTAAGACGTTTATTAATCATGAACCGATTTTGAGTGTAACATATAGTGTTGATGACCTCTGTCCACAAATTTTTAGCAGCACCCGAATCGACTATCATGGATCTTGCAGCTTCCTTGAGGGATCGGTTTCTCCTCTCAGCCAGTCCATTTTGTTGAGGGGTTCTAGCATTAGACAACTCGTGTCTAATACCAGATTCCTCAAGAAATGCAGTTAAAGTGCTATTAGTAAATTTGGTATCTCTATCACTTCTAATTTTATTAACACGTACAAATTTCTCATTTTGTACTCTTCTAAGCATCTTGATCGGATTTGGAGTAACTTGATTTTTAGAGACCAAAAATATAACCCAAGTATATCTAGAGTAGTCATCAATAATTACCATACTATAGTGCATTCCTCCTAGACTTGTTACTCTAATTGGTCCGAAAAGATCCATGTGAAGTAATTCTAAACATCGGTTGGATTGAATATGTCTTTTACTTTTAAAAGTTGATTTAATTTGTTTTCCCATTTGACAGACATGACATATTTTATCTTTTGCAAATTGTATATTAGGAATACCTTGAACTAATTCTTTAGTGTGAATGAAATTTATTGTTTTGAAATTCAAGTGATTTAGTCTTTTGTGCCACATCCAATTTTGATCATTTTTAACTATCATGCAAACAGGGTTATCACATTTAGTTTTCCAGTCTACCTTATAAATGTTTTCTATTCTATTTCCGGTTAGTAATATACTACCTTGTTGATTTTTAACTAAGCATGCTTGGTTATGAAATTCGACTGTATATCTTATATCACACATTTGACTAATACTTAGCAAATTGAAATGAAGATTTTCAACAAGTAATTCGTTGTTTATAGTTAGGTTGCCATGAAAAATTTTACCCTTGCCCACAACTTTACCTTTGGAGTTGTCACCGAATATTATCATTGAACTTGATTCCTACACAATCTCAGTCAAGAGCTTGCCATTTCCTGTCATGTGCCTAGAGCAGCCGTTGTCCAAGTATCATTCTGAGTTTTCCAGCTGCTTAATTTGTTTAACCTGCAAAATATAGCTATTTACACATTTTTGGTACCCACATTAATTAGGTCCGCGGTTAATTAGTCCCTTAGGAATCCATACTCGAATTAATCGGATGAATTTCCATGTGATAGTCTTAATAGATCTACTTGTGCTAGGCTTGACATCTCTTTGTCTGCCTTTGACTATCTCATTATGTCGTGGTGGTGATCTTTGATGAATCCTATTTGACTGTCTATCATATTTTTGTCTAACCGGCCAGATGACTTTCATTCTCTCATGATGAAGCCATCTTGATGCATCGGTTGGTCTTACATATGTTATTTCCTTTGCCAGTTTTGAATCGTGACTTGCTTCACCGTCGGTTGATGTACTCTTGACAAAGTTTATGAAATGCAACTTGTCTTTACTGAGTTTCAACTCTTGGCGGTTGGAAGACTTAGACTTTTCTGAATTGTTGTTGTCATAGCCTAGACCGAATTTGTAGTTATATGGTCTTTGATGACTCGTCATCCAACTCATAGCATCTCAAGATCTCTTCCATGCAGCCATCATGTATTTAGTTCGTTCATTTTCTTTTGTCAACAATTGAACTGTCTCCTTGAGCTTCTCATTCTAATAGGATAGTTCAATCGGTCCACCAATCTGAATTTTGCTCGGTTCACTGATCTGGAAATTTAGCCGGGTTGGTACGAGATTTGACATGTTCTTATACTCAATGACCATGTCATTGAGTGCAGTAACCATGTCTTCTCGGGTGAATTCCTTGGAGGTAAAGTCAAATACATCTTCTTCATTTGCCATAAGACAGTTGATTCCTTCATCATCGCTGTCCGAATTGATATGTTCCCATTGACTTTCACCATCATTGGTTATCAAGGCCTTATGGATCTCCTTGCCTTGATTGTTGGACTGGTGTCCTTCCCTTTGATTCTGATCATTTGGTTTTCTGTTGTCTCTTAGTGGCTTCAAGCACTCTGACCTGTAATGACGTAGAGCATCACAATTATAACAACGAACATTAGCCTTATTATCGTTAAAGTATTTGTAGTTGTATGAGTTGGTTGGTCGGTTGGTACATGAGCTACTAGTTCCACAGAGGTCACCAAGGCTCTGGTAGATGTTGATGCTGAAGCTTCATCTTCATTTATGAATTTCATTTCGAACTCATATGCTCTTAAATCTTCAAATACATCGTGCAACTTCATCTTATTAAGACTATTTGATTCTCTCATCACCATGGTCTTAATGTCCCATGTGTTGGGGAGTGATCTTAAAGCCTTGACAATTGTTTCTTTATTATCAATTTCTTTTCAAGGAGTGAGAGTTCATTCATCACACTAGTGAAACGGTCACCAAATTCCTTCATAGTCTCACCAGGACGCATCTTAATATTCTCAAACTTTTGAGTGACCACCAGTATTTTGTTTTCTTTGGTTCTCTCGTTCCCTTCGTGGAGTTGAATGATTGTCTTTCATACTTCTTTTGCGGTGGAACATTCTCTAATCTTAGCAAACGTGTTTCTATCCAACGTTTTGCAAATGACACTACTCTAGATATTATCCAAGTTGTTTCTTTTCCGGTCATTTGCTGTCCATTCACTTCTTTCCTTGCCGATCTTTATTGGACCATCAAAGAGGATGAACATCATTTCATCATCCATGGTGGTTAGATGCAGGTGCATGCAAATCTTTCAATCAATAAATTCTTTGCTTTCGAGCATTGGAGATTTTTCGCTATAAGGCATGCTTGTGTCTGGTTGCTTGAGTATAGAGACTAACTGCTCTGATACCACTTGTTAGGATCGGAATCGCCAAAGGAGAATGGGGTCTCGCTAGGACGAACGCTTATACAACACGTCAGTTGATACTAACCCTGTTAGAGGTTAATATCGGTCTTAATACTTCAGAAGTTATCACAAACTCTTGAACCTAGTTCAAGTGCGGAATTGTTTGTTTCAACTTGAAGCAACACACACACGGATTGGACAACAATAAGAAACTATGAAGTAGAGAAGAAACACAACACGAGATTTATGGATGTTCGGAGATAAAACTCCTACGTCACCCCTTCTCTCAAACGTTAAGAAGGATATTCACTAATAATATTCAACACACTTTACAATACGTCAAATAACCGAGTCTTATTTACTACTCGTTATCGATTTACCATGCTCACTTCTTACTCAGAATAAATGAACTTGTAATACACTTAATGAGTTAGACAGTATGTGAACATAGATGGTTTGAAGCTATTGATTCGGTTCTATGTTCGGTTGTTATCCGTTGTTGCTGTCTTGTTCTTCAAGCTTCTTAAATAATGAGATATGACAATAGTCATATTTCTCATTCAACGGATATATGCATGGTAGCCTTTTGATCCTTGATTCTGATTGGTTGGCTAAGATGGTACAACATTACATTTAATGCGTTTGATGCTTTCCAAGGAACATATAAGTCGACAGGTTTTTCTTCTATTGATTTGATCATCTCCAGCGGTTTGACAAATATCTACTCCTTGTGGCCTACTATTGAACTTAAACCAAAATAGGTATCTGATCAGTTTTGGCAGTCTTCTTCTTTCCAAGGTCTATCATCAGACTTGTATCAAAATTGCAATGATACAGTCTGTATATTTGAAAGCTTCCTTCTGCATATTCCCAAAGTATTCTAAATTGCACCATAATGGAAACTTCTAGCCATTCCTAGTTTAAATCTGTCCAAGCACAAAACTGGTTCCATATCTTGGATCTGATTGGTTAACCTACCGGTCGTTTTATGGATTTTCTGAATAGTAGCTTAGAATTATACCAAGTATTTTATTGGACAGACCACCGGTTGCGCCGTCTTTTTAATATCGGTCGACCAGTCACACTGAGGAAGAATAAGAACCAATTTCTCTTCGAGGTATAGATGATAGGTTTACCGATCATACAACTAAGTCGTAAATCCGTTTTTCACTACCGAGCCGATCCTCTACTTGTTTCGTTATAAATATAGCCGAATAGAGAGCTTGATTAGACGATCCCGGTTTGCGCCGCCTTTTTTATGTCGGTCGACCGAGCTAGAGTGATGAAGCTGATTTGTAGATATGATTGATCCCTGCATTCTTCTACACAAATGGTGGATTTGGTTAAGTTCTTTAGATAGTTAATTACTTACTAATTAACTATCTATTTTATCTAACAATTTCTTCCTTTTTGATTATTTAATCTAAATATTCAAAACTTGTAATTGTTGGCCGTTTTAAATTTAGTATTGATTAAAGATTTGTTTTATAATTTTATTTTAAAAAAAATTGTGAGTTAATTTCTTTAGCAATAAAATGTGGATAGTACGATAAAGATCAATCGCTTTCAACAAAGGATGAAAAATATTACATGGTCATCGTTTTGTATGCCTATATCATTGGTGTATTATGTATGCGATAATTTGCACAAGACCAGACATAGAACATAAAATGTGAGTTGTTAGCATATTCATGAGAAACTAGAGTAGACAACATTAGAAAGTAGTAAAGTGGATAGTACGATATATAAGAGGAAGTTTGGGTCTCGCTTTATGTTTTCGAAAGTCTCATATTAGTTTGAAAGGATATGTTGATGTTGACAATGGTGGCGATGTTGGTAGTAGGAAGAGCACAACAAAGTACATTTATACTCCGGGAGGTACTAAAATCAGTTGGGTTTCAAAATTGTAAAATATTGTTGCTCTTTTTAGTTCCGAAGCAGAATATATTGTTGTGATAGAGGCTGCTAAGGAGATAATGTGGTTGCAACCCTTTTTGCGAGAATTAGGTCAAGACTATGTTGGAAGTGTGTTGCGATACGACAGTCAGAGTGTCATTCATTTGGTAAAAAATCATGTTTATCATGTAAGGACGAAGAATATACATGTTCGTTATCATTTCATCTGATCAGCTTTAGAAGATGAAGTGTTAGCTCTTAAGAAGATTATCGGGAGTGTGAATCCAACTGATATATTGATGAAAGTTGTGACAAACGAGAAACTGAAGTTGTGTGCAACTTCAGTTGGTCTTCTTCGTTAAGACACTAGATGGAAGTTGCTACTTAGGGGTATTCATCGGTTCAGTTTTCGGGTTATTGGTGTTTTCGGTTCAGGTTTTTCGAATTTTTATTTTTTTAAGCAAATTCAAAAACCGAACCGATTTGAATAAATTTGAATTCAATTTATTCGAATTCGGTCGGATATTCGATTTAGACCATATATTGAACATCATCACTTATCCATAAGATAAAAAATTCTTAAAAGAGTTAAAAAAAAGTTGTTAAAGAAATCTTATCTATTTAAATCATAAAAAAAGTATAAAATCACGCAAACTAAGCTTAGTAACTCATCGTCAATATTCAGTAATTGAACGACGAAAGTAAAACAGTGTTCACAAAGACAATATATGGTGGTTGAGAGGTGTTGATGATAGTGGTGATAGGGAAATGATAGAGAGCGAAAAATAATTGACAAGAATATATAGGGAAATGATGTGTCATCTCTCAATTAGATTGAAAATTTTATAATTCTCTCTCCTATTACATTTTCAATCCAATGGAAGGATAACACATCATTTCCCTAAATATTCTTGTCAATTCTTTCCCGCTCTCTATCATTTTCCGTGGTTATATTACTAGTGAAATAGCTAAATATGTGACGAATTTAGATATTATTAAATTTAGAGATGATGTGGGCAACTAGAAGGACCACAAAGGCCAGGAAGGTGAACGACTAGAAAAGGAAAAAACGAACGAGTGATTATGGATTTATTGAATTATTGGGCTATATATTGAATTATTGGGATATAGTAGGAGGCCCATAATAATTTAATATATAATATGTAATAAATTATATAATATATAATAAATTATATAATATACAATAAAAATAAATAATAAAAATTAAATTTGGTTTTCAGTTTGGTTTTCGAGTTAAAATCTAAACTCGAACACCAAACTGAAAACCGTATTTGAATTAGAATAGGTTTAGAATTCGATTCAAAAATCGAAAATATAATTCGAATTCGGTTTATTCGAATTCGGTGAATATGAATTTGGTCGGATATTCGGTTCAGACCAAATATTGAATACCCCTACCGTTACCGATCGAGAGATGATGAATTTAGTCTTCAAGATTGTTGAGTTATGGAGCCTACACTTATAATAAACTTTATAATAGTTAATTAGTGTTTATTGGGTTTGTATTTAGGTTTGGCCTGACCAAGAGTTATTTAGGTTTTATTACGTGAATATTTACCCTATAAATATGTTATGATTAAGGGTTTATATTGAAAAGACATAATTCTATAGAGATGAAGTGTGAAGCAAAAACTTTGTATTCCTTCTTTTTCTTCATAGTGAAATCTGATGGCGACTAAAATGATCGTAGTTCATTTGAGTGAACCACTATAAATATGTGTCTTCTTGTGTTCTTCTTTCTCACGTTTATATAAAATCGTTTCAAGTAGGTCAAATTTGGGGGATCCAAATTCTAACAGATGTATGATTAGCCGAAGTGAGGATAAGAATGTTGAGTTGTATATTATAAAATATGTGAGAAGTTGAGTTGTTTGATAAGTGAAAGTAAGTTTTTCGAAAGAATAGAGGTCGATTGTGATTGGTGGATAAATATGGAATGAGATGATTTTTTGATTAGTCGAAGTGAAAGTAAGGTAAATAGATAGATGTCAATTGGAAAAGAAATTGATATTAATGGTTAAAATATGCGAGATAATTAGTTATTTGACCGAAGTAAAAGTTAATGTCACGAGATGAGAATTTCGATTTGAATTAGTAAATAAATGTAGAATGAGATGGTTGGTCAGTCTGAGTGCTTTAAAGTAACGAGATGAGAGGTCGATTAAGCTTTAATGGGATAAAGTGAGAGTAAAAATGAGATTGGTAATGTTTGAGATTTTTATTTGACCAAAGTGAAAGTGTAAGATTACGAGATTAAATGTTCATTGAGAAAAAATATGTGGTGAAATATTTGAGAAAATGAATTGTTTTACGGAAGTGAATAAAATGTAAAATTAGAGTGTTTTATTTTTTTATTTTAATATATTATTCGTGATTTATTAAAAAATTAGAAATTTAATACATATTATTATAATTTTTTTATTAAAATTTTTTATTTTTATATTTTAATCTATATGAATTGTACGAAAATTTTTAATTATTCTATTGTATTTATCTGTTAAAAATACAATAAATATTAATTTTAATTTTTAATTATTCTATTGTATTTATTACTGTCGATTTAATTTGTTACTAATGAAATATGTAAATATTAATCATTTAGAGTAAAATAACAACAATTTTTATTTTTTGGTTAGTGGGAGAAAATATTAATAAAAAGCTATTATTGTGAAAATAAGATGAGATTAAAAATAAATTTAAAGATTGTGAAAATAAGAATAAAATTAAAATTAAAAGCTGGAGGGGAACCCAGGGATGGTCGAGTGAAGAGACGGAATGATTGAATGACAGGTCAGGTAATAGGGTCAGTTTTCATTATAATTTTTTTGATTTTAAGATTTTATAATTAAATAAATAAAATACATTGGATTGTATGGCAAATTTGACGAAATTATCCTAATAATAATTTTTCTTTTTTGAAAAATAATAATGCAAAAATATGATCTTTTGGAAAAAAAAAAAAATCGCATTATGCGAAGTACACTTAGGCTAATTCGAGTTACGCGACAGTAGCATCGCGTTAAGCAATAGCACAGCAAACATTATCAAACCAATTTCCGTGAAACACGAAAATATTTTAAACTTTGGACCTATCGAAAAAGCTATTTTTACTACCATTATTCGACTCATTTGAGATCCTCTGCTACCAAATGAGCCTGTTATCCATGTTGCCTCTCACAAAGAAAGAGGCAATATGGTAAATAAATTAAACACTGTTTTATTTATTTACCATATTGCCCCTCTTTTTTGTGAGAGGCAACATGGGTAACAGACTCATTTAGTAACAGAGGAACCCTATCCTATCCGACTGGGGTTATTTTCCCAAAATGCAATCATTATTAGGATTTCTTGTCAAATTTCCCGATTGTATGTACTATTTGTTACGAGTTAAATAAATTTATAAAAAGAATATTTATAGTATTCTTGTCCTCAAATCTAGCTAGCTTAGCACACTCCAATGGTGACTGTGAAAGAAACCCACGTAGTGAAACCCGCCGAGGAAACGCCGTCGAAGATAATGTACGTTTCCGACATCGATCAAATCCACCCAATAACTCACGCCCCAACCATCTACGTTTACCGCTCGCCTTCGTTCTCGTCTTTTCCAATAATGATGGAAACCCTAAAACATTCTCTAAGCAAGGCACTCGTTATCTTCTACCCTTTCGCCGGCCGCCTTCAATGGACCCATCGGAATCGCCTCCAAATCAATTGCAACTCCCTCGGTGCCCACATTCTCGAGGCTGAAACTGATGCCAGAATAGATGACTTCGCTCCTGATTACTACCGCCCCACCTCCGCCGTCCGGGATCTTATCCCATCCGTCGATTACAAGTACTAATTAAATAATCTCATCTGTATATATACACTCACATAAATAATATATACTTTCAAAAGTTGTATAACGTTTTTCCTTGTTTTATATATATATAGCCGTCCAATCGAGGATCTACCGCTGGTTTTGGTACAGTTGACAAAATTCAGCTGTGGCGGCGTGACCCTTGGCCTCGGGCTTTCCCATATTCTAGCTGACGGGCAGTCGGCTCTCCATTTCATCTCGGAATGGGTTCGGATTGCCCGAGGTGAGGGACCCGAATACCCGCCGTTTCTGGACCGGACAGTGTTGGTGCAGGATCAGGAAGAACTTCTGCCAGCTGATTTCGATGCTTCGGATTATAAGCAGCCGCCGTTAATGATTGGGAGTTTGAATAATATAGAGGAGAGGTTGAAGGAGAGTGATGTGTTGATGCTGAGGCTGAGCAAAGAGCAAATAGAGAAGCTAAGGAGTAAAGCTAATGAGGAAAACAAACGCCCTGGAGATCTCGACCGGGGCTTCACCAGGTTTGATATAAGATTATAATATCCAGGGGCGGAGCCAGGATGAAAAATTACCTGGGGCTGACTCCAACTTGCACCTCAGATTTAACTTTCTATGTTTCGTTTTTTTTTTCATGTAATTGATACAATAAATTAATAAATTCAAACATATAAAATAAAAGATGTATGAACATTTACTTTATGAAATTATGAAACAAAATAGTACATTCAAAACATTTAAAACAAACATTATTGAAGTTGTGCCCTTCTATTTTTCTTAGAATAAAATTCTTTAATTATTGTATCATTATCAATGTTTTCAGACAACTCTCGTTCAATATAGACGATCATAGAATCTGTTAAAAACTCTTCTTCCATCTTGTTACGAAGAGTTGTTTTCACGAGCTTCATAGCTGAAAATGTTCGTTCCGTTGTAGCTGTAGAAACGGGAAGAGTTAAAACAAGACGAATCAACCTGTCAATTAAATAAATATATTAGTATAAGTAAACAATATAACTATATTTCATAGATTATAACAAACGTGAGTCCAGTTTGCGATTGATTGTTGATCAGAATTTGAAATATAACAGAACAGATTACAAATAAAAGAGATTAAGAGAATGAAACCTGTAACGAAGGAGGAGAGTTAAGCCGATCTTTCAATGTGTAATATTAGTTCAACTTCCACTTCCTTCGGTAACAATTATTGATCATATGTGCTCAAAAAATTTAATGGATGTATTAAACGTTTAAGAAAAAAAAATAATTGTGGACATATTTATAAGAAAAATTATAATATATTATATAATATAATATAATAATATATTATATTATATTATATAATATAATATAATAATATAACAATAATCACCGTCAGATGTTTTTTAATTTAATTGGGTGGAGCCCACCATAATAAAAAAAAATATTTTAACCGGATGAGAAGTTGGATCATTAAAAAGGACTTTTATTCATTTTGTTTTTTTTTTAATTTCATTAAATGGAGCCCACCATAATAAAAAAAAATATTTTAATAACTTGGGTGGGGCTGGAGCCCACCCTAGCCCCCTTGGTGGCTCCGCCCCTGATAATATCATATCATATCCTATAAATAGATAATGATGTGGTTATATATGTTTAATCACAGGTTCCAAGTAGTGGCGGGTCACATGTGGAGAACCGCATGCAAGGCGCGAAAGCACATGGAGACTCAAGAAACGGCTTTGAAAGTGGTGGTGAATTTTCGAAACCGCGTAAAACCTCCGTTGCCAAAGTTTTTCTTTGGGAACGCAGTGTTGCCTGTCGTCGTCTCCTCAACTTCCGGTGAGCTTGTTTCGATGCCGCTGTCCTATGCCGCAGGCAAGATAAGGGCGGCTACGGAGAAGGTAATGGATGGGTACGTGAAAGGGGCGGCGGTTTTCCTTAAGAAGCAAGAGGATTTGTCGCAATGGAGGTATTTACATGTGGTTGGGACCACCGAAGGATCTTTCTATGGGAATCCAAACATGAGCACTACGAGTTGGATGACCCTTCCAAATTTGAAAGGAGGGACAGATTTTGGGTGGGGAGAAGAAGACCACTTTGGCCCGGGTGCGGTTGGGTTTGATGGGAAGTCGTTCATTCTCTCCGATAACTCTCGCCCTGGTTCGGTTGTTGTGGCACTACGGTTGCAAGTGGCTCATATGGAGGACTTCAGGACTTTCTTTTATGAAGATATTTTAAATTAATTTGGAACCTACTTTTGTGTTTTTCAAGTGTGGCTGATTGTTGTTGAGATTTTTAAGTGTTGCTTCTTGTGTTATTTTCTCAAAACTTATTTTCTTTTTAGAAATCTAATTATGTCATTTTGTGTGTGTTTATTGTTGTACCTTTTTTATTAAATTGTTTTATAATATTTACGGTGCCTTTTTTTTATTACTTTAAAGTAAAATTTTAAAAACTCAACTAATTTAAATCGTAATAAATTATAAATAACTTTTTTTTGGGGGGGAAATAGATTAACGCTATTTCATTAAGAAGCCCAAAAGTGAGAGAGGGTCAAAATCAAAGCTAGACAATCCCTAACTTTGATTAAAGAATGACAAACAAACAACTACCCTAAAATATCTAGTTAGAAACAAACAAAGATTATAGTAACAAACAACAAAAACATACCAGACCTATAATTTTAAAATTCTGATTCTATTATGAGTTTCCTCTTTGACTACTCTTACTCTGTTTTAGAATTCCAATTTGCATTCCTCAAATCTCAATTTGCATTCCTCAAATTTCAGCAATTATATTTACGTCGCATCCTCACATGTTTGGCTATAGACTTTACTATTGGTGATTGAACTGTTGCATATGATGATGTTTGTTTATGAGTTGCGCATTCATTGACTTTAACTTTGTCTAAGTTGTTTCGATCTACTTTCATAGTCTCCTCTTCACTTTTCTCCACTGCTTTTCTATCACTTTTGTCTTCTAATTTTCCATTGCTTTTATCCCCTAATTCTTCACATTTTTCTTCCCCTAATTTTTCTTCATTTCACCCTCTAATTATTATTCTTCTTCTTTATATGACTCTTCATCTTTTCATTCCTCTGTTTTTTCATCTTTCCTTTCTTTGAATCCTCAATATTTCCATCATTTGCTTCTTCATCTTTAGTTCTAGATGTTTTCTAGTTTCTGATTCTTCAGTTTCATTTTCCCGGGATTTCTTACTCTACTTCTGAACTTTTAGGCTTTCCTTATGCTCCTGAACTTTCAGAATTTCCTGATGTTCTTCAATTTCTTTTGCACATTTATAACTGATATGTTCAAAAGTATTACAGAACGCACATTTGTTTGGCCTCCATTCATATGAAATATCCATGACTGTGAGCTTATCTCTTTTGTCAATAACTTTCATTTTTGTTGGTAGAGTACTTTTAGGGTGCACTACAATGTTTATCCTAGCATATGTGATGTGTTCGCTTTCTTCTGTGATTGAGTCCATATACAATGGTTTTCCAGGAGACTAGTAAAATGACTAAGTGATTATGCATTGTACATATTGTAGACACTCATTTTTCACCCCCTCAATTTTATAGTTTATGTTTTTAATAAATCGGAGCTTATACAATTTTCTTGAATTCATTCACGAGCTCATTGCACGATTTATTTTAAAGACGATTATTTTTAGAGTAATTGAGTTTTTGAAAATAACTGATTTGGAATTCTTAATAAGTTAAGGTAGTAATTTGTCTATGTTACAACATTTAGGGAAGTTATTATACTTAGAATATTCAAAGTTTATTTAATTAATTACCTTGAATATATATATATATAAAGTTTTATAAAATATATATTAACGTTTTTTTATAAAGTCGTTAGAATATATTTTTTATATATTTTGTTTTTATTAATTATATTAGTTTTTGATTAGATTACTTAGATTATATTTTGCAATTTGATTTCTTGAATTAGTTAGTTTGTATTCTTTTTTAATTAGAATTGTTCATTAGAAATAGGAATAATTAAAAAATAAAATTACTTATTTGTTTTTTTTAACAAAAGTTTTTTGTAAGATGAAGGGGGATGTGTAACTTTTCAATAGGTCAATCCAAGATCAACATGCAAGATCCGAATCAAATTTGTGAATGGGCCAAGAAGATTCAAACCCGAAGTAGGCCAAGGAAATGATCCAATTGACGGATCCGACCGATGACCCGACTAATGGACCGACCCATTCCCAAGATCCGACCCATGAAATCAAATGCTACAAAGAATTAGGTGAAGGCAGCTGTCATACAGCCACAACTCTTGAAATGCTTGGTCATATTTTTTTATTAAAAATTAAAATGATCAAGTATTGCATCATTATTAATTAAAGCTTAAATACTATTGAATGAAAACTTGACAATTAGTGACATGTGAACTAGAGATTGCTCCATTATTTTTAAACATTTGTAAATGTTTAAAATATTTTTCTTTTTTTATGTCAAGTGTGTTAAATGGGCTTTTGGGCCTAAGGTTTCATAACTTTGCCTATAAATACCTCTCTTAACACCTTGCACAAAGACCCCTCTTTTCACATTGACGTGCCCTTAGGCTGCACTTTTTCTTCCTCTAAAAAAAATCTGTCCACTTTTAAAAATCTAAGCAAGAGCACCAACTGATTTGTTGAGTCACAACTCTCTTATTTAGAGTTCGCGTTTTTTTTTTATAAAGATTTAAGGAGCATCCACTCTTTGTAAGCTACTTTTTATCTCTTTTTTTATTTTTATTTATTATTTTTTCTATAGAATAAATCAAATAGTTGCATGAGTTTATAATAAATTCTATTTTGATTTAGTTTATTTTTTTATTCATATACATAATGTATATATTAAACTCTTTTTTTAAGTAAAACAAAAAATAAAAATAAAAAAACAGTAAGTAAAAAAAATACACAAGCTTTCTTACATTTTTAAAAAAACAAAACTCAAAAGCTATAAAAGGAAGAATATATTTTGATTTAAATTGTTTGTATTATGTTAAATCTAGGATTTATTTGTAATTTTTTTTTTATCATATTGCTAACTTAGGTCTTCTCTTATTTATTCTATTTGCTTTTGTTTGATTTATCTTTGTTTATTTTATAATTGTTAGGATTAGGTTTGTGTATGTATATAAGTATTTATTTAAATGTTTTAAACCTTTCTGGGTTTATTTTTTACAATTTGGGATCCATTTGAATCCCAAAGTGTTAGTCAGATTAAAATTAGGTCAGAAAATAGGTAGAATAGTAGGTCTGTTGCTTTAAGACCGGAAAAGCTAGTCCTAGAATAGCATCCGACCAGCAAAACGGCACCCTAAAGCATGCTCGGGCGTCATCCAACCAATGAGCCTCTCTACATTCAAAATCCGATGACTTCCCAATGTTTCCATTGATTCTAGATGTTTTTGTGCACAAAAAGATCGAGGAAACTAGCCTAGATCCGCTCCTATGCTAGTTTTCTGCCGCTCAGGACCCTGAAACTTGACCCAAACATTTTTCTGACCTAGAAATCCTAGTCTCTAGTTGATTTTTTTTTCTTATACCCAGTCGCTTTAGACCTCTTTAGGATTTTTGTTTTTATATACATGTTATTTCTTTTATTACCCTTTTTGGGTTGTTATTTGCACACAAAGAGGACCTACTGCCCATTTAGGACCGGAAGGGAAAGCTACTGTAGACCTAGAATCGAAGATTTCCGCACCCAAAGGTTGAGGACCGCTTCTACAGACCAAGGACTAAAGATTTTTGCACCCAAAGGCTGAGAACCTTTACTGCTGATCAAAGTACCGAAGATTTCCGCACCCAAAGGCTAAGGATCGCTACTTCTGGTCAAAAAGACTGAAGATTTTCGCACTCAAAGATTGAGGACCGCTACTACTGATCAAAAGACCGAAGATTTTCGCACCCAAAGGCTGAGGACCGCTACTGCTGATCAAAGGACCAAAGATTTTCGCACCCACAGGCTTAGGACCGCTAACTGGTCATAAAGACCGAAAATTTCTGCACTCAAAAGCTGAGGACCTATTATTATTTTTGTTTTTTAACTATTATTATTTTTTCCGTAAGATAATAAAATATTTTATAATATAAATTATATAATAAATATATTTTAAAGTATCTAGCTATATATTTGTAATGATTTCAAGTCAGCTATTAAAAAATAAAATGCTCAAGATAACAAAATTAATAAGAGGTTAATTGAGAAAAATAATAAAACTTGTTTTCGGTGAGAAAATAAAGATAACATTATTTTTTAAAAGCTAATAAATATATTTTTTATTTAAATTTAAATTTAAATTTTTTATTTTTTATTTAACTATTATTAATATTATTTTTTCATTTTATAATAAAATTTAAATAATAAAATAACAATTTAAATTTTTGATAATTGATATTTATACATAATGTTTTATTTTTATTATTAGTGTTTTAAATATTTTAATTATTTATATATATATATAATATTAATAAATAAGTAATATATATATTAACATGTTTATAATAGTTGAGAAATATTTATTATTTTAATTTATAGTGTTATTATAGAGGTATATTTTTTACACAAAATATTATAGAATAAAATTATTATTTTTAAATAAAAATAACAGTTCATGTTATTATTTAAAAAATAAGATTTATATTCTTTGTAAAAATATGTTATTAATTAAAAAAAATAAATAATAAATAAAATGTTTCATTAAATAAACAAAACAATAAAAAAACTTAGACATAATAATAAAAATTATTTAAACTAAAAAATTTAAATATATATTTAATGGAAGATTTTAACTTTTTAGACACTGTATGGTCTTGTTATTGTTTTTTTTAAATATAAATTTATAAAAAATTAGTCACGACGGCGGATGATTTTGAAGAGGTGATAATTATTTTTGGTAAAAGACTTGATATAATATATATAAATAAAATAAAAAATAATAATTTAAAATAATAATATGTAATAAATTATATAATATATAATAAATTATATAATATACAATAAAAATAAATAATAAAAATTAAATTTGGTTTTCAGTTTGGTTTTCGAGTTAAAATCTAAACTCGAACACCAAACTGAAAACCGTATTTGAATTAGAATAGGTTTAGAATTCGATTCAAAAATCGAAAATATAATTCGAATTCGGTTTATTCGAATTCGGTGAATATGAATTTGGTCGGATATTCGGTTCAGACCAAATATTGAATACCCCTACCGTTACCGATCGAGAGATGATGAATTTAGTCTTCAAGATTGTTGAGTTATGGAGCCTACACTTATAATAAACTTTATAATAGTTAATTAGTGTTTATTGGGTTTGTATTTAGGTTTGGCCTGACCAAGAGTTATTTAGGTTTTATTACGTGAATATTTACCCTATAAATATGTTATGATTAAGGGTTTATATTGAAAAGACATAATTCTATAGAGATGAAGTGTGAAGCAAAAACTTTGTATTCCTTCTTTTTCTTCATAGTGAAATCTGATGGCGACTAAAATGATCGTAGTTCATTTGAGTGAACCACTATAAATATGTGTCTTCTTGTGTTCTTCTTTCTCACGTTTATATAAAATCGTTTCAAGTAGGTCAAATTTGGGGGATCCAAATTCTAACAGATGTATGATTAGCCGAAGTGAGGATAAGAATGTTGAGTTGTATATTATAAAATATGTGAGAAGTTGAGTTGTTTGATAAGTGAAAGTAAGTTTTTCGAAAGAATAGAGGTCGATTGTGATTGGTGGATAAATATGGAATGAGATGATTTTTTGATTAGTCGAAGTGAAAGTAAGGTAAATAGATAGATGTCAATTGGAAAAGAAATTGATATTAATGGTTAAAATATGCGAGATAATTAGTTATTTGACCGAAGTAAAAGTTAATGTCACGAGATGAGAATTTCGATTTGAATTAGTAAATAAATGTAGAATGAGATGGTTGGTCAGTCTGAGTGCTTTAAAGTAACGAGATGAGAGGTCGATTAAGCTTTAATGGGATAAAGTGAGAGTAAAAATGAGATTGGTAATGTTTGAGATTTTTATTTGACCAAAGTGAAAGTGTAAGATTACGAGATTAAATGTTCATTGAGAAAAAATATGTGGTGAAATATTTGAGAAAATGAATTGTTTTACGGAAGTGAATAAAATGTAAAATTAGAGTGTTTATTTTTTTATTTTAATATATTATTCGTGATTTATTAAAAAATTAGAAATTTAATACATATTATTATAATTTTTTTATTAAAATTTTTTATTTTTATATTTTAATCTATATGAATTGTACGAAAATTTTTAATTATTCTATTGTATTTATCTGTTAAAAATACAATAAATATTAATTTTAATTTTTAATTATTCTATTGTATTTATTACTGTCGATTTAATTTGTTACTAATGAAATATGTAAATATTAATCATTTAGAGTAAAAATAACAACAATTTTTATTTTTTGGTTAGTGGGAGAAAATATTAATAAAAAGCTATTATTGTGAAAATAAGATGAGATTAAAAATAAATTTAAAGATTGTGAAAATAAGAATAAAATTAAAATTAAAAGCTGGAGGGGAACCCAGGGATGGTCGAGTGAAGAGACGGAATGATTGAATGACAGGTCAGGTAATAGGGTCAGTTTTCATTATAATTTTTTTGATTTTAAGATTTTATAATTAAATAAATAAAATACATTGGATTGTATGGCAAATTTGACGAAATTATCCTAATAATAATTTTTCTTTTTTGAAAAATAATAATGCAAAAATATGATCTTTTGGAAAAAAAAAAAAATCGCATTATGCGAAGTACACTTAGGCTAATTCGAGTTACGCGACAGTAGCATCGCGTTAAGCAATAGCACAGCAAACATTATCAAACCAATTTCCGTGAAACACGAAAATATTTTAAACTTTGGACCTATCGAAAAAGCTATTTTTACTACCATTATTCGACTCATTTGAGATCCTCTGCTACCAAATGAGCCTGTTATCCATGTTGCCTCTCACAAAGAAAGAGGCAATATGGTAAATAAATTAAACACTGTTTTATTTATTTACCATATTGCCCCTCTTTTTTGTGAGAGGCAACATGGGTAACAGACTCATTTAGTAACAGAGGAACCCTATCCTATCCGACTGGGGTTATTTTCCCAAAATGCAATCATTATTAGGATTTCTTGTCAAATTTCCCGATTGTATGTACTATTTGTTACGAGTTAAATAAATTTATAAAAAGAATATTTATAGTATTCTTGTCCTCAAATCTAGCTAGCTTAGCACACTCCAATGGTGACTGTGAAAGAAACCCACGTAGTGAAACCCGCCGAGGAAACGCCGTCGAAGATAATGTACGTTTCCGACATCGATCAAATCCACCCAATAACTCACGCCCCAACCATCTACGTTTACCGCTCGCCTTCGTTCTCGTCTTTTCCAATAATGATGGAAACCCTAAAACATTCTCTAAGCAAGGCACTCGTTATCTTCTACCCTTTCGCCGGCCGCCTTCAATGGACCCATCGGAATCGCCTCCAAATCAATTGCAACTCCCTCGGTGCCCACATTCTCGAGGCTGAAACTGATGCCAGAATAGATGACTTCGCTCCTGATTACTACCGCCCCACCTCCGCCGTCCGGGATCTTATCCCATCCGTCGATTACAAGTACTAATTAAATAATCTCATCTGTATATATACACTCACATAAATAATATATACTTTCAAAAGTTGTATAACGTTTTTCCTTGTTTTATATATATATAGCCGTCCAATCGAGGATCTACCGCTGGTTTTGGTACAGTTGACAAAATTCAGCTGTGGCGGCGTGACCCTTGGCCTCGGGCTTTCCCATATTCTAGCTGACGGGCAGTCGGCTCTCCATTTCATCTCGGAATGGGTTCGGATTGCCCGAGGTGAGGGACCCGAATACCCGCCGTTTCTGGACCGGACAGTGTTGGTGCAGGATCAGGAAGAACTTCTGCCAGCTGATTTCGATGCTTCGGATTATAAGCAGCCGCCGTTAATGATTGGGAGTTTGAATAATATAGAGGAGAGGTTGAAGGAGAGTGATGTGTTGATGCTGAGGCTGAGCAAAGAGCAAATAGAGAAGCTAAGGAGTAAAGCTAATGAGGAAAACAAACGCCCTGGAGATCTCGACCGGGGCTTCACCAGGTTTGATATAAGATTATAATATCATATCATATCCTATAAATAGATAATGATGTGGTTATATATGTTTAATCACAGGTTCCAAGTAGTGGCGGGTCACATGTGGAGAACCGCATGCAAGGCGCGAAAGCACATGGAGACTCAAGAAACGGCTTTGAAAGTGGTGGTGAATTTTCGAAACCGCGTAAAACCTCCGTTGCCAAAGTTTTTCTTTGGGAACGCAGTGTTGCCTGTCGTCGTCTCCTCAACTTCCGGTGAGCTTGTTTCGATGCCGCTGTCCTATGCCGCAGGCAAGATAAGGGCGGCTACGGAGAAGGTAATGGATGGGTACGTGAAAGGGGCGGCGGTTTTCCTTAAGAAGCAAGAGGATTTGTCGCAATGGAGGTATTTACATGTGGTTGGGACCACCGAAGGATCTTTCTATGGGAATCCAAACATGAGCACTACGAGTTGGATGACCCTTCCAAATTTGAAAGGAGGGACAGATTTTGGGTGGGGAGAAGAAGACCACTTTGGCCCGGGTGCGGTTGGGTTTGATGGGAAGTCGTTCATTCTCTCCGATAACTCTCGCCCTGGTTCGGTTGTTGTGGCACTACGGTTGCAAGTGGCTCATATGGAGGACTTCAGGACTTTCTTTTATGAAGATATTTTAAATTAATTTGGAACCTACTTTTGTGTTTTTCAAGTGTGGCTGATTGTTGTTGAGATTTTTAAGTGTTGCTTCTTGTGTTATTTTCTCAAAACTTATTTTCTTTTTAGAAATCTAATTATGTCATTTTGTGTGTGTTTATTGTTGTACCTTTTTTATTAAATTGTTTTATAATATTTACGGTGCCTTTTTTTTATTACTTTAAAGTAAAATTTTAAAAACTCAACTAATTTAAATCGTAATAAATTATAAATAACTTTTTTTTGGGGGGGAAATAGATTAACGCTATTTCATTAAGAAGCCCAAAAGTGAGAGAGGGTCAAAATCAAAGCTAGACAATCCCTAACTTTGATTAAAGAATGACAAACAAACAACTACCCTAAAATATCTAGTTAGAAACAAACAAAGATTATAGTAACAAACAACAAAAACATACCAGACCTATAATTTTAAAATTCTGATTCTATTATGAGTTTCCTCTTTGACTACTCTTACTCTGTTTTAGAATTCCAATTTGCATTCCTCAAATCTCAATTTGCATTCCTCAAATTTCAGCAATTATATTTACGTCGCATCCTCACATGTTTGGCTATAGACTTTACTATTGGTGATTGAACTGTTGCATATGATGATGTTTGTTTATGAGTTGCGCATTCATTGACTTTAACTTTGTCTAAGTTGTTTCGATCTACTTTCATAGTCTCCTCTTCACTTTTCTCCACTGCTTTTCTATCACTTTGTCTTCTAATTTTCCATTGCTTTTATCCCCTAATTCTTCACATTTTTCTTCCCCTAATTTTTCTTCATTTCACCCTCTAATTATTATTCTTCTTCTTTATATGACTCTTCATCTTTTCATTCCTCTGTTTTTTCATCTTTCCTTTCTTTGAATCCTCAATATTTCCATCATTTGCTTCTTCATCTTTAGTTCTAGATGTTTTCTAGTTTCTGATTCTTCAGTTTCATTTTCCCGGGATTTCTTACTCTACTTCTGAACTTTTAGGCTTTCCTTATGCTCCTGAACTTTCAGAATTTCCTGATGTTCTTCAATTTCTTTTGCACATTTATAACTGATATGTTCAAAAGTATTACAGAACGCACATTTGTTTGGCCTCCATTCATATGAAATATCCATGACTGTGAGCTTATCTCTTTTGTCAATAACTTTCATTTTTGTTGGTAGAGTACTTTTAGGGTGCACTACAATGTTTATCCTAGCATATGTGATGTGTTCGCTTTCTTCTGTGATTGAGTCCATATACAATGGTTTTCCAGGAGACTAGTAAAATGACTAAGTGATTATGCATTGTACATATTGTAGACACTCATTTTTCACCCCCTCAATTTTATAGTTTATGTTTTTAATAAATCGGAGCTTATACAATTTTCTTGAATTCATTCACGAGCTCATTGCACGATTTATTTTAAAGACGATTATTTTTAGAGTAATTGAGTTTTTGAAAATAACTGATTTGGAATTCTAATAAGTTAAGGTAGTAATTTGTCTATGTTACAACATTTAGGGAAGTTATTATACTTAGAATATTCAAAGTTTATTTAATTAATTACCTTGAATATATATATATATAAAGTTTTATAAAATATATATTAACGTTTTTTTATAAAGTCGTTAGAATATATTTTTTATATATTTTGTTTTTATTAATTATATTAGTTTTTGATTAGATTACTTAGATTATATTTGCAATTTGATTTCTTGAATTAGTTAGTTTGTATTCTTTTTTAATTAGAATTGTTCATTAGAAATAGGAATAATTAAAAAATAAAATTACTTATTTGTTTTTTTTAACAAAAGTTTTTTGTAAGATGAAGGGGGATGTGTAACTTTTCAATAGGTCAATCCAAGATCAACATGCAAGATCCGAATCAAATTTGTGAATGGGCCAAGAAGATTCAAACCCGAAGTAGGCCAAGGAAATGATCCAATTGACGGATCCGACCGATGACCCGACTAATGGACCGACCCATTCCCAAGATCCGACCCATGAAATCAAATGCTACAAAGAATTAGGTGAAGGCAGCTGTCATACAGCCACAACTCTTGAAATGCTTGGTCATATTTTTTTATTAAAAATTAAAATGATCAAGTATTGCATCATTATTAATTAAAGCTTAAATACTATTGAATGAAAACTTGACAATTAGTGACATGTGAACTAGAGATTGCTCCATTATTTTTAAACATTTGTAAATGTTTAAAATATTTTTCTTTTTTTATGTCAAGTGTGTTAAATGGGCTTTTGGGCCTAAGGTTTCATAACTTTGCCTATAAATACCTCTCTTAACACCTTGCACAAAGACCCCTCTTTTCACATTGACGTGCCCTTAGGCTGCACTTTTTCTTCCTCTAAAAAAAATCTGTCCACTTTTAAAAATCTAAGCAAGAGCACCAACTGATTTGTTGAGTCACAACTCTCTTATTTAGAGTTCGCGTTTTTTTTTTTATAAAGATTTAAGGAGCATCCACTCTTTGTAAGCTACTTTTTATCTCTTTTTTTATTTTTATTTATTATTTTTTCTATAGAATAAATCAAATAGTTGCATGAGTTTATAATAAATTCTATTTTGATTTAGTTTATTTTTTTATTCATATACATAATGTATATATTAAACTCTTTTTTTAAGTAAAACAAAAAATAAAAATAAAAAAAACAGTAAGTAAAAAAAATACACAAGCTTTCTTACATTTTTAAAAAAACAAAACTCAAAAGCTATAAAAGGAAGAATATATTTTGATTTAAATTGTTTGTATTATGTTAAATCTAGGATTTATTTGTAATTTTTTTTTTATCATATTGCTAACTTAGGTCTTCTCTTATTTATTCTATTTGCTTTTGTTTGATTTATCTTTGTTTATTTTATAATTGTTAGGATTAGGTTTGTGTATGTATATAAGTATTTATTTAAATGTTTTAAACCTTTCTGGGTTTATTTTTTACAATTTGGGATCCATTTGAATCCCAAAGTGTTAGTCAGATTAAAATTAGGTCAGAAAATAGGTAGAATAGTAGGTCTGTTGCTTTAAGACCGGAAAAGCTAGTCCTAGAATAGCATCCGACCAGCAAAACGGCACCCTAAAGCATGCTCGGGCGTCATCCAACCAATGAGCCTCTCTACATTCAAAATCCGATGACTTCCCAATGTTTCCATTGATTCTAGATGTTTTTGTGCACAAAAAGATCGAGGAAACTAGCCTAGATCCGCTCCTATGCTAGTTTTCTGCCGCTCAGGACCCTGAAACTTGACCCAAACATTTTTCTGACCTAGAAATCCTAGTCTCTAGTTGATTTTTTTTCTTATACCCAGTCGCTTTAGACCTCTTTAGGATTTTTGTTTTTATATACATGTTATTTCTTTTATTACCCTTTTTGGGTTGTTATTTGCACACAAAGAGGACCTACTGCCCATTTAGGACCGGAAGGGAAAGCTACTGTAGACCTAGAATCGAAGATTTCCGCACCCAAAGGTTGAGGACCGCTTCTACAGACCAAGGACTAAAGATTTTTGCACCCAAAGGCTGAGAACCTTTACTGCTGATCAAAGTACCGAAGATTTCCGCACCCAAAGGCTAAGGATCGCTACTTCTGGTCAAAAAGACTGAAGATTTTCGCACTCAAAGATTGAGGACCGCTACTACTGATCAAAAGACCGAAGATTTTCGCACCCAAAGGCTGAGGACCGCTACTGCTGATCAAAGGACCAAAGATTTTCGCACCCACAGGCTTAGGACCGCTAACTGGTCATAAAGACCGAAAATTTCTGCACTCAAAAGCTGAGGACCTATTATTATTTTTGTTTTTTAACTATTATTATTTTTTCCGTAAGATAATAAAATATTTTATAATATAAATTATATAATAAATATATTTTAAAGTATCTAGCTATATATTTGTAATGATTTCAAGTCAGCTATTAAAAAATAAAATGCTCAAGATAACAAAATTAATAAGAGGTTAATTGAGAAAAAATAATAAAACTTGTTTTCGGTGAGAAAATAAAGATAACATTATTTTTTAAAAGCTAATAAATATATTTTTTATTTAAATTTAAATTTAAATTTTTTATTTTTTATTTAACTATTATTAATATTATTTTTTCATTTTATAATAAAATTTAAATAATAAAATAACAATTTAAATTTTTGATAATTGATATTTATACATAATGTTTTATTTTTATTATTAGTGTTTTAAATATTTTAATTATTTATATATATATATATAATATTAATAAATAAGTAATATATATATTAACATGTTTATAATAGTTGAGAAATATTTATTATTTTAATTTATAGTGTTATTATAGAGGTATATTTTTTACACAAAATATTATAGAATAAAATTATTATTTTTAAATAAAAATAACAGTTCATGTTATTATTTAAAAAATAAGATTTATATTCTTTGTAAAAATATGTTATTAATTAAAAAAAATAAATAATAAATAAAATGTTTCATTAAATAAACAAAACAATAAAAAAACTTAGACATAATAATAAAAATTATTTAAACTAAAAAATTTAAATATATATTTAATGGAAGATTTTAACTTTTAGACACTGTATGGTCTTGTTATTGTTTTTTTTAAATATAAATTTATAAAAAATTAGTCACGACGGCGGATGATTTTGAAGAGGTGATAATTATTTTTGGTAAAAGACTTGATATAATATATATAAATAAAATAAAAAATAATAATTTAAAATAATAATATGTAATAAATTATATAATATATAATAAATTATATAATATACAATAAAAATAAATAATAAAAATTAAATTTGGTTTTCAGTTTGGTTTTCGAGTTAAAATCTAAACTCGAACACCAAACTGAAAACCGTATTTGAATTAGAATAGGTTTAGAATTCGATTCAAAAATCGAAAATATAATTCGAATTCGGTTTATTCGAATTCGGTGAATATGAATTTGGTCGGATATTCGGTTCAGACCAAATATTGAATACCCCTACCGTTACCGATCGAGAGATGATGAATTTAGTCTTCAAGATTGTTGAGTTATGGAGCCTACACTTATAATAAACTTTATAATAGTTAATTAGTGTTTATTGGGTTTGTATTTAGGTTTGGCCTGACCAAGAGTTATTTAGGTTTTATTACGTGAATATTTACCCTATAAATATGTTATGATTAAGGGTTTATATTGAAAAGACATAATTCTATAGAGATGAAGTGTGAAGCAAAAACTTTGTATTCCTTCTTTTTCTTCATAGTGAAATCTGATGGCGACTAAAATGATCGTAGTTCATTTGAGTGAACCACTATAAATATGTGTCTTCTTGTGTTCTTCTTTCTCACGTTTATATAAAATCGTTTCAAGTAGGTCAAATTTGGGGGATCCAAATTCTAACAGATGTATGATTAGCCGAAGTGAGGATAAGAATGTTGAGTTGTATATTATAAAATATGTGAGAAGTTGAGTTGTTTGATAAGTGAAAGTAAGTTTTTCGAAAGAATAGAGGTCGATTGTGATTGGTGGATAAATATGGAATGAGATGATTTTTTGATTAGTCGAAGTGAAAGTAAGGTAAATAGATAGATGTCAATTGGAAAAGAAATTGATATTAATGGTTAAAATATGCGAGATAATTAGTTATTTGACCGAAGTAAAAGTTAATGTCACGAGATGAGAATTTCGATTTGAATTAGTAAATAAATGTAGAATGAGATGGTTGGTCAGTCTGAGTGCTTTAAAGTAACGAGATGAGAGGTCGATTAAGCTTTAATGGGATAAAGTGAGAGTAAAAATGAGATTGGTAATGTTTGAGATTTTATTTGACCAAAGTGAAAGTGTAAGATTACGAGATTAAATGTTCATTGAGAAAAAATATGTGGTGAAATATTTGAGAAAATGAATTGTTTTACGGAAGTGAATAAAATGTAAAATTAGAGTGTTTTATTTTTTTATTTTAATATATTATTCGTGATTTATTAAAAAATTAGAAATTTAATACATATTATTATAATTTTTTTATTAAAATTTTTTATTTTTATATTTTAATCTATATGAATTGTACGAAAATTTTTAATTATTCTATTGTATTTATCTGTTAAAAATACAATAAATATTAATTTTAATTTTTAATTATTCTATTGTATTTATTACTGTCGATTTAATTTGTTACTAATGAAATATGTAAATATTAATCATTTAGAGTAAAAATAACAACAATTTTTATTTTTTGGTTAGTGGGAGAAAATATTAATAAAAAGCTATTATTGTGAAAATAAGATGAGATTAAAAATAAATTTAAAGATTGTGAAAATAAGAATAAAATTAAAATTAAAAGCTGGAGGGGAACCCAGGGATGGTCGAGTGAAGAGACGGAATGATTGAATGACAGGTCAGGTAATAGGGTCAGTTTTCATTATAATTTTTTTGATTTTAAGATTTTATAATTAAATAAATAAAATACATTGGATTGTATGGCAAATTTGACGAAATTATCCTAATAATAATTTTTCTTTTTTGAAAAATAATAATGCAAAAATATGATCTTTTGGAAAAAAAAAAAATCGCATTATGCGAAGTACACTTAGGCTAATTCGAGTTACGCGACAGTAGCATCGCGTTAAGCAATAGCACAGCAAACATTATCAAACCAATTTCCGTGAAACACGAAAATATTTTAAACTTTGGACCTATCGAAAAAGCTATTTTTACTACCATTATTCGACTCATTTGAGATCCTCTGCTACCAAATGAGCCTGTTATCCATGTTGCCTCTCACAAAGAAAGAGGCAATATGGTAAATAAATTAAACACTGTTTTATTTATTTACCATATTGCCCCTCTTTTTTGTGAGAGGCAACATGGGTAACAGACTCATTTAGTAACAGAGGAACCCTATCCTATCCGACTGGGGTTATTTTCCCAAATGCAATCATTATTAGGATTTCTTGTCAAATTTCCCGATTGTATGTACTATTTGTTACGAGTTAAATAAATTTATAAAAAGAATATTTATAGTATTCTTGTCCTCAAATCTAGCTAGCTTAGCACACTCCAATGGTGACTGTGAAAGAAACCCACGTAGTGAAACCCGCCGAGGAAACGCCGTCGAAGATAATGTACGTTTCCGACATCGATCAAATCCACCCAATAACTCACGCCCCAACCATCTACGTTTACCGCTCGCCTTCGTTCTCGTCTTTTCCAATAATGATGGAAACCCTAAAACATTCTCTAAGCAAGGCACTCGTTATCTTCTACCCTTTCGCCGGCCGCCTTCAATGGACCCATCGGAATCGCCTCCAAATCAATTGCAACTCCCTCGGTGCCCACATTCTCGAGGCTGAAACTGATGCCAGAATAGATGACTTCGCTCCTGATTACTACCGCCCCACCTCCGCCGTCCGGGATCTTATCCCATCCGTCGATTACAAGTACTAATTAAATAATCTCATCTGTATATATACACTCACATAAATAATATATACTTTCAAAAGTTGTATAACGTTTTTCCTTGTTTTATATATATATAGCCGTCCAATCGAGGATCTACCGCTGGTTTTGGTACAGTTGACAAAATTCAGCTGTGGCGGCGTGACCCTTGGCCTCGGGCTTTCCCATATTCTAGCTGACGGGCAGTCGGCTCTCCATTTCATCTCGGAATGGGTTCGGATTGCCCGAGGTGAGGGACCCGAATACCCGCCGTTTCTGGACCGGACAGTGTTGGTGCAGGATCAGGAAGAACTTCTGCCAGCTGATTTCGATGCTTCGGATTATAAGCAGCCGCCGTTAATGATTGGGAGTTTGAATAATATAGAGGAGAGGTTGAAGGAGAGTGATGTGTTGATGCTGAGGCTGAGCAAAGAGCAAATAGAGAAGCTAAGGAGTAAAGCTAATGAGGAAAACAAACGCCCTGGAGATCTCGACCGGGGCTTCACCAGGTTTGATATAAGATTATAATATCATATCATATCCTATAAATAGATAATGATGTGGTTATATATGTTTAATCACAGGTTCCAAGTAGTGGCGGGTCACATGTGGAGAACCGCATGCAAGGCGCGAAAGCACATGGAGACTCAAGAAACGGCTTTGAAAGTGGTGGTGAATTTTCGAAACCGCGTAAAACCTCCGTTGCCAAAGTTTTTCTTTGGGAACGCAGTGTTGCCTGTCGTCGTCTCCTCAACTTCCGGTGAGCTTGTTTCGATGCCGCTGTCCTATGCCGCAGGCAAGATAAGGGCGGCTACGGAGAAGGTAATGGATGGGTACGTGAAAGGGGCGGCGGTTTTCCTTAAGAAGCAAGAGGATTTGTCGCAATGGAGGTATTTACATGTGGTTGGGACCACCGAAGGATCTTTCTATGGGAATCCAAACATGAGCACTACGAGTTGGATGACCCTTCCAAATTTGAAAGGAGGGACAGATTTTGGGTGGGGAGAAGAAGACCACTTTGGCCCGGGTGCGGTTGGGTTTGATGGGAAGTCGTTCATTCTCTCCGATAACTCTCGCCCTGGTTCGGTTGTTGTGGCACTACGGTTGCAAGTGGCTCATATGGAGGACTTCAGGACTTTCTTTTATGAAGATATTTTAAATTAATTTGGAACCTACTTTTGTGTTTTTCAAGTGTGGCTGATTGTTGTTGAGATTTTTAAGTGTTGCTTCTTGTGTTATTTTCTCAAAACTTATTTTCTTTTTAGAAATCTAATTATGTCATTTTGTGTGTGTTTATTGTTGTACCTTTTTTATTAAATTGTTTTATAATATTTACTGTGCCTTTTTTTTTATTACTTTAAAGTAAAATTTTAAAAACTCAACTAATTTAAATCGTAATAAATTATAAATAACTTTTTTTTGGGGGGGGAAAATAGATTAACGCTATTTCATTAAGAAGCCCAAAAGTGAGAGAGGGTCAAAATCAAAGCTAGACAATCCCTAACTTTGATTAAAGAATGACAAACAAACAACGACCCTAAAATATCTAGTTAGAAACAAACAAAGATTATAGTAACAAACAACAAAAACATACCAGACCTATAATTTTAAAATTCTGATTCTATTATGAGTTTCCTCTTTAACTACTCTTACTCTGTTTTAGAATTCCAATTTGCATTCCTCAAATCTCAATTTGCATTCCTCAAATTTCAGCAATTATATTTACGTCGCATCCTCACATGTTTGGCTATAGACTTTACTATTGGTGATATGATGATGTTTGTTTATGAGTTGCGCATTCATTGACTTTAACTTTGTCTAAGTTGTTTCGATCTACTTTCATAGTCTCCTCTTCACTTTTCTCCACTGCTTTTCTATCACTTTTGTCTTCTAATTTTCCATTGCTTTTATCCCCTAATTTTTCACATTTTTCTTCCCCTAATTTTTCTTCATTTCACCCTCTAATTATTATTCTTCTTCTTTATATGACTCTTCATCTTTTCATTCCTCTGTTTTTTCATCTTTCCTTTCTTTGAATCCTCAATATTTCCATCATTTGCTTCTTCATCTTTAGTTCTAGATGTTTTCTAGTTTCTGATTCTTCAGTTTCATTTTCCCGGGATTTCTTACTCTACTTCTGAACTTTTAGGCTTTCCTTATGCTCCTGAACTTTCAGAATTTCCTGATGTTCTTCAATTTCTTTTGCACATTTATAACTGATATGTTCAAAAGTATTACAGAACGCACATTTGTTTGGCCTCCATTCATATGAAATATCCATGACTGTGAGCTTATCTCTTTTGTCAATAACTTTCATTTTTGTTGGTAGAGTACTTTTAGGGTGCACTACAATGTTTATCCTAGCATATGTGATGTGTTCGCTTTCTTCTGTGATTGAGTCCATATACAATGGTTTTCCAGGAGACTAGTAAAATGACTAAGTGATTATGCATTGTACATATTGTAGACACTCATTTTTCACCCCCTCAATTTTATAGTTTATGTTTTTAATAAATCGGAGCTTATACAATTTTCTTGAATTCATTCATGAGCTCATTGCACGATTTATTTTAAAGACGATTATTTTTAGAGTAATTGAGTTTTTGAAAATAACTGATTTGGAATTCTTAATAAGTTAAGGTAGTAATTTGTCTATGTTACAACATTTAGGGAAGTTATTATACTTAGAATATTCAAAGTTTATTTAATTAATTACCTTGAATATATATATATAAAGTTTTATAAAATATATATTAACGTTTTTTTATAAAGTCGTTAGAATATATTTTTTTATATATTTTGTTTTTATTAATTATATTAGTTTTTGATTAGATTACTTAGATTATATTTTGCAATTTGATTTCTTGAATTAGTTAGTTTGTATTCTTTTTTAATTAGAATTGTTCATTAGAAATAGGAATAATTAAAAAATAAAATTATTTATTTGTTTTTTTTAACAAAAGTTTTTTGTAAGATGAAGGGGGATGTGTAACTTTTCAATAGGTCAATCCAAGATCAACATGCAAGATCCGAATCAAATTTGTGAATGGGCCAAGAAGATTCAAACCCGAAGTAGGCCAAGGAAATGATCCAATTGACGGATCCGACCGATGACCCGACTAATGGACCGACCCATTCCCAAGATCCGACCCATGAAATCAAATGCTACAAAGAATTAGGTGAAGGCAGCTGTCATACAGCCACAACTCTTGAAATGCTTGGTCATATTTTTTTATTAAAAATTAAAATGATCAAGTATTGCATCATTATTAATTAAAGCTTAAATACTATTGAATGAAAACTTGACAATTAGTGACATGTGAACTAGAGATTGCTCCATTATTTTTAAACATTTGTAAATGTTTAAAATATTTTTCTTTTTTTATGTCAAGTGTGTTAAATGGGCTTTTGGGCCTAAGGTTTCATAACTTTGCCTATAAATACCTCTCTTAACACCTTGCACAAAGACCCCTCTTTTCACATTGACGTGCCCTTAGGCTGCACTTTTTCTTCCTCTAAAAAAAATCTGTCCACTTTTAAAAATCTAAGCAAGAGCACCAACTGATTTGTTGAGTCACAACTCTCTTATTTAGAGTTCGCGTCTTTTTTTTTATAAAGATTTAAGGAGCATCCACTCTTTGTAAGCTACTTTTTATCTCTTTTTTTATTTTTATTTATTATTTTTTCTATAGAATAAATCAAATAGTTGCATGAGTTTACAATAAATTCTATTTTGATTTAGTTTATTTTTTTATTCATATACATAATGTATATATTAAACTCTTTTTTTTAAGTAAAACAAAAAATAAAAATAAAAAAACAGTAAGTAAAAAAAATACACAAGCTTTCTTACATTTTTAAAAAAACAAAACTCAAAAGCTATAAAAGGAAGAATATATTTTGATTTAAATTGTTTGTATTATGTTAAATCTAGGATTTATTTGTAATTTTTTTTTTATCATATTGCTAACTTAGGTCTTCTCTTATTTATTCTATTTGCTTTTGTTTGATTTATCTTTGTTTATTTTATAATTGTTAGGATTAGGTTTTTGTATGTATATAAGTATTTATTTAAATGTTTTAAACCTTTCTGGGTTTATTTTTTACAATTTGGGATCCATTTGAATCCCAAAGTGTTAGTCAGATTAAAATTAGGTCAGAAAATAGGTAGAATAGTAGGTCTGTTGCTTTAAGACCGGAAAAGCTAGTCCTAGAATAGCATCCGACCAGCAAAATGGCACCCTAAAGCATGCTCGGGCGTCATCCAACCAATGAGCCTCTCTACATTCAAAATCCGATGACTTCCCAATGTTTCCATTGATTCTAGATGTTTTTGTGCACAAAAAGATCGAGGAAACTAGCCTAGATCCGCTCCTATGCTAGTTTTCTGCCGCTCAGGACCCTGAAACTTGACCCAAACATTTTTCTGACCTAGAAATCCTAGTCTCTAGTTGATTTTTTTTTCTTATACCCAGTCGCTTTAGACCTCTTTAGGATTTTTGTTTTTATATACATGTTATTTCTTTTATTACCCTTTTTGGGTTGTTATTTGCACACAAAGAGGACCTACTGCCCATTTAGGACCGGAAGGGAAAGCTACTGTAGACCTAGAATCGAAGATTTCCGCACCCAAAGGTTGAGGACCGCTTCTACAGACCAAGGACTAAAGATTTTTGCACCCAAAGGCTGAGAACCTTTACTGCTGATCAAAGTACCGAAGATTTCCGCACCCAAAGGCTAAGGATCGCTACTTCTGGTCAAAAAGACTGAAGATTTTCGCACTCAAAGATTGAGGACCGCTACTACTGATCAAAAGACCGAAGATTTTCGCACCCAAAGGCTGAGGACCGCTACTGCTGATCAAAGGACCAAAGATTTTCGCACCCACAGGCTTAGGACCGCTAACTGGTCAAAAAGACCGAAAATTTCTGCACTCAAAAGCTGAGGACCTATTATTATTTTTGTTTTTTAACTATTATCATTTTTTCCGTAAGATAATAAAATATTTTATAATATAAATTATATAATAAATATATTTTATAGTATCTAGCTATATATTTGTAATGATTTCAAGTCAGCTATTAAAAAATAAAATGCTCAAGATAACAAAATTAATAAGAGGTTAATTGAGAAAAATAATAAAACTTGTTTTCGGTGAGAAAATAAAAATAACATTATTTTTTAAAAGCTAATAAATATATTTTTTATTTAAATTTAAATTTAAATTTTTTATTTTTTATTTAACTATTATTAATATTATTTTTTCATTTTATAATAAAATTTAAATAGTAAAATAACAATTTAAATTTTTGATAATTGATATTTATACATAATATTTTATTTTTATTATTAGTGTTTTAAATATTTTAATTATTTATATATATATATATAATATTAATAAATAAGTAATATATATATTAACATGTTTATAATAGTTGAGAAATATTTATTATTTTAATTTATAGTGTTATTATAGAGGTATATTTTTTACACAAAATATTATAGAATAAAATTATTATTTTTAAATAAAAATAACAGTTCATGTTATTATTTAAAAAATAAGATTTATATTCTTTGTAAAAATATGTTATTAATTAAAAAAAAATAAATAATAAATAAAATGTTTCATTAAATAAACAAAACAATAAAAAAACTTAGACATAATAATAAAAATTATTTAAACTAAAAAA
Source organism: Impatiens glandulifera (assembly GCF_907164915.1). Taxonomy (NCBI): domain Eukaryota; kingdom Viridiplantae; phylum Streptophyta; class Magnoliopsida; order Ericales; family Balsaminaceae; genus Impatiens; species Impatiens glandulifera. Next base: position 50,183,789 of record NC_061865.1, on the reverse strand, counting down.
TTTAAATATATATTTAATGGAAGATTTTAACTTTTTAGACACTGTATGGTCTTGTTATTGTTTTTTTTAAATATAAATTTATAAAAAATTAGTAACGACGACAGATGATTTTGAAGAGGTGATAATTATTTTTGGTAAAAGACTTGATATAATATATATAAATAAAATAAAAAATAATAATTTAAAATAAATGGTATTTTAATATTTTGATTAATTAAATTAGTGATGTAATTATAAAAAAGTGATCGATTAAAAATTGATTTTGTTTGAGTTTTTAAAATAATCTAAACAACCAGACATATAATAATTTTAGAATTGGTACAAAATTTTGAAAGAAATTATAAATTACATATTCTTTTTTATTTAATTATATAAATATTATTTTAAATATTTGTATGATTTTTTTTTTTTATCACAAATACACATACATATCTATCTTTATTAATTATTTTCTTTGAAATGTTAATAATTTTGTATCTCTTTGAAACGTTAAGCTATATAATGTTAAGTTATATATGTTGATAATAAATATGAATATAATTTTTTTAAACTAATTACAAAATTTTAATACTAACTAATTATAATTACAAAATTAAGACAAAACATATTTAATACATTAATAATTGACCTTCAACCAACTAAATTTATAATTATATACCGATTAACTTATGACATTAAATCAACGGGTACATGTAGCATTAAGGGAAATGTGATGAAATGACCCTAATAAAGGTCTAATTCTAAAAAAAGCCCACACCAGATAAACATTGCCAACAGGATTTTTTTTTCCTCTGAAATGTGAGTCTTACCCTTGAAATGCTTACTTTACCGCTCAAAGACGAGAAATACTACTATTGTGTTTTCCTCTAAAACGCGTTTATGAACTCACACGTTTTAGATGAAACGCGAAAGTGATAATTCGCATTAATGAAAATACGCGGTTTATAACTATCGCATTTTATATAAAACGCGATTATTAACTCACGCATTTTACAGTAAAACGCAATAGTTGTATTTCTCGTATTTAATCGTATATATACTTATTTTGCCCCTCATTTAAAAAAAACTTTCAATTCAAGACTCTCCAACTTTCAACTTTGTTCAAATCAGTTCGACATCATCGTTCGTCGTCCGTCTTTTCGTTCATATATTCAAGTGGATTTAGGGTTTAGGTTTAATCTGTAATGTTCTTATTATTCTGTCGTTTATATTGATGGATATTGATGTATAATCCTTAGCTTTTAGGTTTATGTAGCTTTTAAGGTTTATGTGTGTATATGATGTGTTCTTTACTCACGAGTATTATATCAGTGTTCTTATTATGCATGCATGGTTTAGGGTTTATAATAACCGTGAATTACTATTTCACGAGCTAGCATTGTACCTATATGTATTGTACGTCTATACTTTATTTGAATTGTTTGTTAATGTTATATCCAATTTCCTCGTATACTTTGATGTTTCTTACTTGAGTTATTATGTTATATAGTTTATGTAATTATAATATTCTATAATTGTAATTATAATGTTCTGGAGTTGTTATGCTAACTCTAATGTTGTTCCTTATTTTTAAGATGGAGTCCACCATAGTTCTTGAGTTTGTTGGTAGGGTCTAATGAAAAACCAATATCTCAAATATTTTCATCAAGTTTGCTGCAATGAATCTAATGGAAAGGATAGAACAAACCTAATTCTGATTTTTATTCAAAGGATCCATGTTACTGTGGTTCTTAGGAACGATAATACATCAAATGATCCTTTGGAAGAGTAGATCAAATTATATGGAGATGAAGTTACTCGTGAATGGAGAGGAGTTGTGCTTCGGGATGAAGGAGTTTTCATTGGTCACATGCCTCAATTTTGGGAGATACCCTACGGCGGAAACCATTTTCAATGAAGTTTAAGAATGTCCACCTTTAGTTGTCAAATATTTTCAAAGTAATATGATTGTTAGAACAAGTTACCTTCACTCAAATTTTGTGTCCTGCTTTGATAAGGATGATGCATGGAAATTGTGGCTGATACACTTAGTTTTCCATTATCTCTTCGCCCTTGACCCAAAAAATGATAATAAATATCAAACTCCTCAACATGGTCGAGGACATTGACACTTTCCTCCAATTTTCATGGAGAAAGTTGTCCTTTAGAGAAATCTTGAAGGGTTTGAATAGGGACCTAGAACACTTCAGGTCGCTATATCTGGAGAAGAATAGAACCATGGAGAAGAAGAACAAGGACAAGAATGTTGATGTTTCTTATACAGTATATGGGTTCGCACTAGCCTTACAAGTGTGGACCTATGAGATTATTAAAACGTTTATTCCCAAACTTGCAAGGAATAGTATGCTTCAAGTGCATGAGTCTATCTGCCCATGCCCAAGGATAATACAGTACAAATCCAGTAGAAAGAGCACCGCCTCTGATCTTCACACTGCCCTGCAAGGCAATATTGTCAAGAAGATGGAATTGTCTGAAGAGCAGAAGATCTTATATGTTGGGGAGGACTTTGAAGATATGGGAGGTAATTTTTATGATTGCTTATTCGAACTTGATTGCAGAAAGAGTAAATTTGGAGATGTTCAAGATGTAGTTCCTCCCAAACCTGACATGAGGAAGAAAAGAAAATTACTCACCCCTAACACCTCTCATTCTGTTCCTACCAAACCTTCCATGAGGAGAAGAACATGCATCCCCAGCCCTAGCCCTAACAACTCTTATTCTATCAAGAGCGCCATCGGGACTCAAGAAGATGATGATGCCTCTCAAATGATTCCAGCATCAATATATCCCCATGATGATGATAACCATCAAATGAATTCAACAACAACAACTCCCCAAAATAGATGTAGATTGGATCAACTGACGAATGAGCTTAATGAACTAAAAACTGCAATGAGGACTGAAATAAATCTCATAAAAGAGATCCTTAATCAACTACAAGAATAGTTTGGCATATTATCAGCCACACTAGGGGAGGAACAAAGTAGCCGAAGATTGAATGAGAAATATGTGGATGTTCTTGTGGAGAAAAGGAATGTGAATGAGGAAGACAAAGATGAGGAAGATTTAGAGAAGGTGAATGTTTTGATTGAGGATCTGGTGAATGAGAATATTGAGGTATGTCTAATTCAAACATTTTGTCGAATTCAAACATTTTGTCGAATTCAAACATTTTGTCTAATTCAAGCATTTTGTCTTTTATTTAGGATGTGGTGGATAAGCTGAATGATAAATACAAGGATGGGCTTGTGGAGCTGAAGAATGAAGATGTGGTGGAGAAGAAGAATGAGGATGTGGTGGAAGATGTGGTGAATGAGTATGTGGTGGAGAATGAGGATGTGGTGGAGAAGAAGGAAGACAAGCAGAAGATTAAGGTTTGTAAAATTCAATCATTTTGTCTAATTCGAGCATTTTATCTAATTGAAAGATGAGATTAATGATGTGGAGAAGGTGGATGTGAATGATAAAGACAAGGTGGTGAATGAGGAGAAGGTGGAGAATGTGGAGGGGGAGGATGTGTTTGTATAGAATGAGAAGAAGGTGGAGAATGTGTAGAAGGTGGAGGAGGATGTGTTTGTGGAAAAGGTTGAGAAAAAGGAAGACAATGTGCAGAAGAAGAAGGTGGATGTGGTTGTGTGGAAGAAGAAGGTGGATGTGGTGGTGTGGAAGAAGAAGGTGGATGTGGTGGTGCAGCAGAAGGTGGAGGAGGATGTGGTGGAATTGGACGATCCAATCCATGTCCAATTTAAAAGAAAGAGGTTGAGGTCAAGAGTACTACTTAGTCCCTACACCGACCCTGCTGAAAAAAAAAATGAGAGTCAAAGATCTAATCAATGTCGATCCTATAGTGAAATTTGATCCAAAACTGCTGAAAGAGTTGGGTAAAAAAAGTCAATTTAAACAGCTAGATCTCAGTACTGGCACTGTAGGCTATAAATTTTTCGATACAATGCTGAGGACAACTAAGTGGCTCATTGATGAGGAGATCAATGTCGGATGTGCTCTACTAAGAAAAAGAGCAATCACGTACCCTAAGACTTACACGAAGGATTTCACCATCGCAGATTGTCATCTCGCCCCTTTGTTTTTATCACACTATGACCAATTTGTTGCTGCTGTTGATGAGCTAAAAGGCTATGATTTTGATCCTTTTATGAGTACTACTGGGGTAAGGAAGAAAGACATATACTGATGTGGAGCATGGTTGATGACATTTTCGTGCCCCTCAACCTCGAAATGAAGCATTGGGTATTGTGTGCTTTGCGAATTAAAGAATGAAGAATTGACGTTTATGATTGCGATCAGTCAATTTTCAAGGACAACCAATTTGCAAAATTCATGATACCCATGTGTGAAATGATGCCGCTCTTTCTTCATAAAGCAATGTCTCTAGTTGAAATTTCCAGTTATCCTAAGATGACCATGGACACTTTAACATTTCATAGAATCCCACATCCATAAGTACCAAAAGCAAAAATAAGTGGAGACGGTGGCGTTTTTGTATTAATGTATATAGAGTACCTGACTACTAAACTTGATTTAGAAAATTGCATATCAGATAAAATGAAATTTTTTAGAAAAAAGTGGGCAGTCAGGTTGTTCCACCAAATTTTAGAGCCATGAAGTGTTAATCTTGTAATATTTTAGAGCTATATGATGATAGTTGTAATATGTTCACATTATTGTAATATGTTGAAACTATTCACATTATTGTAATATGTTGAAACAATTCATATTATTGTTGTAATATGTTGAAAAATATATTCACATCTATATTAATGCATGAGTTGATGATACATCAATATTTTTGAGTGAGTTATGTTGTAATATCCTACACAAATTTCAACATAACTCACTCACGAATATTATAATATTCGTGAGTTATATTATAATATCATACATAAATTACAACATAATTCACAAATATTACAATATTCGTGAGTAAGTTACACAAATTACACGAATATGTGACTCACGAATATTACAATATTCGTGAGTTATGTTGTAATATACTGAGTTGATATTATATATTACAACATAACTCACGAATATTGTAATATTCGTGAGTTATGTTGTAATATCCTGAGTTGATGATACACCATATTACAGCATAACTCACGAATATTACAATATTTGTGAGTTATGTTATAATATCCTGAATTGATGATACACATATTACAACATAACTCACGAATATTAAACATATTGTAATATTCGTGAGTCATTGTTTATCTCTTTACCAATAAAAATAAGAACAATGTAATATGCATACAACTAAACTAAGAGCCAATGTTTTAAGTAAACTTAAAAAATAGAATTATTCATACAACATTATCTTAGAAAAATGTCATGCCACACATGAAAATCCAATGAAGCATAACCGATGAGGATTTTGCTAGTAGAGTTTCATGGAAATCTAATTAAGCAATTTTCCCAGAAGTTTGTTGCAATGGATCTAATGGATAGGAGCCCCTATTCAATAGGTCCACTGAAACAAACTTGTGGGCAATTCTTGACACATTGTATTTCCATGAAACTACCAGCAAACTCCTCATCAGTAACTATTTTACAATACAATAAAATTATTCATACAACATTATCTTAGGAAAATGTCATGCCACACATGAAAATAAAATTATGGCTTATGTTGTTTCTAGGATGATTGATGATGTTGATGTTGTTGATGTTGATGTTGGGATGATGGTTGATGTTGTTGCTGTTGGTGGGATGATGGAAATTCAATGAAACATAATCGAGGAGGAGTTTGCTGCTAGAGTTTTAGAAATCCAATGCAGCAATTTTCCCAGAAGTATGTTGTAATTGATTTAATGGATAGGAGCCCCCTATCCAATAGGTCCATTGAAGCAAAACTTGTGGGCAGAGCCAGCTCCGACTTTTGGACTGCCCTAGCCTAAAAAAAACGTGAATTTTGACCGCTAAAAAAATAATAAAAATTAACTTTTTGTGAGGTTAGAACTCATGACTAGAGGATAAACATAAATTTTCACCCTAAACCACTAGGCTAAACCAATTTATGATTATAAAATACTAGAAAACTCTTTTTTATTTTATTTAATGGGCTGTCCTAGGGACTGTGCTTCCCTAGCCCGGGGGCTTGTCGGGCTTACCCTAGGGACGACCCTGCTTGTGGGCAATTCTCGACACATTGTATTTCCATTTAACCTAGCAGCAAACTCCTCCTCAGTAACTAAGAATATAACATAGTTATACTATAACCAACCTAGTGTTTATAATCACTAACTAAGAAACCATCAAATCAAATAACATAAAATAAACATACCCATTTGAGAACAAAGAGTCGTGGGTCTTCAAACGGAGAGGTCGTGGCCGTGGTCTTCAGTTGCTGGTTGTGGTTGTGGTTGTGTCAATGGGAGGGATAGGGTTTCGAGGGTTGGAGAGTAGAGTTGTTGTGGGTTGTAGAGAGAGTTGAGAGTCGTGAATGGAAAAAGTTTTTTATAAAATTAGGTCAAATTAAGTATATATACGATGAACGACGAGAAATACAACTATCGTGTTTTACTGTACAACGCGTGAGTTAATAATCGTGTTTTATATAAAAACGCGATAGTTGTAAACCGCGTATTTTTATTAACGCAAATTACCACTCTCGCGTTTCATCTAAAATGCGTGAGTTTATAAACGCATTTTAGAAGGAAACGCGAGAGTGATATTTCTCATCTTTGAGCGGTAAAATGGGCGTTTCGGGGGTATGACGGACATTTCGCAGGGCGAAAATGCTCTTTTTGCAAGGTTTATCAAGCGTGGGTTTTTTTTAGAATTAGACCTATTATTAGGGCCGTTTCGTTAAATTTCCCGCTCTAAATTATGTAAAATTATAATATAATGAATAACTTAAATTAATATTGTTAGACTCTAATTTAATTAATATTTTATTTTTTAATGAATATTAAGTTATTTGCGGAAACAAAGATTTGAGTCTAAGTTGAGGAAGACTCAAACATATATTCTGGTTATAATTGGCGCTCTATTTAGTAATTAGTAGTTACTAGCGACAATTTGAGATCATTAGTGGCAATCCACGTGAAAGAAAAAAAATGGAGAAAGAAAGTTGAACTGATTATAAAGAAAGAAAATAAATTTTGAAAGTAACATGATTATGTTTAGCATATTTAATTTGAGTTGCACCAACTTCATGGGTTCTTTTATTTTATTTATTTTAATCTCAATTATAATTTATTTTAATAATTATAAATATATTGTAATAAAAATTAATTAAACTTGTTTATTTATTATTTTAAATAAAATTATTAAGATAAAATTAGAATTATATATTTTTAAAAAATAATAGGAAATGACTTCACATGTTGTTGTGTTCTCAAAATTGTGTTTTCATGTTTAAAAAGAAAAACGTTGTCATATTTCTTTCTTAGTGGTTTGGAAAAAATTGTTTGCAAAGTTAGTAGAACAGTAGTTGTTGTTGTTGTCTGGTAGATATAAATCAAATTAGTTGTGTTTAAATTGACATCTCCTCCAAAAACAAACAAATTGCATGAAAATAAAGAAATCTTTATTATATATATAATTTGCTCAATATTCTTGTCCGATCCATATCCCTAAAAGAATCTATCTTGCTCTCTCGCTAATGGTGACTGTGAAAGCAACCCACGTAGTGAAACCAGTCGAGGAAACGCCTTCGATGATAATGTACGTTGCCGACATCGATCAAATCTACCCAATACACACCCCAACCATCTACTTTTACCGCTCTCCTAATTCGTTTTCATCGTTTCCAATAATGGTGGAAATCCTAAAACATTCTCTAAGCAAGGCACTTGTTATTTTTTACCCCTTCGCCGGCCGCCTTCAGTGGACCCATCGTAACCGCGTCCAATTAAATTGCAACTCCCTCGGGGCGCACCTTCTCGAGGCTGAAACCGATGCCAGAATAGATGACTTCGCTCCTGACTACCGCCCCACCTCCGCTGTTCGGGATCTTATCCCATATGTGGATTATAGGTAATAGTTTTGTCACCTGATCAATTTTATATGTATTGGAACACATTTAATTAGTCTTTTATAATAGTATTATTTAAAATAATTAAGTGTTTAAAAGTTGTATTATAATATATGCTTTTTCATCTTTGATCATACATATATAGCCGTCCGATCGAGGATCTACCGCAGGTTTTGGTACAGTTGACGAAATTCAGCTGTGGCGGCGTGAGTCTTGGCCTCGTGCTTTCTCATTTTCTAGCCGACGGGCAGTCGGCTCTCCATTTTATCTCGGAATGGGTTCGGATTGCCCGAGGTGAGGGACCAGAATACATGCCGTTTCTAGACCGGACAGTGTTAATGGTGCAGGATGAGGAGGAGGATCTGTTGCCAGCTGATCATTTCGATGGTTCGGATTATAAGCAGCCGCCGTTAATGATCGGGAGTTTGATGAATAATATAGAGGAGAGTGATGTGTTGATGCTGAGGCTGAGCAAAGAGCAAATAGATAAGCTAAGGAGCAAAGCTAACGAGGAAAAGAAACGCCTTGGAGATCTCGACCGTGGTTTCACCAGGTTTGATATAAGATTATAATATCTTATCATGATATAATTAAATAGATAATGAATGAAGTGGTACTGATGTTTAATTATATAGGTTTGAAGTAGTGGCGGGTCACATGTGGAGAACCGCAAGCAAGGCGCGAAAGCACATAGAGACTCAAGAAACGGCTTTGAGAGTGGTGGTGAATTTTCGAAACAGGGTAAAACCTCCGTTGCCAAAGTTTTTCTTTGGGAACGCAGTGTTGCCTGTCGTCGTCTCCTCAACTTCCGGTGAGCTTGTTTCGATGCCGTTGTCATATGTGGCTAGCAAGATAAGGGCGGCCACGGAGAAGGTAACGGATGAGTACGTGAAAAGGGCAACAGTTTTCCTTAGTAACCAAGAGGATTTGTCGCAATGGAGGTATTTGCACGTAATTAATGGGAGCAACCAAGGAGTTTTCTATGGGAATCCAAACATGGACATTACGAGCTGGTTGACCCTTCCACATAATGAAGGAGGGACAGATTTTGGGTGGGGAGAAGAAGACCACTTTGGGCCGGGTGCGCTTGGGTTTGATGGCAAGTCTTTCATTCTCTCTGATAAATCTCGCTCTGGTTCGGCTGTTGTCGCACTACGGTTGCAGGTGACTCATATTCAAGACTTCAAGACTTTCTTTTATGAAGATTTTTTAAATTAGTTAAAGCAAATTCATGTTAATTTGGAGCCTACTTTTGTGTTTTTCAATTGTGGATTATTGTTGTTGTTGTTGTTGAGATTTTCAATTGTTTATAATAGTTACCTTCTAAATATAATTAATATGTCATTTTGTGTGTTTATTGTTGTACCTTTTTATTATTAAATTGTTTGTAATTTTATAAAATTTAAAATTATAAAATAAATTTTATTAATTATTATAAAAATACACATGTTAAAGAGTAAAAATATATAAGTTGATAACAAAAAAAAAATTAGAGGAATGATATCATTTAAAACATTAATATATATATCTAAATACTATATAAATGTATATAACATATAATATAGTAATAGTAATAATAATAATAATAATAATAATAGTAATTAATCAATATTATTACAAATATAAAATAATAATAATAATAAAAGTTAAATAAGTTGAGTGATTAATTATGCTAACAAATACACTCAGAATTTAAGAATTAGTCATTAGAAATAAGTTAAATACTATCCACATAAATATTTTAAAAACAATTAGAGTTAATCATTTGTAAATATATAAGGTTAATCAACTAGTATGAAATGAGGTGCTTTTATTATTATTATTATTATTATTATTATTATTATATATACTTTTGTTTTTGTTTGGTTTTGTGTTAAAAATCAGGTTACCATTTAAAATTGAAACATGTTGCTCTTCCTTAATAGAATCCAATGAGTACATCCTCTTAGTTAGGGCTTATTTTATGTTAATTATTTGGGATGGGTCTTATCAATCAATTACCAAATCTTTAACTTCGGTTTAGCAGTTTAAAAATCGTCATACATACATTAATTGACTGGTTCACTAGCTATATGGAGAACATTAAATGAACTTATAACATTATAACTACCTAGACACGTATAAAAAAAAAATAAAAAGTAATTTAATTTATAGTAAAAAATGGGGGTAAAAGTAGAAGAAAGAATGCAACATCTTACCTCTCCTAGTTTATTTGATCGGTCTCGATCCTTTCTCTCTATACTATTGTGAAATTTGAATTTGAAAAACTCTATCTATCATGAGAGAAACATATTCTAAACAAATCAAGAGAAACTTTATTATATATTGCTTGTAATTAAATATCAAACTTAAAAAAACGCAACTTTTGTGTCATTAATTTTAAAAGTTAATATTGTTTAGTTAAATATATTTTTCATTTACTTTTATTTAAAAATCCTTTTATTGTTTTATTTTCAATTTTCAATTTTTTCATTTTAATTATTATTTTTTAAAACAATTTTAATCAATATAATTTTATAAAAATAATTTTTATAAAATAAAAACAGTATAAATTAAAAGTAAATATTCTTCAATTAACTATATAAAACATATATCAAAATATAATGAATTATTTTTCAAATTTACTTTATATCATGCTATATCTTTTTATTAAATTATAATTTAATAGTTTTTATATTTAATCAATATTAAATATTATTTTTTCATGATAATATATTTTATAAAAAAACATTGTAATCACTAAAAATATACACACTAATTTATAAAATTAAATAATTATTTTGATTTATTTTTTAATAAATAAAATCAAAATAATTAACCACATGACCAAAACCCTATTAAAATAATTAATTAGACTAATTATTTTAATAATTAAAAGTCTAATTAATTCATAAAAATTGTCAAAATAAAAAAAAGTAAAATTATTTAGGATAAGTGTTGTACTCAATTATCTTAAAATAATTTTAGAAAAAAAAAATTTAAGGAATTAAAATAAATAATTTAGGATAAAATAAGTTACCCATTTCATCTCAAAAAATTATTTATTTAATCCTACAATATGGAAGAAAAAAAAAATTGGTAAAATATTTATTAAATTTATTTTAATATTTTGTGTATTTAAAAAGATCAAATTAAAGTTAAATAGATGAAAGAAAACCAATTTCAAACAAACTCTTAAGGTTTTAAAATATAAATAAATCCGCGATATGGTGTAGCCAAAATCCGAAAAGAAATCTACAGTAGGAACCGCGTCCATCAAATTCACGCTAATTATCATTCAACGTCTCAAGCGCACTCGCATAGTCCGTTATAGCGGAAGGGGCGCGCGCTCGCGAGACATCGGATCGGCTAACGCCCGTTAGCCGAATCACTAATAGAACTACCAAACACGCATGAAATGATGTTATTTCATGCGCCACCTTCATCTTCATTGCGATCGTCGGAGGGATAAACATTAAAGACCGTTGGAAATCTCTCCTTGATGAAGTGTCGGTCAATCTCAATATGCTTGGTTCGATCGTGTTGAACCGGATCATGAACAATAGAGATAGCATACTTGTTATCACAAAATAGCTTCATAGGACCAGTTGGTGTGAAACCAAGTTCTACAAGAAGGGACCGAGTCCACAAGAGCTCACTAACGCCAAGAGACATAGCTATGTACTCTGCCTCGGCACTAGACCTTGCTACCATCGCTTGTTTCTTGCTGCGCCAAGTTACCAGGTTACCTCGAACAAAGGCACAATAACCTGAGGTGGAACGTCTATCATCCAAGGAGCCAGCCCAATCTGAGTCGGTATATCCTTGAACATCTAGGTGACCTTGAGGCTTAAACAACAAGCCCTTACCCGGTGTTGCCTTCAAGTATCTCAAAATGCGATAAACTGCATCCAATAGGAAACAACAATAGGAAACTATGAAGTAGAGAAGAAACACAACACAAGATTTATGGATGTTCGGAGATAAAGCTCCTACGTCACCCCTTCTTCTCAAACGTTGAGAAGGATATTTACTAATAATATTCAACACACTTTACAATAAGTCAAATAACCCAGTCTTATTAACTGCTCGTTATCGACTTACAATGCTCACTTCTTACTCAGAATAAATGAACTTGTAATACACTTAATGAGTTAGACAGTATGTGAACATAGATGGTTTGAAGCTATTGATTCGGTTCTATGTTCGGTTGTTATCCGTTGTTGCTGTCTTGTTCTTCAAGCTTCTTAAATAATGAGATATGACAACAGTCATATTTCTCATTCAACGGATATATGCATGGTAGCCTTTTGAACCTTGATTCCGATTGGTTGGCTAAGAAGGTACAACATGACATTTAATGTGTTTGATGCTTTCCAAGGAACATATAAGCCGACAGGTTTTTCTTCTATTGATTTGATCATCTGGAGCGGTTTGACAAATATCTACTCCTTGTGGACTGCTGTTGAACTTATACCAAAATAGGTATTTGATCAGTTTTGGCAGTCTTCTGCTTCCCAAGGTCTATCATCAGACTTGTATCAAAATTGCAATGATACAGTCTGTATATTTGAAAGCTTCCTTTTGCATATTCTCAAAGTATTCTGAATTACACCAAAATGGAAACTTCGAGCCGTTCCCAATTTAAATTTGTCTAAGCACAAAACTGGTTCCATATCTTGGATCTGATTGGTCAACCTACCGGTCGTTTTATGGATTCTCTGAATAGTAGCTTAGAATTATACCAAGTATTTTATTGGACAGACCACTGGTTGCGTCGTCATTTTAATATCGGTCGACCAGTCACACTAAGGAAGAATAGGAACCGATTTATCTTCGAGGTATAAATGATAGGTTTACCGATAATACAGCTAAGCCGTAAATCCGTTTTTCATTGCCGAGTCGATCATCTACTTGTTTCGTTTTAAAGATAGCCGAATAGAGATCTTGATTAGACGATCCCGGTTTGCGCCGCCTTTTTTATGTCGGTCGACCGAGCTAGAGTGATGAAGCTGATTTGTAGATATGACTGATCCCTGCATTCTCCTACACAAATGGTGGATTTGGTTAAGTTCTTTAGATAGTTAATTACTTACTAATTAACTATCTATTTTGTCTAACAATTTCTTCATTTTTGATTATTTAATCTAAATATTCAAAACTTGTAATTGTTGGCCGTTTTAAATTTAGTATTGATTAAAGATTTATTTTATAATTTTTTTTTAAAAAAAATTGTGAGTTAATTTCTTTAGCAATAAAATTTGGATAGTACGATAAAGATCAATCGCCTTCAACAAATGATGAGAAATATTACATGGTCATCGTTTTGTATGCCTCTATCATTGGTGTATTATGTATGCGATAATTTGCACAAGACCAGACATAGAACATAAAATGTGAGTTGTTAGCAGATTCATGAGAAACCAGAGTAGACAACATTGGAAAGTAGTAAAGTGGATAATACGATATATAAGAGGAAGTTTGGGTCTCGCTTTATGTTTTCGAAGGTCTCATATGGGTTTGAAATGATATGTTGATGTTGACAATGGTGGCGATGTTGGTAGTAGGAAGAGCACAACAAAGTACATTTATACTCGGGAGGTACTAAAATCAGTTGGGTTTCAAAATTGTAGAAGATTGTTGCTCTTTTTAGTTGCGAAGCAAAATATGTTGTTGTGATAGAGACTGCTAAGGAGATAATGTGGTTGCAACCCTTTTTACGAGAATTGGGTCAAGACTATGATGGAAGTGTGTTGCGATACGACAGTTAGAGTGTCATTCATTTGGCAAATATCATGTTTATCATGGCAGGACAAAGAATATACATGTTCGTTATCATTTCATCTGATCAGCTTTAGAAGATGAAGTGTTAGCTCTTAAGAAGATTCACGGGAGTGTGAATTCAGCTGATATATTGATGAAAGATGTGACAAACGAGAAACTGAAGTTGTGTGCAACTTCAGTTGGTCTTCTTCGTTAAGACACTAGATGAAAGTCACTACTTAGGGGTATTCATTGGTTTAGTTTTCGGGTTATTGGAGTTTTTGGTTCAGGTTTTTTAAATTTTTATTTTTTTAAGCAAATTCAAAAACCGAACCGATTTGAATAAATTTGAATTCAATTTATTCGAATTCGGTCGGATATTCGATTTAGACCATATATTGAACATCACTTATCCATAAGATAAAAAAATTCTTAAAAGAGTTTAAAAAAAGTTGTTAAAGAAATCTTATCTATTTAAATCATAAAAAAGTATAAATCACGTAAACTGAGCTTAGTAACTCATCGTCAATATTCAGTAATTGAACGAAGAAAGTAAAACAGTGTTCACGAAGACAATATGGTGGTTGAGAGGTGTTGATGACAATGGTGATAGGGAAATAATAGAGAGCGGAAAATAATTGACAAGAATATGTAGGGAAATAATGTGTCATCTCTCCATTAGATTGAAAATTTTATAATTCTCTCTCCTATTACATTTTCAATCCAATGGAAGGATAACACATCATTTTTCTAAATATTCTTGTCAATTATTTCCCGCTCTCTATCATTTTCCGTGTCGATATTACTAGTGAAATAGCTAAATATGTGACGAATTTAAATATTATTAAATTTAGAGATGACGTGGGAAACTAGAAGGACCACAAAGGCCAGGAAGGTGGACGACTAGAAAAGGGAAAAACGAACGAGTGATTATGGATTTATTGAATTATTGGGCTATATATTGAATTATTGGGATAAAGTAGGAGGCCCATAATAATTTAATATATAATATGTAATAAATTATATAATATATAATATATAATAAATTATATAATATACAATAAAATTAAATAATAAAAATTAAATTCGGTTTTCAGTTTGGTTTTCGAGTTGAAATTTAAACTCGAACACCAAACTGAAAACCGTATTTGAATTAGAATCGGTTTAGAATTTGATTCAAAAACCGAAAATATAATTCGAATTCGGTTTATTCGAATTCAGTGAATATGAATTCGGTCGGATATTCGGTTCAGACCAAATATTAAACACCGCTAACGCTACCGATCGAGAGATGATGAATTTAGTCTTCAAGTGGGAGATTGTTGAGTTATGGAGCCTACACTTATAATAAACTCTATAATAGTTAATTAGTGTTTATTGGGTTTGTATTTGGGTTTGGGCCTGATTAAGAGTTATTTAGGTTTTATTACGTAAATATTTACCCTATAAATATATTATTATTAAGGGTTTACATTGAAAAGACATAATTCTATAGAGATGAAGTGTGAAGCAAAAACTTTGTATTCCTTCTTTTTCTTCATAGTGAAATCTGATGGCGGCTAAAGTGGACGTAGTTTATTTGAGTGAACCACTATAAATATGTGTATTCTTGTGTTCTTCTTTCTCACGTTTATATAAATCGTTTCAAGTAGGTCATATTTGGGGATCCAAATTCTAACAGATGTATGATTAGCCGAAGTGAGGATAAGAATGTTGGGTTGTATATTATAAAATGTGTGAGAAGTTGAGTTGTTTGATAAGTGAAAGTAAGTTTTTCGAGAGAATAGAGGTCGATTGTGATTGGTGGATAAATATGGAATGAGATGATTTTTGATTAGTCGAAATGAAAGTAAGGTAAAGAGATAGATGTCAATTGAAAAAAAATTGATATTAGTGGTTAAAATATGCGAGATGATTAGTTATTTGACCGAAGTAAAAGTTAATGTCACGAGATGAAAATTTCGATTTAAATTAGTAAATAAATGTAGAATGAGATGGTTGGTCAATCTGAGTGCTTTAAAGTAACGAGATGAGAGGTCGATTAAGCATTAATGGGATAAAGTGAGAGTAAAAATGAGATTGGTAATGTTTAAAATTTTTATTTGACCAAAGTGAAAGTGTAAGATCACGAGATTAGATGTTCATTGAGAAAAAATATGTGGTAAGATATTTGAGAAAATGAATTGTTTTACGGAAGTGAATAAAATGTAAAATTAGAGTGTTCTATTTTTTATTTTAATATATTATTCGTGATTTATTAAAAAATTAAAAATTTAATACATATCATTATAATTTTTTTTATTAAATTTTTTTATTTATATTTTAATCTATGACTAGTATGAATTTTTTTAATTATTACTGTCGATTTAATTTGTTACTAATGAAATATGTAAATATTAATCATTTAGAGTAAAAATAACAACAATTTTTATTTTTTGGTTAGTGGGAGAAAATATTAATAAAAAGCTATTATTGTGAAAATAAGATGAGATTAAAAATAAATTTAAAGATTGTGAAAATAAGAATAAAATTAAAATTAAAAGCTGGAGGGGAACCCAGGGATGGTCCAGTGAAGAGACGGAATGATTGAATGACAGGTTAGGTAATAGGGTCAGTTTTCATTATAATTTTTTTGATTTTAGGATTTTATAATTAAATAAATAAAATACATTAGATTGTATGGCAAATTTGACTAAATTATCCTAATAATAAATTGTTTTTTTGAAAAATAATAATGCAAAAATATGATCTTTTTGAAAAAAATAAAAATAAATTAATAAATAAATTTTCGCATAATGCGAAGTCCACAAAGGCTAATTCGTGTTAAGCAGATTACGCGACAGCACCATTGCGTTAAGCAATAGCACAACAAACATTATCAAACCAATTTCCGTGAAACACGAAAATATTTTAAACTTTGGACCTATCGAAAAAGCCATTTTTACTACCATTATCCGACTGGGGTTATTTTCCCAAAATGCAATCATTATTAGGATTTCTTGTCAAATTTCCCAATTGTATGTACTATTTGTTACGAGTTAAATAAATTTATAAAAAGAATATATATTTATAGTATTCTTGTCCTCAAATCTAGCTAGCTTAGCACACTCCAATGGTGAATGTGAAAGAAACCCACGTAGTGAAACCCGCCGAGGAAACGCCGTCGAAGATAATGTACGTTTCCGACATCGATCAAATCTACCCAATAACTCACGCCCCAACCATCTACGTTTACCGCTCGCCTTCGTTCTCGTCTTTTCCAATAATGATGGAAACCCTAAAACATTCTCTAAGCAAGGCACTCGTTATCTTCTACCCTTTCGCCGGCCGCCTTCAATGGACCCATCGGAATCGCCTCCAAATCAATTGCAACTCCCTCGGTGCCCACATTCTCGAGGCTGAAACTGATGCCAGAATAGATGACTTCGCTCCTGACTACTACCGCCCCACCTCCGCCGTCCGGGATCTTATCCCATCCGTCGATTACAAGTACTAAATAATCTCATCTGTATATATACACTCACATAAATAATATATACTTTCAAAAGTTGTATAACGTTTTTCCTTGTTTTATATATAGCCGTCCAATCGAGGATCTACCACTGGTTTTGGTACAGTTGACAAAATTCAGCTGTGGCGGCGTGACCCTTGGCCTCGGGCTTTCCCATATTCTAGCTGACGGGCAGTCGGCTCTCCATTTCATCTCGGAATGGGTTCGGATTGCCCGAGGTGAGGGACCCGAATACCCGCCGTTTCTGGACCGGACAGTGTTGGTGCAGGATCAGGAGGATCTTGATCTGCCAGCTGATTTCGATGCTTCGGATTATAAGCAGCCGCCGTTAATGATCGGGAGCTTGAATAATATAGAGGAGAGGTTGAAGGAGAGTGATGTGTTGATGCTGAGGCTGAGCAGAGAGCAAATAGATAAGCTAAGGAGTAAAGCTAACGAGGAAAAGAAACGTCTTGGACATCTCGACCGTGGCTTCACCAGGTTTGATTTAAGATTTTAATATCATCATATCATATAAATAGATAGTAAAGTGGTTATGTTTAATCACAGGTTCGAAGTAGTGGCGGGTCACATGTGGAGAACCGCATGCAAGGCGCGAAAGCACATGGAGACTCAAGAAACGGCTTTTAGAATGGTGGTGAATTTTCGAAACCGGGTAAAACCTCCGTTGCCAAAGTTTTACTTTGGGAACGCGATATTGCCCGTCATCGCCTCCTCGACCTCCGGTGAGCTTGTTTCGATGCCGCTGTCCTATGCCGCAGGCAAGATAAGGGCGGCTACGGAGAAGGTAATGGATGGGTACGTGAAAGGGGCGGCGGTTTTCCTTAAGAAGCAAGAGGATTTGTCGCAATGGAGGTATTTACATGTGGTTGGGACCACCGAAGGATCTTTCTATGGGAATCCAAACATGAGCACTACGAGTTGGATGACCCTTCCAAATTTGAAAGGAGGGACAGATTTTGGGTGGGGAGAAGAAGACCACTTTGGCCCGGGTGCGGTTGGTTTTGATGGCAAGTCTTTCATTCTCTCCGATAAGTCTCGCCCTGGTTCGGTTGTTGTTGCACTACGGTTGCATGTGGCTCATATGGAGGACTTCAGGACTTTCTTTTATGAAGACATTTTAAATTAATTTGGAACCTACTTTTGTGTTTTTCAAGTGTGGATTGTTGTTGAGATTTTTAAGTGTTGCTTCTTGTGTTATTTTCTCAAAACTTATTTTCTTTTTAGAAATCTAATTATGTCATTTTGTGTGTGTTTATTGTTGTACCTTTTTTTATTAAATTGTTTTATAATATTTAATGTGCCTTTTTTTTTATTACTTTAAAATAAAATTTTACAAACTCAACTAATTTAAATCGTAATAAATTATAAATACCTTTTTTTTTTTGAAAAATAGATTAACGTTATTTCATTAAGAAGCCCAAAAGTGGGGAGAGTCAAAATCAAAGCTACTCAGTCTCTAACTTTGATTAAAAAATGACAAACAACGACCTTAAAGTATCTAGTTAGAAACAAACAAACAAATATTATAGTAACAAACAACAAAAACATATAAGACCTACAATTTTAAAATTCCGATTCTATTGTTAGCTTTCTCTTTGACTATTCTTACTCTGTTTTAAAATTTCAATTTACATTCCTCAAATCCCAATCTGCATTCCTCAAATTTCAGCAATTATATTTACGTCGCATCCTCACATGTTTGGCTATAGACTTTACTATTGGTGATTGAACTGTTGCATATGATGATGTTTGTTTATGAGTTGCGCATTCATTGACTTTAACTTTGTCTAAGTTGTTTCGATCTACTTTCATAGTCTCCTCTTCACTTTTCTCCACTGCTTTTCTATCACTTTTATCTTCTAATTTTCCATTGCTTTTATCCCCTAATTCTTCACATTTTTCTTCCCCTAATTTTTCTTCATTTCACCCTCTAATTATTATTCTTCTTCTTTATATGACTCTTCATCTTTTCATTCCTCTATTTTTTCATCTTTCCTTTCTTTGAATCCTCAATATTTCCATCATTTGCTTCTTCATCTTTAGTTCTAGATGTTTTCTAGTTTCTGATTCTTCAGTTTCATTTTCCCGGGATTTCTTACTCTACTTCTGAACTTTTAGGCTTTCCTTATGCTCCTGAACTTTCAGAATTTCCTGATGTTCTTCAATTTCTTTTGCACATTTATAACTGATATGTTCAAAAGTATTACAGAACGCACATTTGTTTGGCCTCCATTCATATGAAATACCCATGACTGTGAGCTTATCTCTTTTGTCAATAACTTTCATTTTTGTTGGTAGAGTACTTTTAGGGTGCACTACAATGTTTATCCTAGCATATGTGATGTGTTCGCTTTCTTCTGTGATCGAGTCCATATACAATGGTTTTCCAGGAGACTAGTAAAATGACTAAGTGATTATGCATTGTACATATTGTAGACACTCATTTTTCACCCCCTCAATTTTATAGTTTATGTTTTTAATAAATCGGAGCTTATACAATTTTCTTGAATTCATTCACGAGCTCATTGCACGATTTATTTTAAAGACGATTATTTTTAGAGTAATTGAGTTTTTGAAAATAACTGATTTGGAATTCTTAATAAGTTAAGGTAGTAATTTGTCTATGTTACAACATTTAGGGAAGTTATTATACTTAGAATATTCAAAGTTTATTTAATTAATTACCTTGAATATATATATATATATATATATATATATATATATATATATATATATATATAAAGTTTTATAAAATATATATTAACGTTTTTTTATAAAGTCGTTAGAATATATTTTTTATATATTTTGTTTTTATTAATTATATTAGTTTTTGATTAGATTACTTAGATTATATTTTGCAATTTGATTTCTTGAATTAGTTAGTTTGTATTCTTTTTTAATTAGAATTGTTCATTAGAAATAGGAATAATTAAAAAATAAAATTACTTATTTGTTTTTTTTAACAAAAGTTTTTTGTAAGATGAAGGGGGATGTGTAACTTTTCAATAGGTCAATCCAAGATCAACATGCAAGATCCGAATCAAATTTGTGAATGGGCCAAGAAGATTCAAACCCGAAGTAGGCCAAGGAAATGATCCAATTGACGGATCCGACCGATGACCCGACTAATGGACCGACCCATTCCCAAGATCCGACCCATGAAATCAAATGCTACAAAGAATTAGGTGAAGGCAGCTGTCATACAGCCACAACTCTTGAAATGCTTGGTCATATTTTTTTATTAAAAATTAAAATGATCAAGTATTGAATCATTATTAATTAAAGCTTAAATACTATTGAATGAAAACTTGACAATTAGTGACATGTGAACTAGAGATTGCTCCATTATTTTTAAACATTTGTAAATGTTTAAAATATTTTTCTTTTTTTATGTCAAGTGTGTTAAATGGGCTTTTGGGCCTAAGGTTTTATAACTTTGCCTATAAATACCTCTCTTAACACCTTGCACAAAGACCCCTCTTTTCACATTGAAGTGCCCTTAGGCTGCACTTTTTCTTCCTCTAAAAAAAATCTGTCCACTTTTAAAAATCTAAGCAAGAGCACCAACTGATTTGTTGAGTCACAACTCTCTTATTTAGAGTTCGCGTCTTTTTTTTTTATAAAGATTTAAGGAGCATCCCCTCTTTGTAAGCTACTTTTTATCTCTTTTTTTATTTTTATTTATTATTTTTTCTATAGAATAAATCAAATAGTTGCATGAGTTTACAATAAATTCTGTTTTGATTTAGTTTATTTTTTTATTCATATACATAGTGTATATATTAAACTCTTTTTTTAAGTAAAACAAAAAATAAAAATAAAAAAACAGTAAGTAAAAAAAATACACAAGCTTTCTTACATTTTTAAAAAAACAAAACTCAAAAGCTATAAAAGGAAGAATATATTTTGATTTAAATTGTTTGTATTATGTTAAATCTAGGATTTATTTGTAATTTTTTTTTTTATCATATTGCTAACTTAGGTCTTCTCTTATTTATTCTATTTGCTTTTGTTTGATTTATCTTTGTTTATTTTATAATTGTTAGGATTAGGTTTTTGTATGTATATAAGTATTTATTTAAATGTTTTAAATCTTTCTGGGTTTATTTTTTACAATTTGGGATCCATTTGAATCCCAAAGTGTTAGTCAGATTAAAATTAGGTCAGAAAATAGGTAGAATAGTAGGTCTGTTGCTTTAAGACCGAAAAAGCTAGTCCTAGAATAGCATCCGACCAGCAAAACGGCACCCTAAAGCATGCTCGGGCGTCATCCAACCAATGAGCCTCTCTACATTCAAAATTCGATGACTTCCCAATGTTTCCATTGATTCTAGATGTTTTTGTGCACATAAAGATCGAGGAAACTAGCCTAGATCCGCTCCTATGCTAGTTTTCTGCCGCTCAGGACCCTGAAACTTGACCCAAACATTTTTCTGACCTAGAAATCCTAGTCTCTAGTTGATTTTTTTTTCTTATACCCAGTCGCTTTAGACCTCTTTAGGATTTTTGTTTTTATATACATGTTATTTCTTTTATTACCCTTTTTGGGTTGTTATTTGCACACAAAGAGGACCTACTGCCCATTTAGGACCGGAAGGGAAAGCTACTGTAGACCTAGAATCGAAGATTTCCGCACCCAAAGGTTGAGGACCGCTTCTACAGACCAAGGACTAAAGATTTTTGCACTTAAAGGCTGAGAACCTTTACTGCTGATCAAAGTACCGAAGATTTCCGCACCCAAAGGCTAAGGATCGCTACTTCTGGTCAAAAAGACTGAAGATTTTCGCACTCAAAGATTGAGGACCGCTACTACTGATCAAAAGACCGAAGATTTTCGCACCCAAAGGCTGAGGACCGCTACTGCTGATCAAAGGACCAAAGATTTTCGCACCCAAAGGCTTAGGACCGCTAACTGGTCAAAAAGACCGAAAATTTCTGCACTCAAAAGCTGAGGACCTATTATTATTTTTGTTTTTTAACTATTATTATTTTTTCCGTAAGATAATAAAATATTTTATAATATAAATTATATAATAAATATATTTTAAAGTATCTAGCTATATATTAGTAATGATTTCAAGTCAGCTATTAAAAAATAAAATGCTCAAGATAACAAAATTAATAAGAGGTTAATTGAGAAAAATAATAAAACTTGTTTTCGGTGAGAAAATAAAGATAACATTATTTTTTAAAAGCTAATAAATATATTTTTTATTTAAATTTAAATTTAAATTTTTTATTTTTTATTTAACTATTATTAATATTATTTTTTCATTTTATAATAAAATTTAAATAGTAAAATAACAATTTAAATTTTTGATAATTGATATTTATACATAATATTTTATTTTTATTATTAGTGTTTTAAATATTTTAATTATTTATATATATATATAATATTAATAAATAAGTAATATATATATTAACATGTTTATAATAGTTGAGAAATATTTATTATTTTAATTTATAGTGTTATTATAGAGGTATATTTTTTACACAAAATATTATAGAATAAAATTATTATTTTTAAATAAAAATAACAGTTCATGTTATTATTTAAAAAATAAGATTTATATTCTTTGTAAAAATATGTTATTAATTAAAAAAAATGAAAAAAAATAAATAATAAATAAAATGTTTCATTAAATAAACAAAACAATAAAAAACTTAGACATAATAATAAAAATTATTTAAACTAAAAAATTTAAATATATATTTAATGGAAGATTTTAACTTTTTAGACACTGTATGGTCTTGTTATTGTTTTTTTTAAATATAAATTTATAAAAAATTAGTAACGACGGCGGATGATTTTGAAGAGGTGATAATTATTTTTGGTAAAAGACTTGATATTAATATATATAAATAAAATAAAAAATAATAATTTAAAATAAATGGTATTTTAATATTTTGATTAATTAAATTAGTGATGTAATTATAAAAAAGTGATCGATTAAAAATTGATTTTGTTTGAGTTTTTAAAATAATCTAAACAACCAGACCTATAATAATTTTAGAATTCGTACAAAATTTTGAAAGAAATTATAAATTACATATTCTTTTTTATTTAATTATATAAATATTATTTTAAATATTTGTATGATTATTTTTTTTTTATCACAAATACACATACATATCTATCTTTATTAATTATTTTCTTTGAAATGTTAATAATTTTGTATCTCTTTGAAACGTTAAGCTATATAATGTTAAGTTATATATGTTGATAATAAATATGAATATAATTTTTTTAAACTAATTACAAAATTTTAATACTAACTAATTATAATTACAAAATTAAGACAAAACATATTTAATACATTAATAATTGACATTCAACCAACTAAATTTATAATTATATACCGATTAACTTATGACATTAAATCAACGGGTACATGTAGCATTAAGGGAAATGTGATGAAATGACCCTAATAAAGGTCTAATTCTAAAAAAGCCCACACCATATAAACATTGCCAAAAGGATTTTTTTTCCTCTGAAAGGTGAGTCTTACCCTTGAAATGCTTACTTTACCGCTCAAAGACGAGAAATACCACTCTTGTGTTTTCCTCTAAAACGCGTTTATGAACTCACACGTTTTAGATGAAACGCGAAAGTGATAATTCGCATTAATGAAAATACGCGGTTTATAACTATCGCATTTTATATAAAACGCGATTATTAACTCACGCATTTTACAGTAAAACGCGATAGTTGTATTTCTCGTATTTAATCGTATATATACTTATTTTGCCCCTCATTTAAAAAAAAAACTTTCAATTCAAGACTCTCCAACTTTCAACTTTGTTCAAATCAGTTCGACATCATCGTTCGTCGTCCGTCTTTTCGTTCATATATTCAAGTGGATTTAGGGTTTAGGTTTAATCTGTAATGTTCTTATTATTTTGTCGTTTATATTGATGTATAATCCTTAGCTTTTAGGTTTATGTAGCTTTTAAGGTTTATGTGTGTATATGATGTGTTCTTTACTCACGAGTATTATATCAGTGTTCTTATTATGCATGCATGCATGGTTTAGGGTTTATAATAACCGTGAATTACTATTTCACGAGCTAGCATTGTACCTATATGTATTGTACGTCTATACTTTATTTGAATTGTTTGTTAATGTTATATCCAATTTCCTCGTATGCTTTGATGTTTCTTACTTGAGTTATTATGTTATATAGTTTATGTAATTATAATGTTCTATAATTGTAATTATAATGTTCTGGAGTTGTTATGCTAACTCTAATGTTGTTCCTTATTTTTAAGATGGAGTCCACCATAGTTCCTGAGTTTGTTGGTAGGGTCTAATGGAAAACCAATATCTCAAATATTTTCATCAAGTTTGCTGCAATGAATCTAATGGAAAGGATAGAACAAACCTAATTCTGATTTTTATTCAAAGGATCCATGTTACTGTGGTTCTTAGGAACGATAATACATCAAATGATCCTTTGGAAGAGTAGATCAAATTATATGGAGATGAAGTTACTCGTGAATGGAGAGGAGTTGTGCTTCAGGATGAAGGAGTTTTCATTGGTCACATGCCTCAATTTTGGGAGATACCCTACGGCGGAAACCATTTTCAATGAAGTTTAAGAATGTCCACCTTTAGTTGTCAAATATTTTCAAAGTAATATGATTGTTAGAACAAGTTACCTTCACTCAAATTTTGTGTCCTGCTTTGATAAGGATGATGCATGGAAATTGTGGTTGATACACTTAGTTTTCCATTATCTCTTCGCCCTTGACCCAAAAAATGATAATAAATATCAAACTCCTCAACATGGTCGAGGACATTGACACTTTCCTCCAATTTTCATGGAGAAAGTTGTCCTTTAGAGAAATCTTGAAGGGTTTGAATAGGGACCTAGAACACTTCAGGTCGCTATATCTGGAGAAGAATAGAACCATGGGGAAGAAGAACAAGGACAAGAATGTTGATGTTTCTTATACAGTATATGGGTTCGCATTAGCCTTACAAGTGTGGACCTATGAGATTATTAAAACGTTTATTCCCAAACTTGCAAGGAATAGTATGCTTCAAGTGCATGAGCCTATCTGCCCATGCCCAAGGATAATACAGTACAAATCCAGTAGAAAGAGCACCGCCTCTGATCTTCACACTGCCCTGCAAGGCAATATTGTCAAGAAGATGGAATTGTCTGAAGAGCAGAAGATCTTATATGTTGGGGAGGACTTTGAAGATATGGGAGGTAATTTTTATGATTGCTTATTCGAACTTGATTGCAGAAAGAGGAAATTTGGAGATGTTCAAGATGTAGTTCCTCCCAAACCTGACATGAGGAAGAAAAGAAAATTACTCACCCTAACACCTCTCATTCCGTTCCTACCAAACCTTCCATGAGGAGAAGAACATGCATCCCCAGCCCTAGCCCTAACAACTCTTATTCTATCAAGAGCGCCATCGGGACTCAAGAAGATGATGATGCCTCTCAAATGATTCCAGCATCAATATATCTCCATGATGATGATAACCATCAAATGAATCCAACAACAACAACTCCCTAAAATAGATGTAGATTGGATCAAATGACGAATGAGCTTAATGAACTAAAAACTGCAATGAGGACGGAAATAAATCTCATAAAAGAGATCCTTAATCAACTACAAGAATAGTTTGGCATATTATCAGCCACACTAGGGGAGGAACAAAGTAGCCGAAGATTGAATGAGAAATATGTGGATGTTCTTGTGGAGAAAAGGAATGTGAATGAGGAAGACAAAGATGAGGAAGATTTAGAGAAGGTGAATGTTTTGATTGAGGATCTGGTGAATGAGAATATTGAGGTATGTCTAATTCAAACATTTTGTCGAATTCAAACATTTTGTCGAATTCAAACATTTTGTCTAATTCAAGCATTTTGTCTTTTATTTAGGATGTGGGGGATAAGCTGAATGATAAATACAAGGATGGGCTTGTGGAGCTGAAGAATGAAGATGTGGTGGAGAAGAAGAATGAGGATATGGTGGAAGATGTGGTGAATGAGTATGTGGTGGAGAATGAGGATGTGGTGGAGAAGAAGGAAGACAAGCAGAAGATTAAGGTTTGTAAAATTCAATCATTTTGTCTAATTCGAGCATTTTATCTAATTGAAAGATGAGATTAATGATGTGGAGAAGGTGGATGTGAATGATAAAGACAAGGTGGTGAATGAGGAGAAGGTGGAGAATGTGGAGGGGGAGGATGTGTTTGTATAGAATGAGAAGAAGGTGGAGAATGTGTAGAAGGTGGAGGAGGATGTGTTTGTGGAAAAGGTTGAGAAAAAGGAAGACAATGTGCAGAAGAAGAAGGTGGATGTGGTGGTGTGGAAGAAGAAGGTGGATGTGGTGGTGTGGAAGAAGAAGGTGGATGTGGTGGTGCAGCAGAAGGTGGAGGAGGATGTGGTGGAATTGGACGATCCAATCCATGTCCAATTTAAAAGAAAGAGGTTGAGGTCAAGAGTACTACTTAGTCCCTACACCGACCCTGCTGGAAAAAAAAATGAGAGTCAAAAATCTAATCAATGTCGATCCTATAGTGAAATTTGATCCAAAACTGCTGAAAGAGTTGGGTAAAAAAAGTCAATTTAAACAACTAGATCTCAGTACTGGCACTGTAGGCTATAAATTCTTCGATACAATGCTGAGGACAACTAAGTGGCTCATTGATGAGGAGATCAATGTCGGATGTGCTCTACTAAGAAAAAGAGCAATCACGTACCCTAAGACTTACACGAAGGATTTCACCATCGCAGATTGTCATCTCGCCCCTTTGTTTATATCACACTATGACCAATTTGTTGCTGCTGTTGATGAGCTAAAAGGCTATGATTTAGATCCTTTTATGAGTACTACTGGGGTAAGGAAGAAAGACATATACTGATGTGGAGCATGGTTGATGACATTTTCGTGCCCCTCAACCTCGAAATGAAGCATTGGGTATTGTGTGTTTTGCGAATTAAAGAATGAAGAATTGACGTTTATGATTGCGATCAGTCAATTTTCAAGGACAACCAATTTGCAAAATTCATGATACCCATGTGTGAAATGATGCCGCTCTTTCTTCATAAAGCAATGTCTCTAGTTGAAATTTCCAGTTATCCTAAGATGACCATGGACACTTTAACATTTCATAGAATCCCACATCCATAAGTACCAAAAGCAAAAATAAGTGGAGACGGTGGTGTTTTTGTATTAATGTATATAGAGTACCTGACTACTAAACTTGATTTAGAAAATTGCATATCAGATAAAATGAAATTTTTTAGAAAAAAGTGGGCAGTCAGGTTGTTCCACCAAATTTTAGAGCCATGAAGTGTTAATCTTGTAACATTTTAGAGCTATATGATGATAGTTGTAATATGTTCACATTATTGTAATATGTTGAAACTATTCACATTATTTTAATATGTTGAAACAATTCATATTATTGTTGTAATATGTTGAAAAATATATTCACATCTATATTAATGCATGAGTTGATGATACATCAATATTTGTGAGTGAGTTATGTTGTAATATCCTACACAAATTTCAACATAACTCACTCACGAATATTATAATATTCGTGAGTTATATTATAATATCATACATAAATTACAACATAATTCACAAATATTACAATATTCGTGAGTAAGTTACACAAATTACACGAATATGTGACTCACGAATATTACAATATTCGTGAGTTATGTTGCAATATCCTGAGTTGATATTATATATTACAACATAACTCACGAATATTGTAATATTCGTGAGTTATGTTGTAATATCCTGAGTTGATGATACACCATATTACAGCATAACTCACGAATATTACAATATTTGTGAGTTATGTTATAATATCATGAATTGATGATACACATATTACAACATAACTCACGAATATTAAACATATTGTAATATTCGTGAGTCATTGTTTATCTCTTTACCAATAAAAATAAGAACAATGTAATATGCATACAACTAAACTAAGAGCCAATGTTTTAAGTAAACTTAAAAAATAGAATTATTCATACAATACAATAGAATTATTCATACAACATTATCTTAGAAAAATGTCATGCCACACATGAAAATCCAATGAAGCATAACCGATGAGGATTTTGCTAGTAGAGTTTCATGGAAATCTAATTAAGCAATTTTCCCAGAAGTTTGTTGCAATGGATCTAATGGATAGGAGCCCCTATTCAATAGGTCCACTGAAACAAACTTGTGGGCAATTCTTGACACATTGTATTTCCATGAAACTTGTGGGCAATTCTTGACACATTGTATTTCCATTAGAAAGTACTGCAACGAACCCAAGTCTTTGACCTCAAACTCGGTCACCAACCGTTGTTTGATTAAGTTAATCTCATCTTCATCATCACCTGTTACAGTGATGTCATCGACATACACAATCAATATTGTGATTTTGGCTCCTTGTCTCTTAACAAATATTGTATGGTCTGAGTTGGTCTGCTTGAACCCAAATTTTATCATAGCACCGTGAAATCTCCCAAACCATGCTCTAAGAGATTGTTTTAGCCCATACAAAGTTTTCTTGAGTTTACACACTTTCCTTTCTGTAATGTGAGATGAGAAGCTAGGAGGGACATCTATATAAACTTCTTCCTCTAGGTTGTCATGCAAAAAGGCATTATTCACGTCAAGCTGTTGAAGATTCCATCCTAGATTGACAGCACAAGAAATTAGGATCCGAATAGAGTTCATCTTGGCGACGGGAGCAAACGTCTCCTGATAGTCAATCCCAAGTGTCTGTGTGTACCCCTTCGTAACCATTCTTGCCTTGTACCTTTCAACTGACCCATCTGGCTTATATTTTACAGTGAACACCCATTTGCATCCAACTGTTTTTTTGCCAACAGAAAGAGTCATAAGATCCCATGTGTCACTCTTCTTAAGAGCATTCATCTCTTCACCTATAGCACATTCCCACTTTAGTTCAAGTATAGCATCATGTCAACGCTGAGAAATAGGAATAAAAGACAAAGTGGAAACAAATGCACAATAGGAAGGAGATACAGAATCATAAGAAACAAAGTTAGAAATAGGATGATGAGTACATTTTCTAAAACCTTTTTTAGTAGCTATGTGGAAGATCAAGGTCAGAAAGAGAAGGATTACCGTTTGTATAGGAAGAAGGAGCAACTGTAGTACTAACTTTCGGATAAGACAATTTAGGGGGTAATATAGCATCTTCATGTTGTCTGCGTGAGTATGTCACCAAATTCGGTCCATCCAGTCTACTAGGTTTCAAACATGGTTCTCCACTAGAAGGTGCTTCCCTTTCCTCCTGTAAACATGATTCTCCACTAGAAGGTGCTTCCCTCTCCTCTTGTCTTGGAAAAGTAAGAGGGTCGATGGGAGTGGAAGAAGACTCCATGTTTATTTCTTCATTTTCTAAACTCTGCCCCTGAAGAGGTAAACATGAGCTAGAGGTGTAATAAGGAGTTGACTCCCAGAAAGTGACATCATAACTAACAAACACTCGTTTAGTGGGAGGATGATAGTATTTGTACCCTTTCTGAGTTGGAGAATAACTGATAAAGACATATTTTAGTGCCCGGGGATCTAACTTTCCATGCTATGGAGTAGAGTTATAAACAAAACAGACACATCCAAAGACACGAAGTGGGAGAGGATGTTTTGAAGTATGTGGGAGAAATTATGTTGGAGTCTTGAACTTAAAAACAGTAGATGGAAGACGGTTAATTAAATATGATGCAGTTAAAACTGCATCTCCCCATAGGAAGCTAGGAACATGCATAGTAAACATAAGAGACCTAGCAACCTCCAAAAGATGATCATTTTCTATCTTCTATCCCATTTTGTTCAGAAGTTTTGACACGTGTAGTAAGATGCAGAATTCCATGAGAAGATAAGTAAGACTCAAAATCCCCATTAGTATACTATGTACCATTGTCGGTCCGTAAGATTTGTATTACAGTTTGAAATTGTGTATGAATCATAGCATGAAATAATTTAAAGCATTCAAATACTTCATTTTTGTGACGAAGTAAGTAAATCCAGGTGAGACGCGTATGACAATCAATAAAAGTGACAAACCATCTATAACCGGAACGACCAGTAACCCGAGACGAGTCCCAAACATTAGAATGAATGACAAAAAATGGAGTCATGCTCCTTTGATTACTAATAGGGTAACTTGAACGTTTGTATTTTGAAAGTTCACATGGTTCACACATAAAGTCAGACCTACTACATTTCTTAGTTAAAGTATGAAAAAGATGTTCTAATACACCAAATGAGGGATGACCACAACGTCTATGCTATGAATGCAAAAACTCTAACGGAGAGTTAGTTGATACTTGGTGGACCATCGGTGAAGAAGTAGGCACATCCTCTAAGACATATAAGTCATTGCAAACTTTACCCCCACCAATCGTCTGACCGGTTATTATGTCCTGAAAAACATAGTGAGATGGGAAGAATGTTACCGAGCAATTTAGAGACTCTGTAATACGTTTAACAGATAACAAATTTGAAGTGAATGATGGAACATGTAAGACAGAGTTCAAAGGTAACTTAGAAGAAAGCTGAATAGACCATTTTCCTAGAATAGGTATAAGGGATACATTCGCAACCCGAACTGTATTCTTTTGAGATAAATAAGAGCTAAACAAGCTAGAAGAATTTGTCATATGATCAGAGGCTCCTAAATCGATGATCCAAGAATTAGAAGAAGACTGTGAGGTTGTTAAGGAAGAAGCCATACCGGAATGGGCAAGATGAGAGGATGTGGAATAAGCATAAGAGTTGGCTAGCAAGTTGCGAAGAGCACTCGTCTCCGAAACTGTCAAAGGAACCTCCGTTATAGGTGGAGGAGTATCCATACCAGAAATTTATGTCTCCACTAAAAGGTGAGCATTATACTGACGATGTCCTCTAGAGTCACGACCTCGGCCGCAACCATGGCCACGAAGGTGAGGATGTAGGAGAAAACACATATCACGAGTATGTCCCATCTTCTGGCAGTGATCACACAGAGGTGGACTCACATCAACAAAGGGAGGTGCTACTAACGGGGCATTAACAGGAACATGGGTAGCAACAAGAGTAGAACGATCAGAGTGTTCCGATTGAGGAACCATAATATGTCGTCGAGTCTCCTCCCCCTGAAAACGAGCATGGGCAGTAGAAACATCATGGAGTAGAACTTTCCCGATCAATTCTACCTTAATGGGATCATAGTAGATATCTAGCCCAGCTAGGAAGTCAAACAGACGATCTTCTTCTACAATCCTTTGATAGGCTTCTGCATCTTTCGTACATTCTGCTCTAAAGATGCGATAATGATCTAGCTTCGTCCATAACCCAGTCAACTCAGAGTAGTACTCTGCTAGTGTCTTGTTACCCTATATTGTCTCCTGAACTCTCTTTCGAATCTCATAAACCTTCGAACAATTTCTAGAATGGGAGTACGTCTTAGCTATCAAGCTTCAAATTTCTTGAGTAGTGGAAAGAAATAGATAGCTCTTCCAAATATTTGGTTCCATAGAATTAAAGAGCCACGTTTTCACCATGGCATTGTCCGATTCCCAATCATCCAATCTTGAATCATCATCATTGAGTTTCTTAGACTTCCCATTAATGAATTTATGCATTCTATTGGCTTGAATCGAAAGTAAACAAGTTTGCGACCATGCAAGATAGTTCGGCCCATCCAATTTCACGAGGCTAAGAACAAGGGACGAGTTTAAATGATATCCCCGACTAGCACCACCGTCACTATCTTTGGAACTAGGTTTACCTTCTTCCGACATAGAGAATAAATGCAAGCAATCATCAAGAACAAACCCAATAGTAATTAGAGAGGAAGGGAAAACGGAAAAGAAACCCTAACCCTAATTCCATAGCTCTAATACCATGTTACGAATGAAATGATTCAATAATAGGGTTTTCCATAATTACAGCCTCTCCAATAGATGGAGATTATATATAGAGATAAAATGCATAAAATCTAATGTATTTGGACATTAATATATATGGGCCTTAATACATAACATCTTAAATATATAAATACTATACAATATTAACCCATTATTTTAACAAGAAAGATAATTAATTTTATAGATATTCTAGAATTAGGATATATAAAAAAGAATAAAGGCTTAAGTCCACCTAAACCCTAATGTGGGTACGTCCATGTATATATAGAGAGATTATTGTCTAGGTGTATATTGAGAGAGTTATATATATAGAGAGAGGTATTATTGATGAAGGATATCGAAGGCATTTACATTCTATATTATGTGTATTCTATATTATGTGTTTTGAGCTAGAATTATTACTGTTCTATAAGGCTTCATAAAATCAAGTCCCGTTGCTTTCACATTTTGTGCATTCTATATTATGTGTTTTGAGCTAGAATTATTACTGTTCTATAAGGCTTCATAAAACTAAGTCCCATTGCTTTCACATTTTGTGTATGAACACCTTTTTTAACTAGAATGTAATAGACTATAAGATTACCTTTTACTCTTGGGACTCGGCTCCCCAAACCTCGTACGGGCTCTTCCTAAGAACTTAAAGTTTCCCTCTAAAAAAATACATTTACAAGACCAAAAAAAAACATTTTTTCAAAAAGCATAAAAGTGTAATTTAAAACAAAAATCAAACATGTTATTATCAAAATTAAATATATAACATGCGGTCACCGCACTCCAACGTATGAATTTGAGTTTGGGAAGTGACAGTTAAGGTCAACGTATGAATATTTTTTAATTAGAAATAAGTTATAATCTTCTACCTGGTGGATAGATCATGGATTAGTGGTAATAATGTTTTATTATTATATAATACAATATATAAACTTTAATACCTATTTTTGTATTATATAGTAAAAATTAGAAGGGTCAACCAGGGTTATACGCTCCGCCCTTGCTTTTCCATTCCTCCAATCTAGCTAGCTTGCTCTCCAATGGTGACTGTGAAAGAAACCCACGTAGTGAAACCGGCGGAGGAAACGCCGTCGATGATAATGTACGTTTCCGACATCGATCAGATCAACCCAATAACTCACGCCCCAACCATCTACTTTTACCGCCCCTGGTAGATCCAACATCGACGGTTCCAAAGTCATTGGTTTAAGAAATTTACTTGGTTAGAATATTCTACTTTGAAAGATGCTGCTTTTTGTTTCCCATGTTTCTTGTTTGAACATAAGCAACCCCAAAACCTACATTTACAATAGATGGATTCAAATATTGAAAGCGAGTTAATGATGGGATAGATGCTCTTTTGTTATGCATATAGGATGTAATATTTCACCACATAATAGGGCAATTGAATATCTTGATAATCTAATGAATATCCTTGTCATATTGACAAAGTACTGAATGCACAGTCTTCATATTAAAAACAAAATAACAAATTACGGCTTACAACAACTATTGAAAGTACTCGGTGGCTCACTTTGCAAGCGTGTACATTGAGAGGGCATGACGAGTCTCCATCTTCTAATAATCGTGGAAATTTTATTGAAAAAAACGGAGCATAGAAAAGTTAAATCTGAGATGCAAGTTGGAATCAGCCCCAGGTAATTTTTCATCCTGGCTCCGCCCCTGGGATCTACCCCTGGTTTTGATACAGTTGACGAAATTCAGTTGTGGTGGCGTCAGCCTTGGCCTCGGGCTTTCCCATATTCTAGCTGACGGGCAGTCGGCTCTCCATTTCATCTCGGAATGGGTTAGGATTGCCCGAGGCGAGGGACCAGAATACCCGCCGTTTCTGGACCGGACAGTGTTGGGGTATGAACAGGAGGATCTTCTGCCAGCTGATTTCGATGCTTCGGATTATAAGCAGCCGCCGTTAATGATCGGGAGTTTGAATGACATAGAGGAGAGGACGAAGGAGACTGATGTGTTGATGCTGAAGCTGAGCAAAGAGCAAATAGAGAAGCTAAGGAGTAAAGCTAATGAGGAAAACAAACGCCCTGGAGATCTCGACCGTGGCTTCACCAGGTTTGATATAAGATTTTAATATATTATCCTATAAATAGATAATGATGTGGTTATGTTTAATCACAGGTTCCAAGTAGTGGCGGGTCACATGTGGAGAACCGCATGCAAGGCACGAAAGCACATGGAGACTCAAGAAACGGCTTTGAAAGTGATGGTGAATTTTCGAAACAAGGTAAAACCTTCTGTTCCAAAGTTTTACTTTGGGAATGCGATTTTGCCCGTCATCGCCTCCTCGACCGCCGGTGAGCTTGTTTCTATGCCGTTGTCCTATGCCGCAGGCAAGATAAAGGCGGCTACGGAGAAGGTAATGGATGGGTACGTGAAAGGGTCGGCGGTTTTCCTTAAGAAGCAAGAGGATTTGTCGGAATGGAGGTATTTACATGTGGTTGGGAGCAAAGAAGGAACTTTCTATGGGAATCCAAACATGAGCATTACGAGCTGGATGACCCTTCCAAATTTGCAAGGAGGGACAGATTTTGGGTGGGGAGAAGAAGACCACTTTGGGCCGGGTGCGGTTGGGTATGACGGCAAGTCTTTTATTCTCTTGGATAGATCTTGCTCTGGTTCGGTTGTCATCGCACTGCGGCTGCAGGTGACTCATATTCAAGACTTCGAGACCTTCTTCTATGAAGATATTTTAAATTAGTTAAAGAAAATTTAAGTTAATTATGTGTTTTTGTGATTTTTAATTGTTGTTTGTTGTTGTGTTTATCTTTTTAAACATATTTTCATTTTTAAAATGGTTTTCTTTATTGTGTTGTGAAAGGACGTAGTTATCCTATAAAGAGACATGCATGTCATATAGTAATTGTAGTAAAGGATTTATCTTTAAGTGAATAGAGAGACTATTTAGCACTGTAAAAAAACCTACATGTAAAAAGAAATTTACAGATAAATGATATCTCTTTTTTCTTTTTCTTTTGTTTTCGCATTACTGCCGATCAATATGGTTCTAAGCCCCATTGTGACCTAGGATTCCCACGTATCTTACTTGGGATTCGCCAGAGGCGATAGTTCTTCGAAAGACGTGAACCACGAGTTAATATTTTGTGATTTTTACTTGTTGCATGTTATTTATTTATTTTTATTTTATTTTTTTTATTATTATTATTATTTTTTTTTTTGGGTCTAAAAACCTATTTTCCCAAAATGGTTTTTCTTAATGTGGTGTGAAGTTGGAATTTTTTTATTTTTAATTGTTTTGTTTATCTTCTAAAATTTGTTTTTTTAGAAAAATGGTTTTTTCTTAATATTGTTTGAAATTGGAATTTTGTAAACAATCGTTTTGTTTATCTTCTAAAAACCATTTTTTTTAGAAAATGGTTTCTCTTAATATGGTGTGAGTTTGGAATTTTGTGATTTTCAATTGTTTTGTTTATATTTTAAAAACTTTTTTTTTTAGAAAATGGTTTTTTCTTAGAAAATGGTTTTTTCTTAATACGGTTTGTGATTTTCAATTGTTTTGTTTATCTTCTAAAAACAAAAAATTGCTTTGTTTATCTTCGAAAAACCTATTTTATTTTTTAAATGATTTTTCTAATATTGTATAATCTTGTATAAAGAAGTGTAGTTGGACCAGATACATTTGGAAATCAGTTTTTAATATATAAATATAATAAGTATGTATTTTATTTAAACATAGATTTATCTTGTAATGATTTTTATTTCGACTTAAAACGTTTTAAGTAAGAATGAAAGATTTATATATTATTATTTGTTAACCAAGGTAATATATATATATATATATATATAATATGATGCTTAATTTTTAAAGTGTCCGGATTGCCGGGTCGAGAGCTGTGGTTAATTTGAATATATGTAAGAGTAAATGGATACTTGGGTCGGATTGTGGGTTGACCCGCCCATAAACTTAAAACGGTTAAAAATAAAATAAAAAATTTTATAGGTATGGTTCGAACTTGCAACATAACAAAACAAGTACAACATTTTAACCAACTAAGCTAATAACACTTTATATTATAAATTCAACCCAAAATTTGATAAACGCGTGACATTTTAACAATATAAGTTTAATTTTTTAACTAACTAATCTATATATATATATAATGATGCTTAATTTTTTAAGTGTCCGGATTGCCGGGTCGAGAGCTGTGGTTAATTTGGATATATGTGAGAATAAATAGATACTTAGGTCGGATTATGTGTTGACCCGCCCATAAAAATTTTACCGTAATATTTTTTTCACGATTTTTTATATTATTACTCGTGCAAATGCACATAATACATGCTAGTTCAAGTAAAAGTTGGCTTAAGACAAGGGAATCATTAATGTTGTAAGGTGTCGTTCTACTTCTTTTTATTTTAAGTATATATATATATTATATATTATTTTTACATTTATTCTTTTGTTTTTATTTTAAATATATATTTAATGATATAACTAAAATTTAATGTTATTAAACTATATAGTATATGGTTGCATTTTTGTTATCACCTTGATTATTGATACTTCGTCAAACAAGATTATATAATTAAAGGATATTGTGTAAATTACTATCGAAAATCTACCACAAATTTTATAATTCATTATTTTATTTTTTTATATTCCAAATATAAGTTGTTCGTTGTATTCTCATATGAGTGTATCGTTTATTTTTTCTATTTTCTTTCCTTAAAATAAGTGTATTATTAAAGTTTTTGATTTTTTTTATTACCAATTTAAGACCATATTGTTAATATTATTAAAAGTAATTTTGTTATGTAAATTATTTCAATAAATCATAAGAGGTCATTGAAGTCGAGAAAAATATTCGAATAAATATATATTCAGTTTAATCTTAAATAATTCATAATTTTAATTGTATTAAATTTGTTTTTTTTTTCTGAAATGAATCTAGGTCATGTTTGATAAAAAAAAACAAGTTGAGTCTTAAATTTACAGTCTTGATATTATTGAACTTGCTTTAGACTTCTATAGAACAGAATTACAGAACTTCGTAGTAATCGGAAGATCACTGATATCACGGAACCAAAAAAGGTAGGGTTTTTCCTCTCGATCTATTCTATTCAAGCCAATTTCATACTCCCAATGGGAAATTCATCATCGATGCTCACTCAGTACGATATCGAAGAGGTTCAGGAGCACTGCAATCATTCCTGTAAGTAATCATCTGAATGCATTCATGTATGATCCGTCCGTATCCTGATCTTCATTTCACCTATATGGTTCTTAACCATTGTTTACCTTCTTTGATGAAGTTTCTCAGCAGGAGATAGTTTCTCTCTATAAGAGATTCTGTCAGATCGATCGCAATGGGGGTGGCTTCATATCCGCCGAAGAGTTCCTTTCCGTGCCTGAATTAGCAGTCAATCCACTCTGTCAGGTTTTCTTTCGTCTGCTTAATGATAAAAAATTATTCATTTATTGGTTTTCCGCCTTCATTTTTGCTGTATCCATCCAACCATTGATCATTGTTGCTGGGTTAATTGGGAGCCCTAGTGAGTGGTGACAATTGTGTTCTAGTTTCAGCTGATCTTGTATTGATTTCACATAATCAAGCTTTACCCAAATTTGTAATATACTATTAGAGTTATTGAGGTTCGGCTGGCTTGTTAAGATTATGGGTTAACTTTTTCTCTTAAGCTAAACTTTTTCCTTCTTTTGTGCAGAGATTGTTGCGGATATTGGATGGATTGAATTTTAAGGAATTCGTAGCTTTCTTATCTGCTTTTAGCTCTCGTGCCACATTGCAACAGAAAGTGGAATGTGAGGGACTCTTGTTCTATGCCAATGGAGATTTATTCTTAATTTTACTCTGTTTAGGCTAAATTTCATATATTAACATGAAAGCTACTCTTAATTTCAGTCATATTCAAGGTGTATGATTCAGATGGCAATGGAAAGGTCACATTCATTGAAATGTTGGACATTTTGGGGGACTTGACTGGACAATTCATGTCAAAACAACAGAGAGAGGTTTAATTCATTTGTATTTTTCTTACATGCACCTACTTTTGTTTACGGACAGGAGGGGTAATTATTTGAAGACAGTTTTGCATATGTCATATAGTTCCTGGATGTTCATCGGTTCCCAGTATCTGCAACTACTCTGTAAAAGAATAGAGTACCCTTTAAAGAGAAAGCTTTATTACACTATTGCCTAACGTGATTCGTGTTACTTCCTGGAACAGTGAGACAGGATGTAAGCAGAGAATAGGAGGAGAAGATATACAATATTCTTCCTATTGAATATAAACTGTTAACTATGGCCAGTTAGTCTTGTGAAATACTAGGGAATCAATTCTTTACATGTTATTTCCATGCTCCTTGTGCGCCGCTAGATATACTGTGATACTTACAGAGATTTTTCGTAAATCTATTGGGTTTCGAGTTTAGGGATGTAGTTGCTTTTTTGGTTATTTGGTTTATAGGGTATGCTTACGAAATCATGATTGTGTATTACCTAATGGGATGCTACGGTTTTCATTAGATTATCAAAACCTTTCTCATACCAATAAACTGAAATGTGTAAAGACTTGTTGTTTGCATGTGATGTTTAGTTATGAGGATTTTATTTTGATTAGGTGTAGTTAATCTCATGTTACAATCTCTATAAGTTGGGTTTGTTTGTATACATTATTGTATATGTGATATCTTTTCTCGATATTTGTTTAGGAAAAAGAATACACAAAGGCACATGGTTTTAATTTTTTGTTTGTTTGTTTGGTAAGAGTCTTGAACTAAGTGGCCAACATGTTTGATTCTCACTGAAAACATGTAAGACAAAAACTACTGTGTACCTTCTTTATAGGTAGTCCTGTCCCGTGTTCTTGGAGAAGCTGGATATGACCAGGATTCATCATTTGTTCTGTCCGACTTTATGAAGGTAACTGTTATATATTCTTACTGTCATGCATATGATTTTCAAGACTTAGCAATTTTCATGAACATCTTGTTGGCTTGGCTATTTGGAGACACCCTATTTGGAAACATTTGTTTTTGTTTCTGAATCTAGGCCCGCTTCATGAACATCTTGTTGGCTTTACTAAATTTAGTTTCCAAACTTGTCTTTATCAATAAGTGTTTTCAAGTGGGGTATATTGTTAGATGTTAACCAAAAGAAGATGTGAATATTTCATTTGGTTGATTTCAATGTTATTGAAACTAACTCCAGCCCACATTCAATCACGTAGATTCTTGGCAACTCAAATATGAAGATGGAAGTTGAGGTTCCAGTTGATTAAGTTGGCTGTTGTTAGATTCATGAAGTAAACTATCTTTCTTTCGTCCAACATGTAATATGTTAATCTAGTTTCCTTTATCGAATGTAATGTATGTCATTTCATGACACTCTAAACTTTGCAGTTGTATTAGTTTCAAAATCATGGACCATGTTATGGTTTTCATTGCCCCGGTATAGTCCTCATTTATTGAAAATTGATCTATTAGAGCCTAGTTTGATTCATAAAAAATGGCGATACGACCTACTCATCTACAGTAGTATAAGTAGGGATGTCAAATTCTTGGTAAGTAGGGATGTCAAATTCTCGGGTTTTTGGTATCCAACCCAAATGGTCGTGTCTGGTTTCATCCGCTGCATCCAAATTTAAACTTTACTCATCTAACATAATTGACCAATTTAGTATGTTTGTACTCTTGTAAACAAGTTTTTATTCATTTAAAATGTTTTAACTATTAATTTATGTAACATATTTTGATCCACTTAATATAATTTTAACCTAATTAACATACTTTAATCGGTTAAATATTTTTTTTAAAATTTAATATATTGTGACACGATTTAATATATATTCTGTAGAATTTATTATATAAAAATTATTTGATTATATTTTTATATGATATATTGAAAGAATAATATTTTTAATTATTTATTTATAAAATTAAAATAATTTATATAAAAATTATTTGATTAAATTTTTATATGATATGTATATTGAAAAAAAAATAATTTTTTATTTATTTAAAAAATTAAAATAATTTATAAACTAGTAAAATATTGAAATAATAAGAATTTAAGTTTTCCTTAAAATCCAAAATTTTAAATAGTTATAAAGAATTTTTAATTGAATAGTATAACATTTACTAGAGTTGGGTCGGTGGTACGGTATACCTTAATATTTTATCCATATCTTATACTTTACCTAAAATTTCGGTATGCAAAAAATGCATACATTTACCTTACCTTGATTTTGGTATACAAAAAATTCATTCATTTACCTTACCTTAATTTCGGTATACCTTATTTTCGGTAGTATTATACCTTTGATACCTAAAAAATATATTAATTTTTATATATTGAATAATATTTCAGTATAATTATATTTTTATATTATTCAAAAATTATATTTCTATAATTAAATTAATTTCAAATCTATTTAATTATTTCCTTATAAGTATTATATATATATATATATTTATATATATATATATATATATATATATATATATATTAACTTATAAATACTATTTCGGTATTTTGATATATCTCGATATACCAAAATTTTAAAAATCTCATACTTTTACCGTACTAATAATTACGGTATCGGTATCATACCTTACCTTTTTTTCGGTATACCTTAAAAGTCGATATTTTCGATATATTACGGTACGGTATTTTCGATATACCTTTAATATCGGTAATTTTCCTCACCCCTAACATTTACACAATTACATTATTTTGTTAATATATATATTTTTTTTTAGAACGGATTTCGCTTTTCCTTTGGAGTGCGACTAATCTCCGCGGCTTAAACATATAGTCACAAACACATTTAATAATTTAAGCAGACACAAAATTTGCTGCTTGACGTGGTTGAGGCTAAAGATATTCATCTCTTGTTGTCGCTAGCGTTGAACTAAAAGAGGGATGCACAACTACATTTTGTTCTCCTAAATATGAAAACTTTTCTAATCAAACGGGAAATTTGATGAAATGACCCTGATAATGAGTCAAATTCTAAAAATGACCCACGTTTGATAAACTTTGCAAAAATGAGATTTTTGGCCTGCAAAATGTCTGTCTTACCCCCCGTGAGAGCCCAATGCCGCATAATATGTAATACTCGTGAAGTGCATTACATATAATGCACTTACATATTTAGGGTGATTGCAATACGAGTGAGGGTAATTGCAATACGCGTGAAAGTGATTTGCAATACAGGTGATGGTGATTTTATTGCAATACACGTGATGGTGATTTGATTGCAATACACATGTGGGTAATTAAAATAGTAAATTAACATTATTGAAACACTTTTTTTTATGTTACACTTCTTTTTATGTCCTTCTTACAATATATTTACATTATTGTCACTTCTTTTTATGTTCACTTCTTTTTATGTTTATATCTAGATCGCCGCTAGAGGACCGGGGGTTGGACCGGTTAGCGGTTCACACTCGAAGGGTGGTGATTAATCCTGTTAGAGATTAACACCGGGGTTTCAATACTACACAACCTGTCACAAACCCTTGAACTAGGTTCAAGCGCGGAAGAGGTTTGCTTTCAGGTTGAAGCGGCACGCTTGTATGATAGGCAGAATCGGTATTGTATAATGGAGATTTGAAGTTTGATGGGTCGGCTTCGGTAACCTG
The DNA here is from genome assembly GCF_907164915.1 of Impatiens glandulifera. Classification (NCBI taxonomy): domain Eukaryota; kingdom Viridiplantae; phylum Streptophyta; class Magnoliopsida; order Ericales; family Balsaminaceae; genus Impatiens; species Impatiens glandulifera. The sequence continues at coordinate 50,141,969 of NC_061865.1, read as the reverse complement.
GGAGTTCGGCTTAGATAGGATTAAGTCGGTTATAGTGGTATAGATCGGTCAAGTAATGAAACCGGCAAACAATAAATAACAAGACAGATTTTATGGATGTTCGGAGATAAAACTCCTACGTCACCCCTTCCTCTCGAAACCGCGAGAAGGATATTCACTAAGGAATACAAGTACAAACCGATCGAGACTTATTCCTGCTCGATAACACTCTTACAATTTACACTGAAATTGTAGAACACACTTTAACTTTAACACTTAGAACAACACGGTCTTATCACTTGTAGAATAAATGCACTTAGAATTTCTCACTTGTTCACTATATCACTTGATGTCCCGCTTAAGTCACTTAAGTCTCTCAAATGTGCCGCATTTACTCTTCTGCAACTGCCTCCTTTTATAGGTGAAATATGCCAACGGTCATATTTCACTGCCTTGAATCTGATTGGCTGATCAGAGGTGCAGTGATTCAGTGTTTCAGAGGTTCAGACCTGCGGTCGTTTCCTCAGACCTGATGGTCAACCTCAGACCTGGTGTTCTGTCTCAGACCTGGCGGTCTGTTCTTCCGGTGTGTAAGATAAACCTGCCGGGTTTGTCTTTTACTTGATGTAGGCACTGTCTGTTGGACAGTTGTCTGTACTTGAAAGATTTCCTTTATGTCTTATCCCGAAGTGGAAAGATCCGGTAGTGCTGTCTTCTGCAGCCTACAGTCTTTCCTCAGACTTGCATGAATATGGAAGTGTTCAGTCTGTTCCTTTGGTATCGTTCTCAACAGATACCTGAAATGTCTTCTTGTACTGGTCGGTCATTTGACTTAGCCGAAAGGCTTTTGGTATGAGTGATGTAACCGGACTTCTTCCGGTTATTCCTCTGTCTTGTGGATGATCGGCTGTTTGATGATTCCGGTTTTGAGCTTTGGCCGATCCTTTCTTTGTGCGGTCACGTTCCGAATACTCTTGATCGGTTTAGTAGCTTGACCGGTTAGTTTTCTTTAGTCGGTTCTTTTGTTCATCCGGTCCGGTTCCTTGTTCCTGCATGGGAAGTTTATTTAAGTTAGGTTTATTTGAACCGGTCTGATTTTATCTAACACTTCTTTTTATGTCATTTTTACACTTCTATATATATAGACAAAGTTTGAGTATTGAGGTTCACAATGATCTCTATAAGACTTCTACACATCTACACCAATTTCCAACCAATTATATATTCTAGACGAAATCTTGATATCAAGGTTTATTAGAGCTGGTAAAAATCTTATAGAGAGACAAAGTTTGAGTACGATGGTTCACAACACAACGATCTAAAAGAATTTTACACATCTGATCCAACTCCATCAAGGTTTGTTGATATCAATGTTTGTTGGAGTTGTTTCAGATGTGCAAAAATATTATAGAGAGACAAAATTTCACAGCACAATATGGAGAAACTATACAATACACAACACAACTCTCTATAATAATTTTGCACATACACACGAGCTCCCAACATGGAGGAAATCTCAAGGTTTGTTGGAGCTTGTGCATATGTGCAAAAATATTATAGAGAGGCAAAGTTTGAGCATGGAGGTTCAGAACACAATGATCTATAAGACTTTTACACAATGATCAGTAGCCCAAATGACCATTCGATACGAAATCTTGATATCAAGGTTTGTTGGAGTTGGTGCAAATGTGTGAAAATATTATAGAGAGGCAAAGTTTCACAATATGCGTGAGAGTAATTACAATATGTATGAGGGTGATTGCAATACGCGTGAAGGTGATTGCAATACGCGTGATAGTGATTACAATACGCATGAAGGTCTTTGTTCATAACATAGTATTCACCCATAGTTATCTACAAATAAACACCCATGAAATCATACAATTATTCATAAAATTATTCAACATAAGGAAATTATTCACATTAAATTACTCAATCATTAACTAAAGGTAATGTCACACATGAAATCATAAAATACAATTATTCATACAATTATTCAACATGACTAGAAAATAAGTGGACTTAAGAAAATGTCACACATGAAATCACAAATTCAAGTAAGCTAAAGGCTCGTGCTGTTGAGATAATGACTCATGCAGCTGAGATGATGATGCTCTTGCAGTGGATGGTGCAGGCATCACTATTTTGCATGTTGCCCTGTTATGACATTTTCTACCATATGAGTTACATCGTCATATGTAGAATTTAGGGGTACAGTCAAACCTCTGGATAACTTTGGAACAAAATGACTAACACTATCCATAATTTTCCACTCTCCATCAAAGTAAATAATTACATGAGCTGGAATTGAAAACAATAAAACGATAATTATGTTTTAGATGCATTATTTGAAATAAATGGGAGGACGAGAAAGCATTAAATGACATGAATGTTTTTGATACATTATTTGAACTAGATGGGAGAAACTCGTCCTCTCATCTAATTCAAACAATGTATCAATAATGCGCGTGAAGGGCATTACTTACAATACGCGTATTGCAATGCCCATCATACGTATTTTAATGCCTTCACCAATACGCGTATTGTAATGCCCCTTATGAGTATTGTAGATGTTCCTCAACCATTACTAAGGAGTTTCTTGTTAGGGTTTCATGGATAAGGAATTTGAGGAGCCCTATTCATCAGATCTATTGCTACAAACTTGTTGACAATGTTTGTCAGATTGATTTTTCATGAAACTCTAGCAGCATATTCCTCAATTATGGTTGACGTCATCTACAAAAAAAAACAATAAGTAAAAAACATACGATACGTGTGAAGGTGATTACAATACGTGTGAAGGTAATTGCAATACGTGTGTGAGTGATTGCAATACGCGGAATATTATATAAACACTAAACCCTAATCATGATCAGATAATACATACATTCATGCAATTGTTAGATCCACCAGAATAAGAACATTACAATATCATAGGGGCATTACAACTATAGTATATATAACATAATGTTCATAACAAAGTCCGGATCCTAACTATACAAAATCAGGTCACTAACTAAGAAAATCAACTAACTATAACAAATGTACATTAACATACCCATTTAAAAATGCGATGGTTCTTCTTCAACCGAACAGTGAGTCGTTGGGATGGGGAGAGTCGTGGGAATTGGAGTTTAGGGAGAGTCTTGGTAGCTGATGGCGGCTGAGTTGAAGAGTAAGGTTTTGTAGGAAGCGGGAGGGAGATGAAAAGAGGAATGCCGGATTGGAGTATAAGACTTTTAAGAGAAAAAATAACATTTTGCAGGCTGAAAGTGTCATTTTTGTAAAATTTATCAGTGTTAGATTATTTTTCGAATTTGATACATTATTATGATCATTTTTCAAATTTCTTGATCAAACGAATGAGCAAAACATGCCTTTTCCTACAAGCCATTGATTGTTTCGTCTGATTTTTTTATGGATTTTTTAATCTTATTTTATTAGTTAGAATTGGTAGTGTAAAATTAAAATATATTTAATTAATTTATAAATAAAAAAATTAAATTGATATTATTTATTAGATGAATAATATTTATAATTATTAATAACTCTTAAAAGAAAGTAATGACATAAATATTGTTCTATCTTCATACATTTAAAAATATTTATAATTATTTATTTATTTATAAAAACATATCACTAATAAGAAAAATAAGTCATGGAAAAGATAATTAATGTCACACTCATGGTTTTTGATTGAATTGTAGGATTATTTGAAATCAATTAATACTTTTATCATTAAATAATTCAATTTTTTTAAGTTGAAAACATCTTTATTTCCAAATAAATTTATTTCAAAGATGACTTTTCTTCCAAGACTTATGGAAGGTTAACACATGCTTATATTGTTTCTTTGTCTCATTCCGCTTTTTACTATGTATATAATTAAATAAATAAAAATTAGTTGAATAAATTATTGAATAAAATCATATCTTATAATAAAAAATAACTGATAAAGCTATTTACTAGGAAAATATAATTATTTTATCATAACTAGAAATCATGAAACGATCTTCTTTCCCAACTGATACAAGAAGAAAGCGAGAAGAAGCCATGGCAGAGTTTTCTGCACGCCAATGATTGTTTCGTCTTCTTCTTTGTAGTTGTAATCGCGACTCAGTGATTGTTCTTTGTATGATTCGTCTCTTTTCTACGTTATTCTTTGATTTCAGAGATTAACCGGTTTGATTTTCTGTATCTATGAAGGATGCACGATGGATTTGAATTTACGGCATTAGGTTTACGATCATCATCGTCTCCGTTGAACAAATCAATATAAAATATGAATTCCACTGTTCGTAGCGGCAGATTTGTAGTTCATGTGGCCGAAAATGGACACTCATTCGAATGTGATTGTGATGAAAATAATCTAGTTCACGACGTACAGCGATTCCTTGAATCAGTTTCTGGAACTAATGTAAACGATCAGCTGTTACTATGTTTGAATATGAAACTGGAATCGCGGAAACCGCTTTCCATCTATAAGCTTCCATCTGATGATCGCGAAGTTTTCTTATACAACAAGTCAAGAATGAGAATCAACTCTCAACCTCCTTCGCCAGAATCGATTGAAATAGTCGAAATCCCGAACCCTACGCCTCCATCTTCATCTTCATATCCATTAGAAGATAATCCAGACCCTGCACTTAGAGCTATTCCTTCCTACGATATCATATTCAGATACAATTACCAGCTAGGGCACGCGATCTACAATCGAATAGTGACGAAACTCAAGAAATGCGAGAAACTCCTCGGTGAACAAAAGGTACAAGAAAGAGCAATGGAGATTGCGAGAGATAATCTAGATCATCTCTATGGAACGATTCATCAAAACTATACGGATTTCATGAAATGTTATTGTCGTCAGGATAGAAAACATTCGAACCTAATGATGAACTTTGGGAAGAACATAGAGAAATTGAGATATTGCAGACTTCATCCAGCGTTACAAACCACTGATCGGAACTGTTTGTTTGATCTTGTGAAGGAAGATAACTTACAGTTACAGAAGATTGTGGCGAATGAGTACAGAGATTCTTATAAACAATTTGAGAAGAAGATTTCAGAGTTTGAACAAGACTTTGATGAACTCAAGATGATTGTTGAAGAATTGTTTTCAAGTAAAGCTTCTTCTATTATCATCGATTCAGAACGTGCCATCAATGATCATTATGGTTATATTCATGAACATAAGAGTATAATGAAATCAATCAGGTAAGTTACTTAAACCACCATTCATGAATTTCCTTGTTTTTATTTCTGTATATGGAAATTTACCCATTACCATATGTGTAGCAAAGATGTGAAGATAGTGAAGAAGATTATCGACGATTGTCTTTCAAACCAATCACCTTCTTCAATTCGTCGTCCTTACGATGCTGTCTCATCACTAGGCCCAATCTACGACATTCAAGATCAAAATTATCTTCCCAAACTTGAGAATTGCGATAGTACAATCTCGAAACTTCTCAATTTCTGCAAGGAGAAAAAGAATGACATGAACATCTTCATATACAACTACATGCAAAAGATAGCATACGTTCAGTACGCAATGAAGAACATAAGATGCAGATTTTCAGTCTTCATAGAAGCGATGAAACATCAGAATGATCAATTTCATTTCTTAAGGATAATCCATGGTATAGGGCCATCATACAGAGCTTGTTTTGCAGAGATAGTAAGGAGAAAGTGTTCGTTTAAACTTCACATGGGAAATGCAGGTCTATTAGCTGAAAAACTCGATACCAATAGAGAGATTGAAGTGAGGAAAAGGAAGAAGTTTTTGAGATGGCACAGTTTATATATACCACAGGATGTTTTAGCAATGATGGGATTGTTCGATAATCCGAATCTATGTCAGGTCGATATAGCTCCTTATGATTGTAACCTTCTTGACATTGATATCTCTGATTTAGATGGGCTGGCGCCCGAATACTTAGTGGGGAATTGGAAAGGTTCGTTTAATGAGATTAACGAAACCATTTGTTCTGAAACAAGTAATATTGAAGTTGAGAATGTTAAACTGAAAGCTGATCTTGCTTCTGCTATAGCTAGAATCTGTACTTTAAACATTGAAATGCTGGGCGATAGTAAAATTGGAAGTGCAATGAAAGAGGCTGCGGAGAAGAATTCTGAGGCTTTGCGATTGAAAGATGAATATGGGAAGAAACTTGGGTCTTTGTTAAAGGATAAACAAATGGAATGTGATTCATATGAGAAGAAGATAATTGAATTGGAACAGAGATTGTACGAGGTTTCGTCTAATAAGGTTGTTTTGTGTTTATCAAATGAAATGTCAGGTAATAATATTGCTTTAGCCGAGATAAAGGAGGTGAATCGAAGTCAGAAGCTTCTAGAAGATTCTTACACGAATTGTGCTCACTTGGAGAATAGAGTTAAAAAGCGTACACTTTTTGAGATATTCCGTATGGTTATATCTTCGGGGGAGATTGATGAATTTCCGGAATCGTTAAGAGTTCTTTCCAACTCTTTGGCCAAGTAAGTTTTAAATAATGACATGTTTTTTTAATGGTTAATATTCAATTTCAATATGACACATTATTGGAATAGTATTATCTAAAAAATCAAATGTCATATTTATTGTTATTTAGAGTCATGTTAACAAATATTTGTTAACATGATTTCTTCTTAACTTGATTTGAAGGAAACATGTGAAGTAGTTGGAGATGTATAATTAAATTTGTTTATATAATTAAGGTCATTATTTTATCTAAATTAATATTTGAATTTTTTAATATTAGAGTTAAATTTGTTAATAGATATAAATAAATTAATTATTTCATCTAAATTAATATTCAAATTTTCTATTTTCGAAAACTACTTCAAATAATTAATTTTAATAAAATATGAGTTGTGATTCACATTTGTTAGTCTCATTCATATCATATTGATCGGGTGTACAATTTTATTTTCCCCAACTCATAAACAAACTTTAGTGTAAACCGTGAAGAGAAAGTGGAGGCTTGTAGTTAACTATTAGATATAGTAACTAAGGATGGATGTCAATTACAATTTGTTGCTCGCAATTTCTGATCTGAATTGTTCTGTTTATGACGGGTTTTCTTCAATTTGACCGGTTGTTGATTGGAGATGGGTCGGAGATAATATTTGTGTCTCCCCCGCTCAAATACTAATAAAATATATATAAAGATTATATTTATTTTTTATATTTTTATAAAATTTATTTCTTTATAATAATATATAATTTTAAATTTTTTTTTTTTTTTAAATATGGTATAAATGGTACCTATGTTCTAAATAGAACGGAATGGAGATGGTAAATACATTCTCCGTCCAAATTCGCGTTATGCTAATCTCCTAGGATAGGTTTGGAGAATTAGTTATCTCAGAAAAATATGTTTTTAAATAAATTTGTATTTCTTTCAACCTCATGTCAAGTTTGTTTCCAAACAAAAGAAATTAGCATTCTAGTTTCAATTCTCTTCATCCAAACTTAGTCTTAAAAATTTTCCTTCTTTTATTCAGTTCAATTGGCGATGATGATGAATTGGGAGAATGCATTAAGTTATTAGCGGATAAAGTGGGATTGTTGTCAAATTATCATAATGAAGAACTGATTGAGAAATACGCTAAAGTGAAGGAGCAACTTGAGAAGGAATTGGATGAAAATAAAGAGTTAGCATCTACTCTCCACAGAAAACATCAACTAGAAAAACAGGTAAAAGAAGCAAAATACGAAATTTCTGTGTTAAAAACGATAAAATTGTCTATATTCTTTGTTGCAGGCAAACAACGAGAAGATATCATTTGGGCATTTGAAAGTTCAAGAGATTGCTGCATTTGTCCTGAATTCACCAACCGGGCATTATGAAGCTATAAATAATTGTAGGTGTTGTAACTATTATCTTTCAGACGAATCAGTTTCGCTCTTGACTAATCATCTTCAAAACCGGCCTAGCTATCTAATTGGGCAGATTGTGCATATCGAACAACAAACTGTGAAAACTGTATTGTCTTCGAACCCGTATGATCTTCCTGTCGGATGTGAATACTTCATTATAACGGTTGAAATGTTACCAGATATCTCTGATGATGATGATCGATCTTCTACTCCGACTTCCTGATCTTGTAAAGATATGATGGAAGAGGAAAAGAAAAAGGAATAGCAAATTGCAATTGAGGAAATATGGTGGGAGTTTTTGAAGCTGGTTCCAATGATGATTGAATTTGAATTAGAGTTTAATCTCTTTTTTTTTCTTATTTATTTATTTTTGTACATAAACATTTTTCTAATTTTTTTTAAGTTTTTAGGTAACTATAATTCTTTTATTTAATTATAAGAAGCTAATCCGATTTACAATCTAGGTATTTTTAGTAGACTCAAAACATTTGGTATTATAAGCAATATTATTTTTACTTGAGCTATGTTGTTATTCGAATTTATTGATAAATAAGATAAGTTTTGTATCAAGTTATTTTAATTTATGTTTACTAGCTATTTATGTCTAATAAATTTTGAGGACAAATTTAATCTTAAATTTGTTTCTTAAAGTGTTTGAAATAACACAATGTTTGAAATATATGCAACTTTAGTCATAAGTATTGTTATTTAGATATATGGCTAAGTTAATCTTCTTGTGAGCCGCTCGGTCAAAACTCGACTTGTGTTTGACTTTGACCAAATTCGAGTTGAGTTCGAACTCATATAAATACTTGGTCGAAAGCTTGTTTGGTTTTTTCGAGTCCGATAGTAAATAATATATTTATTATTTATTCTACTATTAAAACATAAAATTTAAAATAAATATTTTTCTACACAAATATTTGAAAATTTAATTTTATTCAAGTTTTTCGAGTTGAGTCGAGTTTGAGCTCAAATTTATAAACTCATTCAAGCTCGAACTTGAGTCAAGATAATAAATACTTAATTGAGTCGAACTCTCGAGCTGGTTTGAACTCAGTTTGACTCATTTATCGCCCTAGTTAGATTTATTTTATCCTAGCATTTTGCATGGATATTGAGTTTTTACTTTTTACTTTTTACCCTTGCTTTGCCTAAGCAGATATAAATTTGAGATAAAATATGTTGAATTCTCAATCCTATTAAAGAGATGAACACTTAAGATTTCATTTGAAGTGATAGTTACAAAAGAGTGACTTTAGTTCGATCTCATTTCTCATAGTAGTTGTGGCCCATGTAGGCATATATGGACCATATGTGGTAAGTATTGCCTCTAAAGTACATAGCTTTAAAATCCCACCCTGTAATACAAGTAGAAATAAATGTGGATTTCATTTCATGTACATATAATAATCAATACTATCAAGTTTTGTGAAAACACTATACATGTCAAATTTCTGCTATACCATTAATAGATTTATTTTCTTTTGCAGTTTAAGAATCAATCTACTCAACTTAATAGAGGTTTAATGACATCTAAATAATTAAATCTACATAGATATGGAACTATTAATATCATTCATAAACAATTTTTTGATATATACATATTCTTTCTAAAAAATCAGGTTTATTCTTTTGGAGAAAAATAGTATCACCCACTTTCAAAAAAAAAAAAGTCAGATATTTAGTCTTTGTGTAACAAAAATGTGACTTTGATCTAAACAAATCATAACACAATATACTTTATTTTTTTTATTTAATTATTTTTCTCTGCTACATTCTTAAAGGTTTATGTAAATGAAAATGATAAAAAAATTTAAATATAACAACAAAGCATGACATGGAAAAAAAAGAAGTTAATCAATATGTTATCGAGCTCGTAAACAAAGGCAGAGCTAGGATTTAAAATCTACCCGGGCTAAAAACTTTTCACAAAATCTACCCGGACTAGAATGAGAATAATATCAAGCAAAAAAAGAAAATAAACCTATTTACTATCACTATTTCCCTTTAACGACGGATAATCTATCAACGAATATCGTCGTTTTTGACATATTATACAAAATATTTTGGTCTACTGGGTTATAGCCCAGATAGCCTTGTACATAGATCTGCACTTACTCATAAGTGCTCGTGAAAAACGATTAACTCCTCGACGAATTCTACTGACTTTTCAGAACAAATCAAAAAACGTCATAATAATAGAATTAAGAATGATACAAATCGGACGACTACGATCATTAAAAATTCGACGATTTCTCTCAAACCAGATAGTTAATCAAAAAATAATTGGGATAATAACCCAAATATATAGGCCTACCATATATGCCGCAACAATCCAAACTTTTCAACAATTACTCAAAGACTCGGACATCACCCAATAAATATCAGTATTACTCCACAAAAAACTCTAAATACTAACTACCCCTCGACAATACAAAAATAAGTGAGTTGCCGATTCAACTTTCTTGCGATACATATATACGAGTAACCATAATACAACATTTTTTCATCATACACATATTTAAGAATTTCACCGTGAATTACACTACATCCAAAGAACGAGATCTTGGATGAAATATTTGACTCTCAAAGTTTCTTCAATAAAAATTATATGAAATTATTTTAGCGAATAAATTATAATAATGTCTCACATTTAACTATTAATGTCTTGTCAACGCATAATGTCTTGTTCAGATGGGAACACTTGCTTGCGTCCTGTTAAAAATAAAACTCTATTATGGGATAGATCGATGATCAAACATGTTCTTAATTGTGACATTTTTCTACATATAACAATGGAAGCAAGCTCAGGATACTTTGTAGCTAGAGTTTTGACACTACACCAAATGTCGTCACAAAAAAATGATCGAAGAACTATCCCCACAATGTATCTAGACTATTCAAGAAAACTTTTCTACATATAATAAATTCCCTTCCAAATGCTACACCCCGCTAGATAATTAGACATTTTGATGAGCCAACTAGACTAATTATGACAATACTTACATTGGATCATCGATGTTCAAAGATTATTCGACTCTGTTGCCAATCTAATACACCATTTTGATAGAAGATCCTTAATTATTAAATGAAACAATATTTTAAATATCCAGACATGCTTGATTTTAAAATATTTAACATTATCGATCCTAATTGGATGACAAAACGATGGGATAAAAAATCTCAAATTCATTATCTTAGTTTTTGTTAGAGTGATCATATATATGGGTTAAATCATTTTTTGGATTGAAATTAAATTTGATATAATTACATATATACGGTTTCACTTTATGTATCAAATAATTAATTTTTGACATATTTTAAAAATAAAGTTAAATAAAATTAAGTAAAAAATTAGTATAATAACAATTAAATTTGTATATCCATAAAATATCTTAGTTATTCATGATATTAATTAATATATATATTGATTTGATTATTTAAACAATCATTATTCTTTGGATTTAATTTTTTTTTTTGAAGTAATTTGATTTATTTAAAAAATAATGATGGGTGACAAGAAGATAAATATTTTATTTTGGTAAAATAAAATATATTAATATATAAAAATAAATAATATTTTATTTTATTTAATTAATTTAAATAAATATATATTTAGTTTGGCGAGCTCCAAATTAAGAACCTACACTTGAGTTTGAATTAAGTTAGTAACAACGCTGTTGATGCAGATTACGTTGACTTTAATCTAACTGTTGCATCGATCACTCACATGGCTAGTCTATCAATCGGTCGTGCCTATCTCCCGACACATCTCCCAACTGGCCATGACGCCCCTCCATTGACCAACCATGTATCCTCCACCCCGACCGTCCTAATTGCTGTCAACCAAACTAGTAGCGCTACTTCTTCGACAGGCCATGTCGAAGCCACTCTGACCGGTCATGATGCTGTTTTTCTAGTCGGGCTCAACTCAGCCACTATGGCATGTCACGACATCCCCACCCTGACCGCTCAAATCCCTGATAAGTCGTGGACCATGGGACGAAATGAAATCGCAAATCTGGTGGGCATTAGGAACCAAATTCTCAAATCCCTCGTCCAGTTCCAAAGGCATGAACTTGTCATGACCAATGAAAGGAGCGAGCAAATCATTTGCCGATTCAAAATCCGATTCGAGCAAGATTGGAACTCATTCGACAAAATTGAATACGAGGAAATCGTTCTGTGGTCGGTTAGTGTCATGAGGGAGTTCTACAAGTGCCCCAGAACCTATGCTTACACTACACAAACAAATGCAAACCGAACATGGCAAACCAATAAGATTTGGGAAAAAAATGGGACAGCTAATGGAGACAAGCTCAATGTCGATCCTAGCCTAAAAATTAAAACGCTCGAACACCCGCTCCAAATCGAACTCCCCCTAGAAATTGAAGAGGAATGCGTCAACGATTGGAAGCGAGTTGTCATCGGTCACTTCATGGGCACCCACAAAGACCCATTCCGAGCAATCAATGCCGCCCTTTTCTGACAATGGAGCGAAAATGGACTTAAAAAAGTCAAAGTCAACGACTTTGGCTATTTCTTCCTCACTTTTGACACGAAGACCGAAGCTCAAGCCATTGCCGACTCAGATTTCACCTTCATGTTCAGTTTATGTTTCAAACTTGCCAAATGGAATGAAGAAATTGACATCAATAGCAAACCGCCACAATCTGAACAAGTGTGGGTGAGATTAAGAAACATTCCACCGCACCTTTGTAATGCCAAAGCACTTGCCTACCTCAACGGAATCGTTGGAAAGCCGCTTAAGCTCGATCCCAACTTTGACTCATTTGAACGAGTCACGTTTGCCCATGTTTGCATTGAGATCGATTCAACGAGTACAAAACCGGAAAAATTCGAGTTAAGATGTCGGAATGGAAACATGGCTATCATTGAGGTCATGTACGAGCAGACGGAAAAAGAGGACGGGGAAAAATAAAAGAAACTCGTGGCCACCCCCGAACAAGAGAATCTCAAGTTGATCCTATATCGAAATCCTCAAAGCAAATGAAAACCACAACGAACACGTGAATGAGAACCAAACTGATCTCGATCCCACCGAGCCTGAAATCGAGGCCCTTTTCCCACTAATTAGGTTCGAAAAGCCCGACGTCGATGTGGATGATAGCGAAAGCCAAAACATCTCAAAAACCATGAGCTCCGAAACCAAATAAAGCCGCAACGTTATCAAAGAAACCACCTTAAGGGAAACAACTCATACGCTCAACTCCAAACTCAAGCCCAAAAGAAAAAAAATTGATAAGAGAAGCTAGCAAAGACGAAGAAGTCGGAACTTAATCCGGAAATATATCCCAAAAAGACATAAGGGTGACAAGAAAGAAGGAAAGAAAGAACAAGGACAAAGACAAGAGAGACGAGTCCGAGGAAATCAACCCATATCGTCTTGTTTTAGTTGATTGATTGTTAGTTTCATTTCTTATTTACTTTTGTACTATGATTTCATGTCCGTATGCGTTTCTTAGGCCAACTGTGAATTCTTTATGGCCATTGTGTGTTGACTTTGAGCAAACTGTTGTAAACTCAATTTCAACTCTTGTACTCCTTTTACCATTTTCGGGTCCTTTTAATTAATGGCGTAAGCCATTTCTAAAAAAAAACTATACCGTCTATAAAACTATTCAAATCAATTTGAATGGTTCTATAATTTCTCTAATGTTTACCCATAAGCTAAAACAACATTTTATACTAGAAAAAGATAATTTAAATATAGGTGGGTGTACAACTCGCATAATTTAAAAAAAGATGTATTATTAAAAATTGGTTCATTTAGTTTATTATAAATAAAAATTAATATATTTATTTTTTCTCTCTATTTCTTTCTTTTTATTAATTAATTAATCAATTTTTCTCTTATTTTTTTTATTAATTAATTACTTTTTCTCTTTTTATTTCTCTTTCTTTACAATAATTTTATAAAAAAAAAATTATTTTTTTTTAATATAAACAAAAATAATATTAATAGTTAATTTTTTTAATTTTTTTTATTCAGGTTTATAATAATAGTAAACAAAATTTAAAGTTATTTATTTATTTTTGTATAATCTTAGTGTTGGATTATTAATATCTATTATTATTCAAATTCAATAAAATTTTATTATTAAAAGATAAATTATATATTATAATATTTAAGTAGTAACTTTTTGTAAGTCAAACTATTTTAAAATAATCAATCTTAAAAATAGAAAAAACATTAAAATAAGAAATTAATCAATTAATAATAATAATAATAATAATAAATAGGAAATGAAATTGATAATGAATTAATATAAAGAAAGAATGGGTAATATATATCTGAAAAGAAAAGAGGATGGAGAGAGAAATGAGAGGCTCCAAATAGCTTAGCCTTTGAAATTCTTACTCTATATACAAATGAAAAATTCTTGGATTTCCTTATCCTAATCTCCAAACCCCCCCCCCGAATCCCTTCTCTCCTTTCTCTTTCTATATCCTCTCAAACTACTGACACCTTCCCCGCTCGCCCCCTCTTTCTCTCTCTAAAATAATCACTAATTTCACTTCAAGAATGTGAATAACAGAGAATCGAAAACCTAGAAACTCATTTTGTGCATTAATTACTAGCTTGTATACATAAATGAAGAAGAAGGCGGAAAGAGCGATTGTACGTACGTAATTGAATTCAAATAGTACTACAGCTTGCATTGGTATCGGCGCGGCTACGTTTGAATCGAATTTAGCTTGTATTCGGCTGATTCTTCGACTGCCATGGCTCCGAAAACAGGTAAAGCAAAGCCTCATAAAGGCAAGGGCGAGAAGAAGAAGAAGGAAGAGAAAGGTATATATATATATACTGTACATTTTGTTAACTGATTTCAATTTTACTTTTCTATTTATATATATATAAACTTTTTACTCATCCTTTTTCACTCTTTAACAGTTTTACCCGTCGTTATTGAATTCACCGTAGAGACACCCGATGAATCCCAAGTCACGCTTAAGGTAAATTTTGTCAATCTCATTCAATTATTTTATTATTATTATTATTCTAATTTGATAAATAAGAGATGTATTTTTTCTGACAATATTTTAAAATGTGAGTTAATTTATATTAATTAAGAAATAAATGCATTTTTATTTCATATAAAAATGTGATTAATTAGTTTTACACTTTATTTAATTAATTAATTATTTACAAATTAGTTCAGGTATATAATTTGGAAGGTGACATTTTTTAAAACCATATATTGATAAAATTTTAAAATTATTAATGTAATTTTGTATTAAATAAAAAATTATTATTTGGATAAATAGATTATGTTGAGGATATAATCAGAATCAAATAATGTATATAATAACTTCAGCTTATTATTTACTTCAATAATAATAAAGCTGTTTATAAGATTGTAATATTAATTTGGTCTTAAAAGAAAATATTGCAATTATATATGCAGGGAATATCAACGGACAGGATTTTAGATGTGAGGAAGTTACTGACGGTCAATGTTGAGACATGTCATCTCACCAACTATTCCTTATCACACGAGGTGATTTCCTTTTTCACGATAAATTATTATTATTTATTAAATAAAATTATATTTATACAAACATGTAATATAATAAATATTCAGAGATTAAATATTACTAATTTAATTTTTATTTAGAAGACTTAAAATTTAAGTGTAATAAAATTTAAGTGTAACTCATGATTGTTGTGGTATCGAAATAATATATCAAATTTTAAATATATATGGCTGGATTGTTCATTTATTTTAATTTTATTATTATAATTATGGATAATAATATTGTGTAGATGGTGTATATTACTAAATTTTTGAAATTTGTTTATGAATATTATAGATTATTACATTTATTTGCAGCTTAATTGTTTTAAATTTATACATAGTTTGATGCATCATAATGAATTATAAGCTGTAACATCAAAATAATAGGTACGAGGAACAAGATTGAAGGACTCTGTCGATATACTCTCCCTAAAACCATTTCAATTGACTATGGTGGAAGGTAACTGACTTACTATTTGAAATTATAATTACTTTCAAAATTAATAAAAAAAAGTTTAAATTATCGGTACTTAAAAAGAAGAAATGATGGTTTTTTTTAGATTAATTAAGGATGAGATATTGGGACGGTTTTCCCAATTTGATCGGTAGTTGATTGAAGATAGGACGGGATGATAATTATCTTTCCCGCCCCGATCTCACCCTATTTTGCACTAATCGCTATAAACATAATTAAATATTTAAAATCACCAATATATTTATTTAATAATTATATTTTATAAGAATTTTAAATTTATTTCTTAATAATATAAAATTTTAATATATATTATATTAAAAATTTTGTTTATATATATATATTTTTATAAAATATGGTATAAACGGTGTTTCGCGGGGATTTCTCGAAACTGAACGAGATATGAATCCTAGTAAAAAATCCCCAAAATAAAAACAAGAAAAAAATGATAAATATATACCCATTCCAAACCACCTCATTATCCCTAAACTCACATAATCAACACAACTCCACTCTCATTTACAAACTTATTTAATTCATTAAATGAAATATTAAAATAGTTTTTAATTTAAATTATTATTTATTATTTTAGTATTATATATTAATATTATGTAAGATTTTTTTATAAAAAAAATAAAAATTCAAACTTCCTTCAAACTATAGTCAATCATTGTTTTTTAAACAAAAAAAGTTATTTATAAAAGTCCATTGTATTTTTTTAAAAAAGAAGAAAGAATATTAATAAAAGAAAGTATTGGGACTTAAAATTTATAAAATGAAACTTAAGGGATGAATTTGTAAATACAAAATTATACAGAGGACTACACAGAAGAGCAAGCTATTTCACACGTGCGTCGTCTTCTCGATATTGTTGCATGCACGACCTCTTTCGGTTCGTCTTCGTCCAAAACCGCCAGTCGACCGAGTCACAAAGAATCGGTGAGTAAGGACACTGATTCGAGCGAACTCGAACCCGGTTCAGATTCCTCCGATGTCACTACCAATGCGAAGCCCAAGACCGCTGCCGGTGTTGCTTCCGCCGGAGATGCAGGGGATAAAGGCGATATTGCGGCGGTTTTGTGTCCTCCGCCAAAGCTTGGCCAGTTCTATGATTTCTTCTCATTTTCACACCTCACATCACCTATTCAATGTTAGTTCTACTCTATCTTTCTCTTTCTTTTAGTTGATTCGTGGTTTCTTTCTTATTGAATCAAGTGTTTTGTTTTGTTTTGATTATGCAGATATTAGGAAATCGAGTCGACCATTCCTTGAGGATAGAACTCAAGATGATTTCTTTCAAATTGATGTAAGATATCTCTTTTTAACCCTAATTTTGATCAGACGAAAATGAATTTGGCTTTCTTTACACGCAGGTTCGAGTTTGTACTGGGAAGCCAACGACAATTGTTGCTTCTCGAGAAGGATTCTATCCTGCTGGAAAACGCAGTCTTCTCTGTCACTCTTTGGTTGGATTATTGCAGCAGATAAGTCGGATATTTGATGCTGTAAGTGGGTTATTCATGTTTATTATATATATTACTGAAATTAAATGGTGTACCATTTCTCTTCTCAGGCTTATAAAGCACTAATAAAGGCTTTTATTGATCATAATAAGGTAAAACACTTGAAATATTTGTAACTGGGGATGAACAATTGTTGATTGGGTATTTTCCTTTATGTTTCAGTTTGGAAATCTTCCATATGGTTTTCGAGCAAATACTTGGGTTGTACCGCCTATGGTTTCGGAGAATCCTTCTATATTTCCTCCTCTTCCTGTGGAGGATGAAAACTGGGGAGGAAATGGAGGTGGACAAGGAAGAGATGGAAAACACGATAACCGACCTTGGGCAAAGGAGTTTGCAATTCTAGCGGCAATGCCTTGTAAAACAGCAGATGAGAGGCAGATTCGTGATAGAAAGGCATTTCTTCTTCACAGTTTATTTGTCGACATTTCAGTCTTCAAAGCTGTTGCAACCATCCGACATCTGATTTACAATAGTAGTAGTCACCTTTCACATTATGAGGAAAAAATTGGGGATCTCCTTATTAGTGTTACGAAAGACCTGCCAGATGCAAGTGCAAATTTGGATAGCAAAAATGATGGTAGTCAAGTCCTTGGGCTTTCACATGACGATCTTGCTAAGAGAAACTTGTTGAAAGGGATAACTGCAGATGAGAGTGCCACCGTCCACGTGTGTAACTAATTAACTACCGAACTGTTTCTTCTTCTTTATTCTTATATATATTTTTATAACATTCCCTATTCTATTCATTTATTTTGCAGGATACTGCTACTCTAGGTGTGGTAGTTGTTAGGCATTGTGGCCATACAGCAGTTGTGAAAGTCAACAGTGAAGTAAATTGGGACGGAAAGCTTATTCCAGAAGTTATAGACATTGAAGACCAGCCCGAAGGAGGTGCTAATGCTCTGAATGTAAATAGGTCAGTGATAGGACAAACAAAACTGTACATGTTGATGAAGAACTTCTTGTGTGGTAATTGAGTTCTTTTTGTTCTCTTGTCTCTATTTCAGCTTGAGAACACTACTGCAACAGCCATCTACACCTGTAGCTCAAAGATCAAATAGTGCAGATTTAGAAGATTTGAATTCTACTAGATCTTTGGTAAGAGAAGTGGTTGGTGAAAGTCTACTGAAGCTACAGGGAGAAGATGGTATACGTTCAAGATCTATCAGATGGGAGCTGGGAGCTTGTTGGGTACAACACTTGCAAAATCAGGCCTCTGGAAAGAATGAAACTAAGAAAAATGAAGAAACCAAGGTTGATCCTGCTGTAAAAGGTCTTGGAAAGCAAGGTGGTCTGTTGAAAGAAATTAAGAAAAGAATGGACGATAAGAACCTCAAGTTAGAACAAGGAAAGGATGCTGATAGTAATATTGGACAGGAGAAACTAGATGAGGAGAAGGAAGAGATCTGGAAACAAGTACTACCTGAAGCAGCATATTTGCGTCTTAAAGAATCTGAAACTGGCCTGCATCTAAAGGTTCAATTTATCCAAATGATTTTTTATGTCTTTCTGTTACCATATGATTCTACAGTATATTTCTCGGAGACATTCAGTTTGTCTTAGGTATCCTCATTTGGAGACACATACTGTTTATGTATCTCAATTCGTTTATAGATACATAATCGTTTGTAAGCTAAATTTAGTCACAGTCATTCAGAAAATTATTTATGCTTCTTTATCCGGAAATGGATCAAGATACAAAAGCACAAAAACAACAAGTGTTTTGTGAGCTTATATTTGGCTTTGTTCTATTCTTGTTTGCAGTCACCAGATGAGTTGATCGAGATGGCGCATAGCTACTATGCTGATACTGCACTTCCCAAGCTGGTAAAACCCCTAAAGAATGATAGTGATGTTTCTGAAAGTAGAATGATAATGGAAAAATCTATTAAACATGGTTTGTAATCGCTATTGCTTGATGTTTTCCAGGTTGCAGATTTTGGCTCACTCGAACTCTCTCCGGTTGATGGGCGAACACTGACAGATTTCATGCATACCAGGGGCTTACAGATGCAATCGTTGGGGCGTGTGGTAATAATCTATTGTTTTTGTAATGTTCTTAGGGTGTGTTTGATAAAACTGATTACTTTCAACATAAGTCATTCACAACTTTCCAAATTAAATCAATTTTTTAGCTTATTTTGAGCCGAATTTAAAGAATTAAGTGATTTTAAATAACAATTATAGCTTAATTCAAATAAACACTTAGTTATTTGGATTAAGTGATAAGTTGTGTTAAAATTATGTCTATCCCAACATATCCCAAAGTTTAATATTGGAAGCAAGTTTTCAAGAAACTGCACGAGATTTAGCAAAAGCTGCTCTTCTCGGTCATTTGTACTCGGATTCTCTCGATGTTTATTTTATTTGCTATTTCCACTGCTTGTGCCAGGTTGAGCTTGCAGACAAGCTTCCCCATGTGCAATCACTTTGCATACATGAGATGGTTGTTCGAGCCTACAAACATATATTGCAAGCTGTCATAGCAGCAGTTGATAGTGTGTCTGATTTGGCTGCATCAATAGCATCATGTCTGAATATATTGCTAGGAAAAACTTCTGGTGAAGGTGATCTCATAGAAACAGGTGATGACGATGAAACACTAAAATGGAAGTGGGTTGAAACTTTCCTTCTGAAGAGGTATGGATGGCAATGGAAATTAGTAAACCGACAGGATCTGAGAAAGTTTTCCATTCTTCGTGGGCTTTGCCACAAGGTATGATTATCTGCTTGCTCATGTAGGTATGTATCCGTTGATCCCATTTAGAAACACTTTTGTTTCTGTATTTGGACACGTTTCCAGATTCCTAACTAAATTTTGTTTCCAAACGTTACTGTGTATCAAATGTTTTCAAATATAGAAACATAAACAAAGTGTTTCTAATTGGGGCTGAGAGATCTCAAGACGTCTATTCCATTCTATTTTCCTTAGGTTGGACTGGAGCTTGTCCCTAGAGACTATGATTTGGATTCAGCATCTCCTTTCAAAAAGTCTGACATTATAAGTATGGTACCCGTCTACAAGGTATGAAAATATAAACTATTTGTTGTTTTAGTCGAAATGGTGAAATTCAGTAACCTGACAATTAATATTGTTAAGAACAGCATGTTGCATGTTCATCTGCGGATGGTCGAACACTGTTGGAATCATCCAAGACATCATTGGACAAAGGGAAACTAGAGGATGCTGTTAATTATGGAACAAAGGTCTGACAAATCAACAGAATGTGCCAACTGCCAATCATACTTAAAAAAGTATTGTCTGTAGGGCTAATATTCCCTGTTGTTAAACTTCACAGGCACTTTCCAAGCTTATCACAGTTTGTGGCCCTTACCACAGAATGACAGCGGGAGCATATAGTCTTTTGGCTGTGGTGTTGTATCATACAGGGGATTTTAATCAAGTAAGTACTCAAAAAAGACACTTGTGTTCATCAAATGACTGGTTTTCGGTCAGATCTTAGTGATTTATGGTACAATGAGCAAAAGAAACAGAAATGGGAACGAAAAGAAGAAGGTGAGAAGGAGGGGAAAAAGACCCCTTCAATTAAGTCTGATAACCTCCTAGGAGTAGATTACGATTAGATAAGAACTTCCGATTGAAGAAACATCACAACCACAACACTAACTATAATTAGGGCCGGCCCGAGGATGGAGCTGCCCTAACCGACTTCACCTTTTTTTTTCTTTTATATCACGTTGCATTTTTAAGCAAAATTTAAAGTATATAGTATTTTAGTGTTAGAATAAAAAAGTACTTCAGAATCGTTGGTTAAGCTTTTCCTTTATGTCCATGAGTCCGTTTTACCCCAGGGCCTGTCTATAATAAGCTCATCCACCCATTGTAGCTCAATTAATAACAATCTTGAACTAAGAGGTTGGGGTTGAAAGTTCAAATTCTCACTAAAGCACCTTGAATGAAGTGAGGAGTTATGGTGGGAGATGTTGTGCTAGCCTCTTGCAGGGAAACAAACCCAGGTCTAAGATTGAAACCATAAAATAGAAAGAAGAGAAATGGGGTCATATCATTTTTACTTATTGGAAAATGTAACAGTTAGGAGGGTTAGTGTTAGTAGATAGAGCATATTAGTAATTAGTCCATGAACTTATATTATTATGTTATTTTACTTTTATCAGTAAGACACTTGTAGTTTACAAGTGACAATCTAAATGTTATATATAGAGTTGTACACCTTTTGAAGAATCAATTGATCGAATGAAAAAAGAACAATATTTTCATCTCACTTTTATCCGCAAACAAACTGTTTAATAGTAAAATCCTAGTCCTTTGAAGTGCGTGTGTTTGGGGTTTGCATAGGCCTGTTCTCTTAGCTTTTGTTGTGACCTCTGTCACCTTCTCTGTTGAGCTGTGAGTTCTAGTATCCAGGAAAGATATGGTTTTCATTCTAATGCTTATGTCTGTTTGACCTCTAGCTAAGATAAGGACCTTTTTTCTCTCCAGGCTACCATTTATCAACAAAAAGCTCTAGATATAAATGAGAGAGAGCTCGGGCTTGATCATCCAGATACAATGAAGAGTTATGGCGACTTGGCTGTTTTTTACTACCGACTCCAGCACACTGAGTTAGCCTTGAAGTAAGTATTTTTATTTTCATACAATCTAAGCCTCCTCGAATCAGTGACGTGTTTGCATTGAAGAAATTTATCTACCTTGTCCCATTATAGGTATGTGAATCGGGCATTGTACCTTTTGCATCTGACATGTGGACCTTCTCATCCAAATACTGCTGCCACCTATATCAATGTAGCTATGATGGAAGAAGGTCTAGGAAATGTTCATATTGCTCTTAGATACCTACACGAGGCTCTTAAATGTAACCAGAGGCTACTTGGAGCTGATCACATTCAAGTACTCTTTCTCTCCATCCTTTTTCCATGTATTAGGAAATTATACATGGAAATTACAAAGCCAGTTCAATTTATACATTACTTTTTATACTTTTCTGCTGACTTGTGCAGACTGCTGCAAGTTATCATGCTATAGCTATCGCTCTCTCTTTGATGGAGGCGTATTCATTGAGTGTTCAGCATGAACAAACCACGTTGAGGATATTGCAGGCTAAACTTGGGTCAGATGACCTACGTACACAGGTGACATAGTATTTCCATCCTGTGTCCTCTTAAAAGCCTTAACAGTTTTTCTAACTCTCGACACTCATTAACATATATAAGGATGCGGCTGCATGGCTTGAATATTTTGAGTCCAAGGCTCTTGAACAGCAGGAGGCTGCACACAATGGTACTCCCAAACCAGATGCTTCTATATCCAGCAAAGGACATTTAAGGTAATGCTTTTTTTCATATCTAAGGATGATATCATTGCATCAACTCCTGCCAACACTGCTTAATAAAATCTTCATTGTAAACCTCCTCCGCCTATCAATTTGAGGAAGAGTGACATGTTTTGGATCTCCTTGATAGTATTGTACACTGATTGTCCTCAATTTTATTTTTGTGTTCCTTCTATCTTTTTGGTTTTGCTGTCACTTTTGATGGCTCTTTGTCCTTTCATTTTATGTACTTTTGACGCGTCCTGTATAGGTTATATCCTGTATAGGTTTCTTGTATATGATTAACATAGGGACACCTTTTCCTCTCTCTCTCACCCATTCATTCTCATTCCCTGTAGGTCTTGTTTGATCTAGGGTTATTTGAATAACCAAGTGGTTATTTTCAAATAACCTTGTTTGATGTACGTTATTGAAAATTAGGTTGTTTGGATAAAAAGACTTTAGAGGTATAAATATAATGAAAAAATGTATTTGTTTTCTGTAAAGGTAGATGGTATTTTGGAAATTTGATTGATGATTTGAATAATGAGTAGATAGTGGGTTATTTGAAATTAATCTCAAATAACCCACATCAAACAAGTCTTTGTTGGTTATGTTGATTGTTTTCCTTGTTGAATCAGTGTATCCGACCTGTTGGACTACATAGCCCCAAATGCAGATATGAAAGCACGAGAAGCCCAAAAAAAGCAAGCTCGTTTAAAGGTACATCTCATGTATTCTATATTGGCCACAGCTGAGAACACTTAATACATTTTTCTTTTTGTCTCGGAATTAATGAGAAACTAATAAATTTCTAAAATTATATGTTACTATGCTTAGCTTCCAAACATAATTTCATCCACTTGCATGTTTGGATCCCTGATCCAAAACTTTTGTATCTAGGTCCCGACTAAAGTTCGATCTTAACAGGTTAAAGTGAAATCTGGACAAAATGGAGAAACAGGTGCAATCGAGGACACTAAGGATGACATCAACATATTACTACCTGGTCTTGTTCAAGAAAACTCTAGTGACAAGGAAAACAAATCTGAATTAGATAATAATGTTGTATCTCCAGTTTCCGAATCTGTTGACAATAAACCTGATTTAGTTCTAGCAGAACCCGAAGTTTTCCAAACCGATGATAATATTTCACATGAAGACGCCTCAGAGGAAGGATGGCAAGAAGCGTTTCCAAAAAATCGTTCTATTTCAGGGAGGAAACCTTCTGTTTCTAGACGCCCTAGCTTGGCAAAGCTCACTACCAACTTTGTGAATGTCTCTCAGTCATCATCGAGATACAACCGTGGGAAGTCCTCCAATTTCTCTTCTTCTCCAAAGCCAACACCTCAAAGTGAGTCTTCTCCTGCTTCAACAGGCTCTTCTCCTTCCCCCATTCAGAAGAAATTTAACAAAAGCTCCAGTTTCAGTCCTAAATTGAATAATCCCAGCACTCCAGCTAGCGGGTCGGAGAAACATGCTAATGTCAAGTCAGCCCCTAGTAGTCCAGCTCATCTTATTAGTTCGGTTGGCATTCAATCTGCTGCAAAACTGTTCTCGTATAAAGAAGTTGCTCTTGCTCCACCCGGTACTATTGTGAAGGCAGTGGCAGAACAACAACTGCCAAAAGAAAATCCTCAGGCTGTTGATTCAGAACCGATTCCAGTGGATGATACCACAAATCAGATTCAGATCGCCCAAGTGGAAGAAAACCCCTCCGATCGAAAGAGTGAAGAAGAAGAAGAAATACGAGTTAAAGACAAAGATGTGGATGCTCTTGTATTACAAGTCAAGAATGACGATTCTGTCCCTACGGGAGTCGAGATTTCTTCTGAAGAGACGAGCCCAACTACCAAAACCACACCATTGGATGAAAAAGATGATTGTTTGAATGATCCATCTAAAAGCTCCGACATAATTATCAGTCCATTGCCAACAGAAGCTGAAACGGAAGAAAACACGACATCTATTCCTTCACCAACCGAATCAGAAAAGCAAGGTGAACCAGAAACAGTGAAAGAAACTAGCAAAAAGCTTTCTGCATCCGCACCTCCATTTAATCCGTCAACAATTCCAGTCTTTGGTTCAGTTTCAGTATCGGTTTTCAAAGATCACGTCGGAATATTACCTCCGCCCGTAAATATTCCACCAATGGTTACCGTTCGTAGGTCACCTCATCAATCCGCTACAGCAAGAGTTCCTTACGGTCCAAGGATATCTAGTGGACATAATAACCGATCAGGAGGTCGGGTTCCACGTAATCATACAGCAGATAAAAGCCACTTCAACCCTCCTCCAATAATAATGAATCCTCACGCTGCTGAATTTGTACCTTGGATCCCTAATGGTTATCCAGTCTCTCCAAATGGTTACATGGTGCCCGTCTCCCCCAACAGTTACCCTATATCTCCAAACGGTGTTCCAGTTTCGGTTAATGGCATTATAGTGGCTCAAAATGGTATACCAGCCTCGGTAATAGTTACAAGTGACGAGATCAATCATGAAAGTGAAGGGGTTGCTGTGGAAGAAGAAAAAACACAAGATTCCTCGAACGATACCAAAAAGCAAGACCAGCCCGAAGAAGACAGTCAGGAGAAACCTGAGGGCATGTTAGTGGAAGATGGTAGCGATGAGTCAAATGAAATCACTGGCGAGATAGGGACCGAGAAGAAGCAGCCAAGTAAGTGTTGGGGAGATTACAGTGACAGTGAAGCTGAGGTTATTGAGGCTGCTGCGTAAAGAAATTTGTTAGCCAACGATAAACGAGGAGATTGAAAGATTCTTCAAGTTTTGTTCGATCGAAAGGAGATGGTGTTGGCGCATTGCTAACTTTCAAGCGGCATCAGTTGATGGTAATTGTTCATCAAGCTCAAACTTTTATTTTATTTTATTTTTCTTTCTGTTTTTGCCTTTGAGATCTGGCTTATTTTGCTTGGAGCAAGCTGGTCAAGGATCGGTATAACTTGTGATGAGTTTATGTCCCTTTTTCTTTCTTTCTTTTGGTTCCTTGTTAAGAAAAAAGAAAATGAGTAATGTCAGAAGTTGTATTGGATGTTCATTAGTCGAACTTGTTTATATGATCCTGAGACAATTCTGAATTTCTCAAGTTTTTGAGAATCCTCGGAAAAAAAACAGGTCTATTTGATCCAAGGTTTATCTTAATGTGAATATTTCTTATTTGACTATCAATGTCTGCATAAGTGTAGTTGATGAATGCAATACTTACTAGGAATTAAGTTATGATTTGTGCATGAAGTTTGCTTGTCCAAGTTCCAACTTGAACAATCTAAAGGTTTCATCATCATTTTATATGGGAAATTCTGGTTTTGGGGTTTTACTCTTAATGAATGTGGAAGGAACTAGCTAGGGCATTTTTTTTAAAAATTTTGATCAAGGTTTATTTTTTTAGGCTGATACATTTGGTTTCTTAGATAACTAACTATGACCTAGAGCTGGTTTGATCTTGGTTTTTTTGTGGGTTTGTCAAAAAAACTAAAATGTATTTTTGTATTTAAATTTAATAAAATTAAAATAAAGATATTTTAGTTAGAGGAAATGATTGATTTGATAGTTTGAATGAGAGTGATTTATAAAAAAAATTGTAATTTTTTTTAAACATATTTGTTATTATTTGGAAGCTTATGATGATCCTGAATTATTCTACCTTCATTTTGTATCTGAAAATTTATGCATTCTATGTGTAGATTTTGAATATGAAATCATGTATATGCATCTGGAAAGTTTTAAAAGGAAAGAATGATTGATTTTGTATGTGGAAAGTTTAAAAATAAACTTCAAAACCAAAAACCAATAATGTGGGATGTTTATTTATAATTTATTTTTAAGATTTTCATAACAGTTTTACATATTTTTTAAAACATATTTTAATATAGTGTTTATATATGTTTGGTGTTGTTATTTCCATGTTATGCATTCATTCGATAGATCTATGGTACAATCGTGACAACAGAATTGGTTGATTATTAAATAGAGAGTTTACATTCTACAATGAATTTAATGAAATCTAATTTGAAAAATATTAGTTATATATTATTATTATTATATATATATATATATATGATTAATTATTTTATATATAGTCTATTTTAAAAATTTTATATATTTAAATATAAAATTAATTAAAAAATAATAATAAGTAATTAATACTATAAAAGAATTATATTAATATATTTATTTATAAATATAAATTTATTTTTTTAATATAAAATAATATAAAATTAAAATTATAAAATTATAAAATTTTGTTATCTTAAATTTAAAATAACATGAGTTTACCTATTTAAGAATTTTATTTAAAATAAATTAAATAAAATTTTAATAGTAAAAACATAATTAATACACTATACATAATAAGTTAATACTTTTTTAGATTCTAGATTATAAAAATTTGTGAATTCTACATTTTCAAATGGAACCCTTATTTTATGGTTCGATAGTCAAAAGTCCATTATAACGGAGTGCCCAAAAATAAGTGTAGGATACTAGGATGGGTTGTTTCTTAAGAATAGTTGGACAATAACATTAAAATGAACATTTCTCTCTAGAAAGCTTTGGTTCTTCTGCAATATTTCCCTCAAATAAATTGTTTTAGGTTCCAAGAATTGGGGTTTCTTCCTTTCGAAGATCCCAAACAATTTTCATTAGAAACGCTACCGACAATAATAATCCCAAGTTTTTGATAACAATCCAGTTTCGGTTACAACCCCCCCAAAAAACAAGTCATTAGACTATTCTTTAGGAGTTATGCTCATCATACACCATGTGAGTCCAACCAAAACCTTTTACATAAATTGGTGAGAAAAAGTCGTTTTAACAAAATCCTGCTCAATATTTGGCAGTTGTTTCTTTGATTCTTTTTTGCTTTTTTTCTCTAACTGAAAGTGGACCAAACAAATCAATGGTGCTACTTCTTTCTTCTTGAAGCTATCTCGGCTGCCCAAGCTTTGCCTAACTCTGTCTGGAACTTCCCTGCAAAACAAGGTCATTTTTACATTTCCCATGTCAAAGGAGAAATAGAAGTTTTATACCGATTATCCTAACAAATAAATATATTTAAATGTCATTTTAACTCGAATTGTAATGAGATACGCTTACCTGCAGTTGATTGAAAAAACTCATCCAAGTCCTTCCCTTGCTCTGCATGGAACAAAACAGACCATGAATGCGTACATTAAAACATCACCAGGTTAAACCTTCCCAAATTAGTTTTACTCCTATAAATGACCTCACCCTAAACAACTAACAAGGACATGTCATTATACTTTTAGTAAAATTTGAAAAAAAATAAAAAAATTTGCCCTGCCTTTCTTTTGAAGCCACGAAGAAGTATAAGTGATAGGATTCTCGTTACCCCACTGAAAACACTTTAATTGAAATGAAACAGAGAATAAACCTTATTCTGAAAAAAATAAAAAAATCATTGACCCTGCTCATTAGCCTCGCACTATAAGGACCCCCACCGTTTAGGACTCTGAAAGTGACACATGTGATACTTTGTTATTGTAAGATTCAAGATGTGGACCTCATGGCATTTTATTCCACCACTGATCACTTTGATACCATTTTAATGTCCCAGACCCATAGGTCAAGAGCGTTAAGCAAAGTAACATGACTACCACAACCCTAGCCCAAAGGTACAAAGGAAAGAGTAACTATAACCCATTGGCCTTACAATTAGGGAAATTCATATTTTTACTAGACACGTGTGCATATAAAGATACAATATGTTTACCTGTTTCATATTCCAAGGCTTGAAGTATCATCTCCACCTGGATAACAATGAACTTTCAGTATAATCAACTTATCTAACAATTATTCACATTGAGAAGGAATAACATAATTCAAAACAGAGTAGCTCAAGAAGAAATACAACATTCCAACAAACCTACTCGAGAACTGATATTTTGTCACAATCATGATTCATTGAGAAATTGACAAAGTTAAACTTCAAAGTGATTTTTTTCGCTTGGTATAATATTTTTTTTGGCGTATTTGACAAACATTACAAATGTAGATTTTTTAAAATCACATAATCCAGATGGAAACAAATGCATACCACCATATACATTTGCATCCCAAACCCTCCTCCCAAGCTATATCAAAACCTTGAACAGTTTCTTTGGCGTTCTCACTATGGAGAACATCAAATTCTTAAGACTAATCCGAGAAAGTTTCCCTTATGATTCATTACATATACATTTCATACATGGGCATCAAAAGAAAGTATATGATTGTCTTACCTTATCAAAGTCCTTCACAACCTTAGCTTCAAGTGTGGAATTTTCTTCATACTCCAACCATAACTCATGCATTTCTTTAGCTGCAGGTTTAATCTTGAATAATCAGCCAATGATGCATAACTTAATAATAATATTCCAACATGATTAATAAGTTTTCACCTCACTAGGCATACATAGTCAAATAGGAAATGTACCTCTCGGCCCTTCACCAAGTAGTTTGCACATATGGTTAAGAGCTTCCTGCTCTCGTCGACTCTTCTCCAGCTTCGGAATTCCATCATCAGGAGTTATATCTCCAACTATCGCTGCTCAACCAACAAAGTCAAGAGGACAACAATTACTCGATGAGGTGCAATCACTCTTAATCAGTCAATTTATGTTTTATCCAGATAATTAAATCTCATTTATTATGTAACTTAGGTTATTAATGATGTGGTTATCTGATTTGCAACATTATTAGCTAACAATACCAATGAACTACTAAGAACTCAAAAGAATGCAGTCTTCAGAAGACCCATTTAGCATAGTTAAGGACTCAAATCTTGATTGTTAAATACAAGAACCAGACCCTACCTTCAGCAATATCATGAACAATTGCCATTTTTATACACCTGCAAGGGGGGAATGAGTCGGCATTAGAACTCAAACGATGAAAAGTATAAAAAAAATGGGATTATACAGGTGAAAGATAATGAGGGGAAACAAGAGATATACTTGTCACGATTAACACCAGGTAAATCAGATGAAATAAGGGCCATCAGTCCCATTCGGTACATATGATCAGAAATCGATTCCGGGTCCTTGACATCTCTCTTCACCCAGCCTGCCCTCTTCGTTGTCTGAACCAAGAGATCAAATGAGACGAGTTTGAAAATGATTATTCGGTTAAAAAACGTACCTTTAGGCGGGTGCAAAGAGAGAGGAAGTCTATGGCGGAAGACGGAGATGAGGAGGAAGAAGAAGCTTCAGGTGCCATACTGAAAACCCTTGTTGTGGATGAAGAAGAGAATGATTTGAATCGAATGGGAGTGGAGGAGAGAGAAGGCCCGAGCAAGGATTTGCAAAAGAGTCTGCTCATCCTCTCTATACCTTTCTAATTTATTGCTTTCTCTCTCTTCCCTTTCCTTACTGATAACTTTCTTTAACTTCTAGCCTTATTCATATATAGAAGATCCTAAGAATATACAATAACACTTATTTATAAATTTCTTACTAAAAATTAAAATAAATAATTTGATATGTTAAAATTCATAAATCGAAATTTTATGATTATTGGTAGGTGGTTTTGTAAGGAATGAGAAAAATCTTAGTTGTGTTTATTCTAGTTATTTTTTCAGTTAAATGTAGAAATTTTGTTGTGAAGAATATATGTTGTTTGATTTAAATTCATTTCAATTTAATTTTTTTTTGTTAAATTTACCATTAATAAATTTATTGTCATTATCTATTGGAATATATAATGATGCTTAATTTTTAAAGTGTCCGGATTGCCGGGTCGAGAGCTGTGGTTAATTTGGATACTTGGGTCGGATTGTGGGTTGACCCGTTTTTAAATTTAAAACGGTTAAAAATAAAATTAAAAATGCTAGAGGTATGTTTCGAACTTGCAACCTATCAAAACAAGTACAACTCTTTAACCAACTAGGCTACAAAGATTTTATATTTTAAATTCAACACCAAATTTGATAAACGCGGGACGTTTTAATATTAATATAAGTTCAACTTTTTAACTAACTAATCTATATATATATAATGATGCTTAATTTTTAAAGTGTCCGGATTGCCGGGTCGAGAGCTGTGGTTAATTTGAATACTTGGGTCGGATTGTGGGTTGACCATTTTTAAATTTAAAACGGTTAAAAATAAAATTAAAAATGCTAGAGGTATGTTTCGAATTTGCAACCTATCAAAACAAGTACAACTCTTTAACCAACTAGGCTACAAAGATTTTATATTTTAAATTCAACACCAAATTTGATAAACGCGGGTCGTTTTAATATTAATATAAGTTCAACTTTTTAATTAACTAATCTATATATATATAATGATGCTTAATTTTTAAAGTGTCCGGATTGCCGGGTCGAGAGCTGTGGTTAATTTGGATACTTGGGTCGGATTGTGGGTTGACCCGTTTTTAAATTTAAAACGGTTAAAAATAAAATTAAAAATGCTAGAGGTATGTTTCGAACTTGCAACCTATCAAAACAAATACAACTCTTTAACCAACTAGGCTACACAGATTTTATATTTTAAATTCAACACCAAATTTGATAAACGCGGGACGTTTTAATATTAATATAAGTTCAACTTTTTAACTAACTAATCTATATATATATAATGATGCTTAATTTTTAAAGTGTCCGGATTGCCGGGTCGAGAGCTGTGGTTAATTTGGATACTTGGGTCGGATTGTGGGTTGACCCGTTTTTAAATTTAAAACGGTTAAAAATAAAATTAAAAATGCTAGAGGTATGTTTCGAACTTGCAACCTATCAAAACAAATACAACTCTTTAACCAACTAGGCTACACAGATTTTATATTTTAAATTCAACACCAAATTTGATAAACGCGGGACGTTTTAATATTAATATAAGTTCAACTTTTTAACTAACTAATCTATATATATATAATGATGCTTAATTTTTAAAGTGTCCGGATTGCCGGGTCGAGAGCTGTGGTTAATTTGGATACTTGGGTCGGATTGTGGGTTGACCCGTTTTTAAATTTAAAACGGTTAAAAATAAAATTAAAAATGCTAGAAGTATGTTTCGAACTTGCAACCTAACAAAAACAAGTACAACTCTTTAACTTTATATTTTAAATTCAACACCAAATTTGATAAATGCGGGACGTTTTAATATTAATATAAGTTTAACTTTTTAACTAACTAATATATAATGATGTTGAATAAATGAATACTTGGGTCGGATTGTGGGTTGACCCACCCATAAATTTAAAACGGTTAAAAATAAAATTAAAAATGTTATCCGTAATTTTTTTTTATGTTTTTATATATTATTACTCGTGCAAAGGCACGGGCTAAATGCTAGTTATTTTAATATTAGCATCATAAACCATTTAAAAAACTCAACAAGTTTATAAAAAATAATTTCTTTATTTTCAATTAAAAATGTAAGGTACATTACTAAAATCAAATTATAATAATCATCAACTTTTTAAAGACTAATCATCAATATTATATATAATATGAATTAATTTAAAATATTTTGAGCTACTAGTTTCAATCAATAAAAATAATAATATTATATTCATTTTAAATTTCACAAAATAAATTACAATAAAATATATTTACACCATTTTTTAAAAAAATTTTAATTGAAGATTCAAAAGATGAAAAATTATTCTACTCATTTATTGCATCATAACCTTAAACAATTAAAATCTCGAATTAACTCTTAAAATTTTAGGATTTTAAAATTTCACATTAGGTTAACTAGACTTATTTTAAGTAAACTCTTAAATAGGTAAATTCTTACTATTTTAAATTTACAATAATAAGATTTTACGAGTTTATAAATAATTTCGATTTTACGATTTTATACGATTTTATGTTTTAAAAAATAAATTTATATTTAAAAATTAAAAATAAATTTATTATTTATTCAAATAAATTAATTAATATAATTAATTTTTTAAGTATAATTTTTTATAGTGTTTTATTTATTATTATTTTTAATTAATTTGATATTTAAATATATAAATTTTTAAAATTGACTAAATATATAAAATATTTAATTATATATATAAATAATAATAATATATAACTATTATTTTTTCAAATTAAACTCTTACGATTTCAAGTAAACTTTAGATTTTACGAGTTTACAACTGTCCAACAATTTTACGTAAATTCTCGATTTTAAGAGTCTTGCTCAACATATTAATTGCTTCTTGTTAATATTTTTGCTGATAAATGTTTTTTTATCATCGTGACAATAACTAAATGGAGTGGGCACTATATTATAACTTGATTCTTCATTTTCTTTATTCTTTTTTCACCGCTCAGTACCCCTATTAATTTGAATCAACCCTATTGTAGAAGTCTAGTTCTTCGACATAACTTACTAAGTAAATTTGCTTTTGAATTTCCCCTTTTAGTGATTTTATTTTATGTCTCGACTTACTACGATAAATTCTTTAATCAATATTAATTGTCATTGCATTATATTCAATAATCTCCTTCCTAGTATGACTAATTTTCTTTTGTTTTTGAACCGAGAGAATAGAAACATATGTTTTATCAATATTTGATGCAAATTCAGACACAAGAATCTAACCTCTTACAAAACCGTAGACATAAGAATCTGCCTTTTTACAAAATTTTAAGTCATTTAAACTTGTCAAGAATTGACTCATTCTTCTCTTAACATCAACTTCTTCCACTTTGTTTGAAATTTTGCAACATTTGTAAACTATAATCTTACAGTCGCATCATAGTAATGCGTTTAATGTCGTGAATTCATCTTGGAATAATAAGGTTCCACAATATATTATCTTTATTTCATTAAACTAACCTCCCTTCAAAGTTGGAAAGAAGACTGTGTATTGATTCCTTGTCATAAATTTATTGTAGTCTTAGTATGAACAAAAATTTTCTTTCACTTCTACAGTTTGCGAATTCAATATCAAAGATCTAATAAAGAAATATGCTCTATCGAAGTTGTCCGGCAAAATCTTCTAGACAAGAAATTGGCCTGTCAATAAATCCCTACTTGGATTTTGCTGTTAGTTTAATAGGAATGCCTCTATTCCAACTCATATAATTATTTCCATTAAAAAAATTTGTAACTATTAACATACCAAGATTATCATGTTCTGCATAGAGTGAATCATTTGAATGTTGCACCATTATTTATTGAGTTTTAATCGACGTTTTCATTTTGATTTTCTTTAAATTCTTCTAACTCTTGATTTCGACGTAACTTCGATTTCTTCAACTTTTCAATATTTTTTCATATTTATCTTGCTCTCACACAAACAAAATATTCAAACAAACCTCGCTATGAGATATTCTTGATAAAAGATTTATGGTTAATAAAAGAGAAGCAAGAGAATGGAATATCCAAATAGAAGATGACTCCTACTTAAAATGAGATGTAAAAGTTTCACAACAGTTCTTAGACTTCTGTTGTAGTTACAAATAAGATATCAAACTTATTATTATGTTAATTTATCAAATCACTATAAATTTAATCTTCTAAATTTAATTAAATTATAAATAAAATTATTACAACTCGATACATGAACATTCTCATATTTATCACTCGATACATGGGTACATAATTTCTAGACCTCTTCTCTTATTTTAACACCATGTCAACACCCTCTCAAACATGAACAAGTTTGTCATCGTCTAAGTGCATCTCCTTCCATTTGGATATTGGATTTAGGTGCATCATATAACATGTCTCCTCTTTGTCATCTTTTCTCAATTTGGTTCATAACTGTTCTACTTTAAACTCAATTATGACACTCCTGTATCATTAGTAGGCATTGGTTCATCAATGTTTGCTATATTCATATATTATTCTTAATCTTGTCTTTGTTAGTCAATTATTAAAATATAGTCACTTAGTCACATTTTCACATTCCACTTGTTCTATATTTATATGACACAATATGAGAAACTATATATTTTTTTTGGAGCAACTCAATGTATCTAATGTTACAGTTGTTGTTAGTGTAAAACTCAATGTGTATGTTTCTAATGTTGTTGTTAGTATGGATTTATATCTTTTGATTGAGTGGTTTTCATCAGTCTCTAATTTATAAGTTTGAATCTTTTGTTGCGGAAAATCCTTGTATCCTATTGCCAACCAATCAAAATGCTTTCGAATTTTTTGTTATTTAAATATATCTGGGTTAAAAAATAGGAATTTGAAATAAAGTCCGACCCTTTTTGTTGTAACCCAAAAATTTTCCCGCTCTGTCACTTCATCTATCAGAATCGTTTCACATCAGTCCTGATCGTTTCTAATTTCACTATTTTATTACGATTATGATTTATCTCTCTAGACGATTCACGATTCTTTTCCGGAAACCTATTTCACAAATTTTGTTGGAAACCCATTTCACGAATCTTTGCTGGAAATAAGCTCCATATCTCGCGAAAATGGTATACTTTGAACATTATTTGTACGAAACGAAAGATTTATTTTTTGTTTGAAGAACTAACAAGGTTCTATTTTTTTAATATTCAATAAAGAAACAGCAACAATAATGCTGGGATAACCTATTTTATTAATATTGTGTTATAGTATTTTAAGTTGTATAACTTTTGTAAACTTATGTTTGTAGTGTATTTAATGTGAAGCGCTCTCTTATGAAATATCTTTCACATGATTATTTTATTTAAGCATCATTTTTTCATAAATAATATAATTATATTTTTATAAATCATAATTTTAATTATTATTTTTATTTTTATTTAACAATAATAACATAATTTTCATGACTGCTGTCTTCACTTCACATTAATCTTTATTTTATTTTCATATTTAACATCGTTTTTAATTATCTAAAGTTGAGAGTAAATTTAACAATTAAATTTTAATCAAAACGATCAAAATTTAGAGAGTACTACCTCCTATATATCATTATATATATATATAATGATGCTTAATTTTTAAAGTGTCCGGATTGCCGGGTCGAGAGCTGTGGTTAATTTGAATACTTGGGTCGGATTGTGGGTTGACCATTTTTAAATTTAAAACGGTTAAAAATAAAATTAAAAATGCTAGAGGTATGTTTCGAATTTGCAACCTATCAAAACAAGTACAACTCTTTAACCAACTAGGCTACAAAGATTTTATATTTTAAATTCAACACCAAATTTGATAAACGCGGGTCGTTTTAATATTAATATAAGTTCAACTTTTTAATTAACTAATCTATATATATATAATGATGCTTAATTTTTAAAGTGTCCGGATTGCCGGGTCGAGAGCTGTGGTTAATTTGGATACTTGGGTCGGATTGTGGGTTGACCCGTTTTTAAATTTAAAACGGTTAAAAATAAAATTAAAAATGCTAGAGGTATGTTTCGAACTTGCAACCTATCAAAACAAATACAACTCTTTAACCAACTAGGCTACACAGATTTTATATTTTAAATTCAACACCAAATTTGATAAACGCGGGACGTTTTAATATTAATATAAGTTCAACTTTTTAACTGACTAATCTATATATATATAATGATGCTTAATTTTTAAAGTGTCCGGATTGCCGGGTCGAGAGCTGTGGTTAATTTGGATACTTGGGTCGGATTGTGGGTTGACCCGTTTTTAAATTTAAAACGGTTAAAAATAAAATTAAAAATGCTAGAGGTATGTTTCGAACTTGCAACCTATCAAAACAAATACAACTCTTTAACCAACTAGGCTACACAGATTTTATATTTTAAATTCAACACCAAATTTGATAAACGCGGGACGTTTTAATATTAATATAAGTTCAACTTTTTAACTAACTAATCTATATATATATAATGATGCTTAATTTTTAAAGTGTCCGGATTGCCGGGTCGAGAGCTGTGGTTAATTTGGATACTTGGGTCGGATTGTGGGTTGACCCGTTTTTAAATTTAAAACGGTTAAAAATAAAATTAAAAATGCTAGAAGTATGTTTCGAACTTGCAACCTAACAAAAACAAGTACAACTCTTTAACTTTATATTTTAAATTCAACACCAAATTTGATAAATGCGGGACGTTTTAATATTAATATAAGTTTAACTTTTTAACTAACTAATATATAATGATGTTGAATAAATGAATACTTGGGTCGGATTGTGGGTTGACCCACCCATAAATTTAAAACGGTTAAAAATAAAATTAAAAATGTTATCCGTAATTTTTTTTATGTTTTTATATATTATTACTCGTGCAAAGGCACGGGCTAAATGCTAGTTATTTTAATATTAGCATCATAAACCATTTAAAAAACTCAACAAGTTTATAAAAAATAATTTCTTTATTTTCAATTAAAAATGTAAGGTACATTACTAAAATCAAATTATAATAATCATCAACTTTTTAAAGACTAATCATCAATATTATATATAATATGAATTAATTTAAAATATTTTGAGCTACTAGTTTCAATCAATAAAAATAATAATATTATATTCATTTTAAATTTCACAAAATAAATTACAATAAAATATATTTACACCATTTTTTAAAAAAATTTTAATTGAAGATTCAAAAGATGAAAAATTATTCTACTCATTTATTGCATCATAACCTTAAACAATTAAAATCTCGAATTAACTCTTAAAATTTTAGGATTTTAAAATTTCACATTAGGTTAACTAGACTTATTTTAAGTAAACTTTTAAATATGTAAATTCTTACTATCTAAAATTTACAATAATAAGATTTTACGAGTTTATAAATAATTCCGATTTTAGGATTTCATACGATTTTAGAAAAACAAATTTATATTTAAAAATTAAAATTATTATTTATTCCAATAAATTAATTAATATAATTAATTTTGTATGTATAATTTTTTATAGTGTTTTATTTATTATTATTTTTAATTAATTTGATATTTAAATATATAAATTTTTAAAATTGACTAAATATATAAAATATTTAATTATATATATAAATAATAATAATATATAACTATTATTTTTTCAAATTAAACTCTTACGATTTCAAGTAAACTTTAGATTTTACGAGTTTACAACTGTCCAACAATTTTACGTAAATTCTCGATTTTAAGAGTCTTGCTCAACATATTAATTGCTTCTTGTTAATATTTTTGCTGATAAATGTTTTTTTTATCATCGTGACAATAACTAAATGGAGTGGGCACTATATTATAACTTGATTCTTCATTTTCTTTATTCTTTTTTCACCGCTCAGTACCCCTATTAATTTGAATCAACCCTATTGTAGAAGTCTAGTTCTTCGACATAACTTACTAAGTAAATTTGCTTTTGAATTTCCCCTTTTAGTGATTTTATTTTATGTCTCGACTTACTACGATAAATTCTTTAATCAATATTAATTGTCATTGCATTATATTCAATAATCTCCTTCCTAGTATGACTAATTTTCTTTTGTTTTTGAACCGAGAGAATAGAAACATATGTTTTATCAATATTTGATGCAAATTCAGACACAAGAATCTAACCTCTTACAAAACCGTAGACATAAGAATCTGCCTTTTTACAAAATTTTAAGTCATTTAAACTTGTCAAGAATTGACTCATTCTTCTCTTAACATCAACTTCTTCCACTTTGTTTGAAATTTTGCAACATTTGTAAACTATAATCTTACAGTCGCATCATAGTAATGCGTTTAATGTCGTGAATTCATCTTGGAATAATAAGGTTCCACAATATATTATCTTTATTTCATTAAACTAACCTCCCTTCAAAGTTGGAAAGAAGACTGTGTATTGATTCCTTGTCATAAATTTATTGTAGTCTTAGTATGAACAAAAATTTTCTTTCACTTCTACAGTTTGCGAATTCAATATCAAAGATCTAATAAAGAAATATGCTCTATCGAAGTTGTCCGGCAAAATCTTCTAGACAAGAAATTGGCCTGTCAATAAATCCCTACTTGGATTTTGCTGTTAGTTTAATAGGAATGCCTCTATTCCAACTCATATAATTATTTCCATTAAAAAAATTTGTAACTATTAACATACCAAGATTATCATGTTCTGCATAGAGTGAATCATTTGAATGTTGCACCATTATTTATTGAGTTTTAATCGACGTTTTCATTTTGATTTTCTTTAAATTCTTCTAACTCTTGATTTCGACGTAACTTCGATTTCTTCAACTTTTCAATATTTTTTCATATTTATCTTGCTCTCACACAAACAAAATATTCAAACAAACCTCGCTATGAGATATTCTTGATAAAAGATTTATGGTTAATAAAAGAGAAGCAAGAGAATGGAATATCCAAATAGAAGATGACTCCTACTTAAAATGAGATGTAAAAGTTTCACAACAGTTCTTAGACTTCTGTTGTAGTTACAAATAAGATATCAAACTTATTATTATGTTAATTTATCAAATCACTATAAATTTAATCTTCTAAATTTAATTAAATTATAAATAAAATTATTACAACTCGATACATGAACATTCTCATATTTATCACTCGATACATGGGTACATAATTTCTAGACCTCTTCTCTTATTTTAACACCATGTCAACACCCTCTCAAACATGAACAAGTTTGTCATCGTCTAAGTGCATCTCCTTCCATTTGGATATTGGATTTAGGTGCATCATATAACATGTCTCCTCTTTGTCATCTTTTCTCAATTTGGTTCATAACTGTTCTACTTTAAACTCAATTATGACACTCCTGTATCATTAGTAGGCATTGGTTCATCAATGTTTGCTATATTCATATATTATTCTTAATCTTGTCTTTGTTAGTCAATTATTAAAATATAGTCACTTAGTCACATTTTCACATTCCACTTGTTCTATATTTATATGACACAATATGAGAAACTATATATTTTTTTTGGAGCAACTCAATGTATCTAATGTTACAGTTGTTGTTAGTGTAAAACTCAATGTGTATGTTTCTAATGTTGTTGTTAGTATGGATTTATATCTTTTGATTGAGTGGTTTTCATCAGTCTCTAATTTATAAGTTTGAATCTTTTGTTGCGGAAAATCCTTGTATCCTATTGCCAACCAATCAAAATGCTTTCGAATTTTTTGTTATTTAAATATATCTGGGTTAAAAAATAGGAATTTGAAATAAAGTCCGACCCTTTTTGTTGTAACCCAAAAATTTTCCCGCTCTGTCACTTCATCTATCAGAATCGTTTCACATCAGTCCTGATCGTTTCTAATTTCACTATTTTATTACGATTATGATTTATCTCTCTAGACGATTCACGATTCTTTTCCGGAAACCTATTTCACAAATTTTGTTGGAAACCCATTTCACGAATCTTTGCTGGAAATAAGCTCCATATCTCGCGAAAATGGTATACTTTGAACATTATTTGTACGAAACGAAAGATTTATTTTTTGTTTGAAGAACTAACAAGGTTCTATTTTTTTAATATTCAATAAAGAAACAGCAACAATAATGCTGGGATAACCTATTTTATTAATATTGTGTTATAGTATTTTAAGTTGTATAACTTTTGTAAACTTATGTTTGTAGTGTATTTAATGTGAAGCGCTCTCTTATGAAATATCTTTCACATGATTATTTTATTTAAGCATCATTTTTTCATAAATAATATAATTATATTTTTATAAATCATAATTTTAATTATTATTTTTATTTTTATTTAACAATAATAACATAATTTTCATGACTGCTGTCTTCACTTCACATTAATCTTTATTTTATTTTCATATTTAACATCGTTTTTAATTATCTAAAGTTGAGAGTAAATTTAACAATTAAATTTTAATCAAAACGATCAAAATTTAGAGAGTACTACCTCCTATATATCATTATATATATATATAATGATGCTTAATTTTTAAAGTGTCCGGATTGCCGGGTCGAGAGCTGTGGTTAATTTGAATACTTGGGTCGGATTGTGGGTTGACCATTTTTAAATTTAAAACGGTTAAAAATAAAATTAAAAATGCTAGAGGTATGTTTCGAATTTGCAACCTATCAAAACAAGTACAACTCTTTAACCAACTAGGCTACAAAGATTTTATATTTTAAATTCAACACCAAATTTGATAAACGCGGGTCGTTTTAATATTAATATAAGTTCAACTTTTTAATTAACTAATCTATATATATATAATGATGCTTAATTTTTAAAGTGTCCGGATTGCCGGGTCGAGAGCTGTGGTTAATTTGGATACTTGGGTCGGATTGTGGGTTGACCCGTTTTTAAATTTAAAACGGTTAAAAATAAAATTAAAAATGCTAGAGGTATGTTTCGAACTTGCAACCTATCAAAACAAATACAACTCTTTAACCAACTAGGCTACACAGATTTTATATTTTAAATTCAACACCAAATTTGATAAACGCGGGACGTTTTAATATTAATATAAGTTCAACTTTTTAACTAACTAATCTATATATATATAATGATGCTTAATTTTTAAAGTGTCCGGATTGCCGGGTCGAGAGCTGTGGTTAATTTGGATACTTGGGTCGGATTGTGGGTTGACCCGTTTTTAAATTTAAAACGGTTAAAAATAAAATTAAAAATGCTAGAGGTATGTTTCGAACTTGCAACCTATCAAAACAAATACAACTCTTTAACCAACTAGGCTACACAGATTTTATATTTTAAATTCAACACCAAATTTGATAAACGCGGGACGTTTTAATATTAATATAAGTTCAACTTTTTAACTAACTAATCTATATATATATAATGATGCTTAATTTTTAAAGTGTCCGGATTGCCGGGTCGAGAGCTGTGGTTAATTTGGATACTTGGGTCGGATTGTGGGTTGACCCGTTTTTAAATTTAAAACGGTTAAAAATAAAATTAAAAATGCTAGAAGTATGTTTCGAACTTGCAACCTAACAAAAACAAGTACAACTCTTTAACTTTATATTTTAAATTCAACACCAAATTTGATAAATGCGGGACGTTTTAATATTAATATAAGTTTAACTTTTTAACTAACTAATATATAATGATGTTGAATAAATGAATACTTGGGTCGGATTGTGGG
Source organism: Impatiens glandulifera (assembly GCF_907164915.1). Lineage (NCBI taxonomy): Eukaryota > Viridiplantae > Streptophyta > Magnoliopsida > Ericales > Balsaminaceae > Impatiens > Impatiens glandulifera. Next base: position 50,100,325 of record NC_061865.1, on the reverse strand, counting down.
TTGACCCACCCATAAATTTAAAACGGTTAAAAATAAAATTAAAAATGTTATCCGTAATTTTTTTTTATGTTTTTATATATTATTACTCGTGCAAAGGCACGGGCTAAATGCTAGTTATTTTAATATTAGCATCATAAACCATTTAAAAAACTCAACAAGTTTATAAAAAATAATTTCTTTATTTTCAATTAAAAATGTAAGGTACATTACTAAAATCAAATTATAATAATCATCAACTTTTTAAAGACTAATCATCAATATTATATATAATATGAATTAATTTAAAATATTTTGAGCTACTAGTTTCAATCAATAAAAATAATAATATTATATTCATTTTAAATTTCACAAAATAAATTACAATAAAATATATTTACACCATTTTTTAAAAAAATTTTAATTGAAGATTCAAAAGATGAAAAATTATTCTACTCATTTATTGCATCATAACCTTAAACAATTAAAATCTCGAATTAACTCTTAAAATTTTAGGATTTTAAAATTTCACATTAGGTTAACTAGACTTATTTTAAGTAAACTCTTAAATAGGTAAATTCTTACTATTTTAAATTTACAATAATAAGATTTTACGAGTTTATAAATAATTTCGATTTTACGATTTTATACGATTTTATGTTTTAAAAAATAAATTTATATTTAAAAATTAAAAATAAATTTATTATTTATTCAAATAAATTAATTAATATAATTAATTTTTTAAGTATAATTTTTTATAGTGTTTTATTTATTATTATTTTTAATTAATTTGATATTTAAATATATAAATTTTTAAAATTGACTAAATATATAAAATATTTAATTATATATATAAATAATAATAATATATAACTATTATTT